>NC_134457.1:129879329-130494151 GCF_047948215.1 Lycorma delicatula
AAATTTGATGCATTTTAACTAAATTATATTCTCATAGGTTTTCTCAAAAATTATGAACAAGAGATCATAATACATATTATCTTTTAAGAGGGATCGAATGACCGAAGGAAATTACAGTTAAAGAACAGCCTGGTATTAAAACATAGCAAAAACAAAGTTTACTGAAAGTTTTATTAAATTTGATTTGGCCATTTCTGAATTAAGACGGAATAAACGAATTAATACACAATCAAAAATAATTTTTGTAACATGGTAATGTATTATTTCCAGCTTATCAAACTACTGCACAAAGCTAATAATATAGTGTATAATAAAGTGTACTCAACAAATAAGGTAATTTACCTAACCAACGAACAAAAAATTGATAGTCTAGGCCTGAAACAAATGTAAGACAAAGTATGTAAATGAATCAACCCGGCCGTATAAGTAAATCAGGACAAAATACTTTAGGAAAAAACGGACCATCCATTCATGTTAGTAATAATATACAGTCTGAAAAGAAACAAGCTGTTCTTAAAATGGGCATAACTACTAAAAGAGGAAGAAAATGTTTCAAAGGAGATGGATATGTTTCATGCACAGTAGCTTGCAGATTACTGTTTCATATGATGATAGACTGCATTTCCTTACCAACAATAATCTTTTCCTACTGGGGATCAACGATGCAAATGCAACTACATCATTACTAGACTGTATATTTATCTGGCTTACTCCGCCCCATCACAGAAGATCACTTCAGGTTAAGCCCTTCTTCGTTTAAAATGTAAGCATAAGAATTATATTTTAGCGATGTACACGTATTATAAAATTTATTTATTTAACTGTAAACTTTCTGAAAATAAGAGCACAAGGAGATACACGTTTAGTAAACAAGAATCTTTCAGTACTTTAGATAATAAGTAGCAGTAAAGAAAAGTACTATATTAACTACATTAATGAAAATACTATTCCCAAATCATCACGGTAAGGATAAAATTAATCATATCAAAAAAATCAAATTTCCAAATTATTGTACAACGTGATTTAATGAAATAATAATTTTTCTTCATATAGTAAAAATGAGTTCAATATTTATAAAAATTAAAAAAAAAAAATAGGCAAATTAATAATAAGTTGAAATCTTTTATCATAATTTACCACAGAAATAAATAATCCCTGTAGTAACCGTAAAATAATAAATAACTACAAAGATTGACAGAAAAATGCTATAAAAAAAAAAAGAAGAAAGATGAGGTGAACAGTAATCCAAGTCGCTTACCATGTCCACCTCATACTATTAATCATATCTCTTTTTTTTTCCGCAGAAAACCTATTATTATAAATAAAATCCTCACATCATTATGTATAACACGCATTAGCAGAGAAATCAATAAAGACGTTATCATTTACCAAAAAGTAACTCAACTCTAACGTATTGTAACCACTAACTACATCTTCAGTAATCCTGCAATGAATTTATCTTAATTGAAATTAGTAAAAAAATAAATTTCTACGTTTAACCCTTTAAAATGATCCAGTTTAGAAGCCAAAATATATATTTTGTGTGTGTATATATACATACTTCAGTATAACAATAAAAATTTGATAGTTTATAGTATTAACGATATTATAAATCAAAGACACGTAAATTAGAAAAACAGAGGCATAATTTCACTGATGTTTAAAATAAAAAAAGCTAATAAATAGATGAAAAACAAAATAAAAGGAATAAAACAAATGGGAAATGGAATAATGGAACATAAAAATTAAAAAAATGGAAAAATTATTTGTCCTTAATATTTATTTTGTAGAATCATAAAAAAATGAACTCCAGTTACCAAAACTTTGCACTATTTAATATTTTTACAAAAGAAAAATAATAAGTTATTTATCATAAAATCATATAGGAAAAAAATACACGAATTTAAGTTATTTTAAAATAAGATTTCCAATTTATACTGTACTGTATATAGGAGGTTGTGTACTAATAGTTTTAGAACACCATGCTTTAGCTTCGAAATTAAAAAATTCTCTGACGAAAGGTTGGTAGACGCCTATTTCCTGGCCACCACGAATCCTAGATTTGACGTCGTTAATTTTTTTTCTGGAGAGATATACAGATATCGGTTATTCTGTAAAAGTTTGAGATTTATACAACTAATATGAAAGGGCAGTGGAAGTTATTGCTATGATGAAGACGTAAATGACCAAACGAATGTAGATAGAAACAGAATATCGTTTTGATAACTGTCTGTGTTCAAATAACATCAATACAAAACCACAGAAGAAACGTTTATACATTCTCTGAGTATTTCTGGAAAAAAAAAATGAATAAATAAACTTCCTAGTTCTTTGAATAAATGTTACCATAAATCAGAAGTTGTGATTATTTTTTTTTTAAACCCTGTATACACATATGGGATTTTTCGAGTTTATGGTCGAACCCCTAGTGGGATTTATTCTCCATTATTTTATCGTTTACTTTAATAGGGATAGAGGATAGAAGATAAGTTGAGATTTCCGCTCAGCTTGAGCGGAAATATTATAATATTTAATTTTCTCGTTCAAACAGAAACCATCCCAACCCCGTAGGGGGAAGACACCCACGTTGTGACGTTACCGGTCGCCACACCAGCCCCTCCATACCGAGCCCTGAGTGGCTCTACCGGAGGTCGTTTTTAGACTTTCTAACTGATTACATCTCCCAGCCAGGCTTCGGTCGGGATGCCACCGATGTAAATGTTTCGGCAGACATTTGCATCAGTAAAATATAAATCAAAGTTTGCCTTCACATAGGCCTCAAACGGACATCTTCACATCAAATCTTACATGATTCCCTCAAACTAACTGATCGAAACATACAGAAACCAGTGAAAATATTAGCATCTAAAAATAAAAAATAAAAGGAATTTGTAAAGAACATGATAGATCAATAACAAAAATGAAATAAGATGAGCCTCCGACCGAAGGATATCAGCAAAAATAGATTAGTAGATATTAGTAAAAAGTAAAGCTGCTTTATAGTTTATATAAAACAGTGGTATAATTTAATTTTTTTTAAATCAAATAAATAAGTGAAATATTTTAATATTTCGTTAAAATTTACGTACGACAATCTACATGTTTCTCATTTAGAAATTTTAGTAACTGGAATATTAAATATCGCAAAAGGTTTTTTACTTTATGGAAATATTTCGAGAAAAATTCAAATTAATAAAAAATCCGGAAATGACCTTAAATAAAAAAAATTAATTTCGTGGAAATATTTCAGACGCCTGTTGAGTAATAGAAAAGAAAAGAAACATGCACATAATGTTGCTAACCTCGCTTCCTTTGCAGAAATACAAGCAGTGAATTCATTCAGTATTCATTATGGTTACGTTTAAACCGTTAAATTATGAGATGTAAATAAATAACTCGTACATCTATCTATTTAACTAAAAATGTAAATGTTCGTTTGTTCAAAATCTTAAATCTCCGAAAGTTTTTCACCAATGCTTTGAAATTTTGATACAACGTTGCTATTGAACACGCACGTTTTTTTATGTACCTACTATTTATATGCCTAAGATGTCACACCTGTGACAGGTAAAAACATGCCTTTTTTGAAAAAAACAGCGCTATCTGGTAGACGTAAAAGCAACACACGCTTTACTAAATATTTTACGATTCCATTTCAATGTTTCAGATATGTGTGTCCGCTGTAGATTAAAAAACTACTGGACCGATTTACGCTCGGCGAAAAAGGGAAAAATCGGATAAGATAAAAGGATGAAGGTAAAAAGGAAGAAGGGGAAAATTGAAAAAAGAAAAATACGGGAAATTGGAAAAAGGAAAAACGGGAAAAGGAAAATAGGGAAAGTGGGAAAGGGGAAAAAGATAAGGGAAAACTGTAAAAGGGAGAAAGGTTTAATTTTGTGAATTTCCGTAGTGTTCAATTTGTTAATGTTTTATCAAACTTTCAATTGTATTCATTTAATCTATATATATAGGGGGTGATTTGAGTATATATATATATATATATATATACTAATATATATAATTTCTTTCAAGGACATTATTTTATAATTAATTCAAGATAACAGGCTACTTTTAACAGTAGTCACAGATAATTCACATTTAATAACAGGAAAATAACGTATTCTCTAAATCAGGATTACCAGCTTAAATAATTAATTCATTAAAAAAATTCCTAGTACGGATTTTGCTAAAATTTTAAAATAAAAATTTCTTCGCACGTGTAAGATTTACACAAAGAAGCCAAAAAACATTTGAACAATCTTAGCGTCTGCTCACATATAAAGATAATATCCAACAAAATTATTTACTATAATTTTCAGATAGATATTTCTTATTTATTGTGAAATTCAATTTTCTTCAAGAAAATTGTATACAAAAAAGTCTGTTAACTCTATATTCCAATTTTTCTTCTTAGCATTTATCTAATACTAAAATTGATAAAATGTATTCATTAAAAAGAGAAAAACTGGTATAAGAAATACGGAGCTGATAAAGTAAACAACACAATTTGTTTCGTACAGCAAACTATGTTTTTATTGTTAAAAACTGGGTACTAAGTGTTAGTTTTTAAACAATTTCCTATTTTCATTATAATAAAAACAATATAAATACTTTTACAACATAAACATTATATTTTCATATAAAAATAATTTATTAAACAACTTTCCACATTGAACTTTGTACGGTACATTAATAATTGTTTTAACGATATCGAAAAAATAAATTAAAAAATAATATTACAACAAATAAAAATGGGAAATTTCATACCAGTTGAAATGGTTTCAATTGTAGGAAAAGTAGGATCAATAAAAACCCAGATTTATGTCACGATAATACTCTGAGATTTAAAATGGATAATACGTTTTTTATAAGCACATATTTTCATTAAATAATTGAAAAAAAATCTCTTGTAAAAACAAAGTCGTTTTACAATTTTGCAGCTGATTTTCTAAAGTAAAAATGAATGTTTTTAGTATTATCCTAATTTTATTTTAATTTATAAAAAAATATGTTAAAATAAATGAAAATTAGCTTATTTTTATTTTAAAAAAACTTAGTTAAACAATAAACTCAGCAATGTTCATATTCGATAAAATTTTGGTTTTAAAAAAAACGCCTACATCAGGGTGTGAAGAGGATTCTGTTAAAAAATATAAAATTGCATGTACATTACTATTAACATATCAGGTATGCAAATAATTCAAAAAGAAACCCTACAAAAATATTGTGGCGTCAAATCCAGAGAACTAAGCGGCATGCAATTGAGGCAGCTCCACCGATCTGGGAAACTGTTGACGAGAAGAGAAAATCCCAGATTTCTGTGTGGGCGACCAGTATAGCAGTGAAAGTCTAGCTGCTGGAAGATAAAACGTTCTTCTTCGTCATCTGCGTTTAATTGTCAAATGAGATTTTTCTAGCATATCACGTAATACGATAGCGTTTATGACAAAGCTCAAAGAAAAGAAAAACCCAAATACTGTAACCTTGCTAACAGCACATTCATTCTATGGGCATTCTATTTACATGTTCCAGAAATACAAGTAGATTTTTTCTGTCCCGTATTCTGCAGTCGTGGGTGATTCCTTACCGCTGATATGAAATGACATCACTAAAGATTACATTTTTTCTAGTCATTACCATCGGTAGACATTTTAATAAATGAAAAAAAAACGGACACCGTTAGCGCTCGAAGTGAAGGAACTAGTTTTGAAATATATTTACAGCTCTATGAATCAAATCTTGATGAATTTTACTACGAGATGGCATGGCAACCGACAACGTAAATATTCTCAATAGATTTCTATAAACCTTCATATCTATAAATCTCTTTTTGAATGATTCTGTGTAAACTGTATGTATAAATTAAATATTCATATATTATTTAACTGATTTAAGAATATCCTTTTAATTTATACTAAAAATTATGCCGTTGTTACGTTTAAATGGTTAGAAAATAAATATTACGGCAGTATAACTATTGTACACAATTGGGAAATAAAAAAAAGAAATAAACTGTTTGAAACAAAATTGAAAAAATTACATTTTTTTACTAGAAACATTTTTAAAAAGTAACGGAATATAATTCTGATTAAAATCTAAACCTAAAATAAATTGATATACTCAATATCTATAAAAATAATGCAAATTTCAAATAATGCAAACACTTCAATGTGATCTATGAAAACAACAGAAAGGATAAAACATAAAGCATAAAGGATAAAACATAAAAGGATAAAAACAAGCTGTGGAAATCAATTTATTTTACAATAAAAAAGGGATCTTTTCGTTTTATTTCCGATTTACAAAGAGAAAATAGAGGGAAGTATTGTTAAATCCTCTTAAGCCGTTTACATCTTGCTTCAATAGATTAATCTGATAGTTTATACGAAAAAAACAATTACAGAATAAAACTCAAAAAACAAAACAAATAAATATACTGAAAATGTAATATCGAATCACTATTTAATTTTCTCCAGAATGAGTTGAAGAAAAAAATTGTTTTCAAAGGATCGAGAACGATAATAAAAAAATGCTAAACGAAATAATGAAAGTTTTAAGAAATAAATTTAAGATAGAACAGTATATCATTTATAGTTGATATAGAACTTTTTATCAACGGTCAATTATTTCAACATAAATAACAAAAATATTACAGAGAGAATTTAATAATATTATTGAAACTTAGGTAAGGTAATAAAAGCACATCGTAAAATATTAAATATTTTTAATGAATAAAATTTGAAAATTTATGTATAATAAAAATTAAACTTCATCAATTAAATAACAGAAAGCTGACGGTGAGAATTACGAAAACAATTAAGTATTACCATAATCAATCCCCTTTGATGTTATGATTTTTTTTTTTTATTATAAGCATTGCTGTGAAGATCGTAAACGAAAAATGATATACAACTTTTTAAACACTATTTATTATAACTTTCTAGTTTGTAAATTAGCATAATGTTACTGACATATTTTTTTAACTCAACCATAAAAAAAAAAATTATTTTTATTTTTTTTTTTACATTAAAACTTTTAAATGAAATAAATAAAACTTAAGTTTCAATATGCGTCACGTAATATAAAATTATGGTAATGAAAGCTTAGGAATCAATTGAAAAATATTTCATTTTATACTACATTAAAACATAATCTATTCTACATTAATGTTGTAAAGTTAAAATTTAATTAAAGAAAACGTTTAGAAATTACGTACAAAAATAAGTAACTCGTTTTTCGCTTGCTTTCCAGTAATACAGTTACAATGTTAAATAATTTCATTAAAAGAATACAATATATAAAAAAATCTACCGCACGAAATAATGATCACAAACTACAACCGCTCAGACAATAAGTCAACATTAAACCAATAGGAAAATACGATAAATTATCAGCCATTTGAAGGGTGGGTGGGGTTAGTCTGACTAGCATTACAAAAGAGCTCACAAAACCATATTAAGTTTTAGCCTCACTTTTAATAATTAAACGCTCGAACGTTGGTAATGTCAAGTGGAAGAGATTCGCTAAAACGAGAGATTCTCATTTTAGCAAAATTTTTAATAAAAAATAAAAATTTTCACCAGTGTAATTTACTGATTTTGTGAATTATATTTTAGTTTTGTAAATTTTATAGGTTTCAGTTTCCGTTAATTTTTTTTAGCAAAACGTTTTTTAAAACATAAATGATTGTCAAAATGAACCTTTCGGAACTTTTGTACCATTCGTTGTAGCAGATTAAAATCTGGATTTTATTCACGATTAGAATAAATTAATACCCACGATTTAATAAAATCGGTTCAGCCATTTTTGTGCAATTCAAATCAATATTATGAACTAACTTTCTTTTATTTTGTATAACTCTAAAAGCAATACTAATATGTAAGATTAAATCTGTATATAAAGAATAAGAATTTTACATATTATTTTTTTTATTACTAACAAATAATTAAAAGTTATATTAGTCAAGCACCTATCGATTATATTAATGAATATTAATTAATAAAACAATCAATAGCAAGTACATGATACTTCTGAAAGACTTAAATATAGTTGTTCTGAGGAAAAATAAAAATTCGTAATTAGAATTCACCTAATTAAGTCAGAAGTAGGTTTATGTTCATCAGTTAGCAAGAGTTCCAGCAGTAAAACCTACTTAAACGGGTTTTTTTTTTACGAAAGAGAGGACATCAACAGTTATGGACATTAATCCGATGGAGATTGGTAGTTTAAGAAAAGATGTCATGCTTGACCGGGATTAGAACCCGGGAACCCGCAACGTACTATTTTAGATGAATGAATGAGGATGATGTATGATGAATGCAAATGAATTGATATCTTGAACAGTCTCAGCTTGACCATTCCTGAGATGTATGGTTAATTGAAAGAGATGCTACCTACTCAGCCACGGAATTAATTTAGTAATTCAATTCTAAATTTCAAGTCAGTTGTTTTATATGAATTCGGTTGTGTCTTTAATGCACAAGTGATTTACATTATTTTAGTAGAAATATATGTTGTGGTGACTAAGGTTCCATAATTATGGAAACCTAAAGGTATTATATTATAATTTTGCGATTTTTTCTTACGATTAAGATTCTATTTTTAAATTAGTCAATCATCAACTAGTTAGGATAACTTATTAGCATATGATTGGTCTCTTTGTGAACTGTCATGAATCAGCTGTCAGTTGATTCAAAGGAAGTTTTTAAAAAAAGCAGAAATAGAGGACTCTTGATATGTTCAAGCAAGGATCCTAGAAAATCTTCGCGGCGCAGACTTATAAGAGGTAAGATTATTGACAGTATCAGTTACGTTATCGACGACATGAGTGACACCTAGGAAGTGGGGTATGTAATACTGAGTCGTGCACTAGTTCCTTCCAATAGCAGACTGTCCCGATTCTACGATAACCGAAAGTATCGCTCGCACACTCCTGCTGTGAATGAATTGCCTCTATCGAGTCAGTACACCTTCAAATGAAGGAGAATAGCAAAAATGTCGACCATACAAAGGTTATTAGATCCCCGCCAGTAATCCTTTACGGGATAACCGATATACGAAATCTTTATGACTTACTTGGAGCGGATAAATCTGAGTACTGTGTGCGGATAACAACTAGTACACAACTACGGGTAATTTCAAAGTATGACCACAAGAAAATCTTGACTTCATGCAAGAGCAGGGCCTAATACAATAAATTTTCACAAGGAAGGATGAGAGGGAGGTTCGAGTGATACTCAGAAATCTACACTATTCAATCCCAATTGATGTTATAAGGGAAGACATTGAGAGCCATAGACACAAGTTCCGATATATTACTAACGCCAGATATCGGGTGATGAAGTAGCATTTGCCAATCTTATTTTTTAACGTGGAGCAGCAGGATAATAACAGGGAGGTCTTTAACATAAAATGTACTGCAAAATTTAGTGTCTGCTTCGAAACGCTACGGAGATCTCCTGGGATTGCACAATGCAAGCGTTACCAGTATGGGTACACTAACAATAATTGCATGGGTCCATACAGATACATAAAATGCGCGGGTGGACACAGAACCGCTGACTGTCCCAAGAAAGATAAAACTACTCCAGCAACCTCTATACTCTGCCATTCGAATCATCCTGTAAATTATAAAGGATGATATCCGTAATAATAACTTTCATTTTTTTAATCGGAGGGCATAAGGGGGCTCGAACAGTAATTCTTCTGGTCTTCTCCGATCTTATGCCGCGATTGTGGACAACACAGATCATACTTCAACAAACTCGGTTGAGCTATTGGACTGGCTTGGGTATTGTAATATCTGTAATTTATGTCCTCCTCGTCATACGATCACAGAAGACCTTTTTTCTTAATTCTTCAGCATTCTAAGTTACCGTTTTATTGTGAGGGGGGGTGACTCAGAAAACGATAAACATGTTTTCTGAGGATCTCGGTTCATCACAGCTCGAGGAGGGCCTTCAAAAACTGTGTTGATAATATGCAGCTTAATGTAATTTCTGTATGTAATGCAGGTCTCTGACTTGCTAAACTTTTGTGTCGCCTCTGAAGTTTCTCTTTTTTACACTATTATTTGTATTCTTAGAATAATTTGTATTCTTCATCCGATCACTCCCCTGTTCTTTTGACCGTTAGCGAAATGGTTTAACGAAGAAGAAATCCTCAATGTTGCATAACAACAGAAACTGGAAGTCATATCGAAGCTAGGTAGAAGACGGACTACTTACAGTAGTTCCTTTGAAATGCCCAATTTACATCAAATATGCGACCCGACAACTGATCACAACCATGCATGAAGCAGGTTGGCGCTCTACTTCCAAGGGAAAGCCCAGAGGACGGGAAGGGACAGACTATCTAAGGGATGTGATGAATCTTCCTAAAAAGAAGACTTAGAAAAAAATGACAATAATGTAGGAGACCTAAAGATAGAGCGGCTATGAACAGACCTGATCGTAAGTTAAAAAAGATGTTAAAGACTACAAAAAACAAAACTTTTTAAAATTACGTTTAAAGTTTTTCCTCTTCCAGTAGAGATGACCATTCGTTCTGGAAGGTCACTAATCACTTCTGGAAAATAAAGATTAACACTGCAGAGTCAAGTCATGTGATGATTGCGGTGGGGAAAGAAGTCTGCCCGCAGGGTCTGCCTAGATGGTACTCGTATCTTACATACGGACAATAACGTCTGATATCTAAGTCTGCATTTGGACCGCCGCTTGTCGTAGAAGAATCACGAGAGAAAGAAGAGGAAATAAATATTAAATTTAGGCACATGAACTGGTTGCTAGGCAGGAGATGCGTGTTGTTATGTAACAAACTGTTATTGTTTAAAACGTTTTTTTAAGTCAACATGGGTACGGTATACAACTTCGGGGTACGACAAGCAATAGTAATATCATCCAACATATAAGAAATGTGAAATCATCCAGTGGTTCCAGAACCTATACTGAGAATTATATCAGTGGTACCGTCCGTGGTTTGAGAACATGTAGATCCACGATTACCTAGGAATGCCTTCTGTTCGTGAATTCAATGGCTAAGCTCAAAGTAGGTACTTAAACTTAACGCACACGAAAACCATCTGGCTGTTAATTTTTTGGATAGTAGTAGAGACTGAAGAGGTGGCATGTACTGGATCTAAATGCTATTGCGCTGTGAATATCGTCCTTTTCTTACTGTTTTGCTGATGACTGTTTATGAAATAGTTAAGTATTGTAAATTCTTTAATTTCGTTGTTTATTATGAATGGTTTTACTAGATTATTCTACTTATTGGTTTTGACTTTTTCTTTATATACGACTTGTGTTAATTTATTTTATGTCTTCTTTGTCTTCTGTGACAATTGTTGACTTGGGACAATTTGTTACACTCGACTGTTTGCTCTGTTTGTTAACCACTTAAATTTGTTGTTTTCTTACAGCTATGTTATGTTATGTTAAGCATTTAAATTTGTTGTTCTTTATAGTTTATTGTTGAATAGTGTGTACTTCGTTACACTTATTATATTTTTATTCGTTATAATTTTATTGTAGTGTAAAAACTTCGCTTAAACTTCTACTACATTGTCTTGGGAGGATCAGTGGATGCCTTTCAAGTCGTTATTACCATGTACAATTTACTTATAGTTTCATTGTTCCGTAGACCGATTGTAAATAAAGCGTTATAACAAAAAACAAAATTCTAAACTCAATTTTATACTACTATAATAACTTACTAGATTGGACGTTAACTTTTGTTTAACTTTGATAAAATTGACAAGTTTCATTTGTCAAGAAAATTTCTTGCTTTCTAATTTTTCATTTTCGATTTTCCATTTCTGTCGAAAGAATTTTAATAATATTTTTCCCATAGGATAACCATATTCTACAAATTTTTCACATCTAAAAGGATAAAAGATTGCCTTTTGCGAAAATTGACAGTAAAGTAAGGTTTATTGCAATAAAATCTTCTTTTTATACTTTTCTCAGAGCTAAAAAAGTGATTCTCAGAAAGTAGTTTTCTAATCGGGTAGAAATACTCGTAGATTACATTCCAGTTGTAGTAGTGTATTATTTGAAAATTCTTTTGTACTTTTCATACAGTAGATTATAGGAATAAACGAACCCATCTCTGCTTTCCTCAATTCCCAGTACTATTGTTATCTTCCTGCAGACCGAACTATTATAAATTATTTTGTCAATGATAAAACAGCATCAATATAGTGTACTTTAAAGTGGTAATGTAAAGTTATAAAAACATTTATACATTTATTTCATGAAATATTATTTACTTATAAAATAGAAGCAATCTTAGAAATGGAAAACTATTTATTTTAAAAACACAAATTAAATGCAATACAGTACGCATACAGCTTATTAATAAAGAATGGAAACCCTTAAATACCACCAAACGGTGGTTATATCCTCCATGCAGCGGCCCTGGGTGTTTTGAGTGGGGGGGGGGGTCTTTTACCGAAAAATATATCGTTTAGAGGTAGGTGCATCTGTTACATTTTTTTTTTAATATTTAACTGTTGAAAAGTTTGGACGAGTTTCCATACTTTATTAGCACTATACGCACGCGCGCGCGCACACACACACACACACACACACACACACACACACACACACACACATACATAGAGAGAGAAAGAGAGAGAGACATACACATACATAAATATATATATATATATAAACACATACACACAAGCTCATACACATACGTATGTATGTATATATATTCATAATTAAGTGGTATTAAAATCAATATGTTTAATTAAAAACCTCATTATTTCAATTTTTGATTATCGTAGGGGGATGAGAAAAATGACCATGTGATACCACAAAAGATATGTTTAATATTAATTAATAACAAAAATTTTAAAGCTTTGATGTTATAAAGCCACAGTACATTAAACAAATTTATGGAAATAAAAGTATATTTACAAATGTATGCATAAAAACATAATGACTCTTTTTGATTAAAAAAGCCCTAGTAAAATCACAATTTATAACACTAAATAAAATAAATTTAAAACATTTTATTACCCACTGAAAATCAAAAATTTGTAGCTCATAATTTGTCAGAAGATATTTATTGCAGATAATGGGATACTATGTATGTTCCTCCCCCTCCACAGCACTTAAATCATAACAATTTGTAACTTACGTTTAGTTTTGATAAACATAATATTTTTATAGAAAAAAAAAACAACATATACACATAGAATGGATAAATAAACTGCGAAAATAAATATTTGAAGTGGCTAAACAAGTTATTTCTTCTCGAAAATTCGATGATAACAAACATTTCTCAACTTGGTACTGGAAATACTCAAGACTAAATTTCAGAAAATCACAAATTTACAGACTGAAATTAGAAGATATTAATAAGATTTAAAAGACTCAATTTTATTTAATTATTTTTATCGTAAATATACGCAACATTTACGCACAGCCTACAGATTTTTAGATAAAATATTTTAAATATATAAAAAGTACATCAATTTATGTTTTATTTACACATATAACAAAAATTGGCAACAATAGGCTGAAGGAGATAATTACGGTGACTTCTTGTTTAATGATGAAAAATGAATGTTGTAGCTTATTAAACGCGGAATCTTTCGTTTAAAAAACAAATACGCAATGGAGACTGTCGAAGTGGATGACTACGAGGCGTACTTTTAAATAAAGCATACCAAAATTTGAACCTTGAAGAATAAAATTGGAGTAAAGGAATGTTTGTGTTTGTTTCGGTTGTAACTTTGGAAAATATAAAAATCAGACTGATAATTAAAAAAATTAATCTGTAAAGTCGTTATTGGATATTTATATCCTCACTAATAGTAAAATTTAATATGTTACTATTCCCTTAACTTCCCCACAAAGAGCGCTCTATTAGGTGCTCCTTCACTCTTTTCGATAAGAAAAGTACAGCATTTGACAAGAATTATTTTCAACGACTCAACTTCTTTCTGCTTTCGATGATTTTAGAAAAAAGCTTTCTCAAATTTTACCAACTATTGGATGCAGCAATCAATCCTTTTTTTCTCTTTCTTTGTCTACATGTCTAATTCCTAGCTGTTATTCCTTAAGCATGAAGGGGATGGAGAACATTTGTTTTCTTTTATTATAATGAATATTATATATCTTCTATTTATTTTAAAATCATTTAATTATTTTGTAGGTGCCTTCTTCATATAACCTCTTTTTTAACTTTTGACCTTGTAAGAGGTTTAATACACGACTCGAACTTTTATATATTTTGAAAAAGTTTAAACGTCAATGTTTTGTATTCAATACTTGAGAAACACAGCATAAAAAGATATTTCGATCGATCTGCTAATATTTCGTCCGCGTTCGCTGTTAGTACATATATACGTACTTTCCATTAAATCTTCTTTCCATTAAACACAGAATTATTGGAAAAAGTTTTCAACTTCGCTTTTTTAAGTACCGATATTAAATTTTTTGTAACTTCGGAACTGTTAATTATATAAATAAGTAACAAAACATTTTTTAAACAGTTTTTCATTTTTTTCTACAAAAGAAATATCTTGTTATAAAACAAAATAGCAATTTTTAATATCATTACAACAAATACCACAATAACGTAAGATTCGATTTAGATGAATCAACACCAAAATAAAATCTGGTCTTTGTTCTATTATTATTTTTGAACACATAATTATATCACAGAGTACGGCTTCGTCAGTGATTCAGAATTTTTTTACAAGAGAAATACCTAATTTAAAAAAAAAAAAAAAATTAAATTTTTAAATGTGAAGTAAGAAATGGAATTTAAAACAAATACCAATCCGTCTTCGATCATAAACTACAGATTAAAAAATAAAAAATAAATAATAGTAGTAATAATAAAGAAGGTTTTGATAAAATCCGAGATCCGTAGTTGAAGCTGTGTTGATATTACACCTAATAAGTGCTTGATGGAAAACTTAAGTAGGCCTGTTTGAAGTTTGATATGCATTAAGTATAATTATTTCTCAGTTCATGAGCCTACGAAATTCAAAATAAGCATTTATCCAAATTCTTAAAACTAATATAATTGCGGTCATCATTATTTCAACATTAGAATCCAAACAAAAATTACTGTATTTATTATCACCTAACCATTTAATATGAATGTATTATTTATTTATGTGAGTGTACACAGAATGTATTAATTACAGAAATATAGAGCGTAGACGACCATTCGTAGAACTGCACACAATGAAATACTGCACATGGTAAGATTCTATACAGTACGAGTTGCAAATGAAAATTTTCGAAAGCAGCTACGTCTTCGCAGATTTAAGGAGTACATAAAGGTTTACAATGTAATTTATATTATAAAGTTTTTTATTCATGATTTTACGTAGTTTTTTCATTTATATATTAAAATCATTTTTATTTCAATGTTGAAGTAAAAAAAACTTCTCTTGTTTCTTTGTATACTTAAGTCCGAAATGTGCAGAATTGTTATAATACATAATTGTTGTACAACCCCAGTAGTTCCTAATTTACATAACAAAAATGGCGGTATTATTAAAAATATTCATAGAACAGTTGATATTGGTACTTTATCGCTACGGCTAAACAGAATTTTTATTTTTGTGACAAATTAAGCTGATAATTTAGTTCCGGTTGTCGGGGAAACAGGTGTACTTTTTTCATTAATGTATACTAATATTTAAGCCGGGAAAAGTTATAAAAATTATTTACAAGAGTAATAAAATGCAAATGAATTTTTTTATAAAGAAAACAATAAAACAAAATGAATAAGTATATAAAATTCATTATTGTCACTGTAATGGGATAAACCCATAACTAAATTCTCTTTTTCATGACTGAACCAGATAAAAGTCTAAATGTCAAAAACGTTGCATGTATAACTTAAAATATGTAGCCTTTATACTAAATCATTCAAAATTACTCTCATTAATCATAGAGAAAATTAAGAAAACAAATGATATTTAGTACACGATACTAATACGTATAATTTTCTTTACGCTATCATACAAAAAAGAAACTATATATATGTTGCAATACTAATCTGTGAATGCCGAAAAAGGTTGCATTATTATTGAATCAATAATTACAATATTATTAATCAAGTTACTCCACGAAAATTTAAAAATAGATTTAAACAATATAACACAAGCCATTATTATGTAACCGCAGCCATACACCCACACACAAGAAAATATATGTTAACCGAGTTTAAACATAAACAGCCGTGGTATAAATTACACAATAGCAACTCATCGTAACTAACAGCTAATAGGGAAAGAAAGCTCTATAACATCAAAAGTAGAAGGATAATAAAATCCCAAAGCGATCCTAGAAAATTATCATACAAATATTATAGAGATTATAAAATACAAAAAAATTGTAGATAGACATCTAACTTGTATCGCAGATACAAATTAAAATTTGCATAGTTTATTGGTTATAATTTACACAAAATTATTTATTTTTTTGACAGTAAAAACTCTTCAAGTAGTACGGACAGTGTAAGAGATAAAAAAATAAAAAAGACATTTTAAAATAAAATCATAAATCTTTCAATTCAATTCCTAAATATCTCAAAAACAAATATTCCGCAAATATTTCAATTCCCGGCCAGACTTCATACGTTACAAGATTTAAATGGCGAATTAATCGCGTGAAAAACAAATTATTATATGATATAATTACACAATCTTCTTCTTCTTCCCTTCATGGTATAGGCATTCCTGCCTATTCCGAACTCCAAAAATCGCTCCATATTTTCCTAGGACTTCCCAGAGATATCACTCCATCTGGTACATAGATTAACATGCTTGCTTCAACAACCTACTCTCTTCCATTATATCAAGATGCTGCTGCCATCTCACACGATATTTCGTAATCTTTTCCTGAACCCCAAAGATTTCCAAAGCTCTTATTTTAGTATTTCTTATTTTATCTTCTCTTGTACACCCACGCGTACGACGTACGAACTTCAACTCTGCCGATTGGATTTTATCGTAGTCTCACTTTGAAATGACCCATGTCTCGCTCCCGTACCAGAGAGTGGGCGCTGTAATGCAAAATCGTGGCTGGGTATCCTTCCTCGTACGATTCTTCCAACAGTATCACGAATACAGTTTAACTTTATTCCTAATCCCACTTGTTCCTTCCAACTTCTGATTACGTCATTTGTACAAATATTAAAAAAGCAGGTGAAAGACTGCATCCTTATCGGACACCACATCTAACTAAAATTTCCTCAGACATTTCAAAGCCTGTGTTAGTAATTATTTTTGTCCCTTCGTAAAGACTCCTAACCGTATTTATTAGATGATGCGGATACCCATCCTTCTGAAGTATTTCCAATAACATACTTTAATCTACTGTATCGGACGCATTCTGAAGATTCACAAAGGCTATATGAATCTCTAAATTAAACTCTCTGCGTATTTCAATGATTTGTCTGAAGGTAAAAATATATTCCTACATGATCTCCCCTTGCTAAAACCGCTCTGCTCCACCAACATAAAACTTCAGAAATTGTTCTCATTCCTCCATTAATAATCCTAGTATAAATTTTATAGACAAAATTAAGTAGACTAATACCTCTATAATTATTACAACTACTCCTATCCCCTTTCTTGTAAATCGATTTAATAAAGGCAATTCTCCAAGATTTTGGGATTTTGGAGTTTCCAGCATTCATTCATCAGATGTAAGAATCGCAGTTCAATGAAGAGACCTACGTATTTGAAAAGTTCTGCATTTAGCCCACCCGGTCCTGCTATATTGATTTTTTGCACCCTTCAGCACTTGCCCAATTAAACAATAAATAACAATATAATCAAATAATATTGTTACTTTATTAGTTATACAGGCATCGATTTCTAACATCATTAGCCCTTGTCACATTACTTAAAAAGATAATAAAATCACCAATAGGATAATCAGATGTAATGGTGTAATAATTTATTAATACATAAAAATAAACGTAATATGAAACATTTAAACAAAACACACACGTTCAATGCTTCCGGGATGTATTGCACTCTGACATTTACATAAAACACAAAATAAAACTGAAACATCAAACACACAGTAAAATAAAATACTAAAAAAAAAACCGTTGGACAATACCATGTATTACAGAGAACTATGTTCGGATGTAAAGTGCCTTCACATAGAGGATTTCAGTCATATATAACACATACTGACTTTGCCAAAAGCTTACTAAAAACGCATTAGTAATTTACTAGCATATAGGTAAGCAACTATTTTTTCTTCTTTGCCGTTTTCTAAATCAGCAACAACATTATTTTTTAGTACGTACCTCTTTCTGAAGTTTTCATACATTACTCATTGTTATATACAACTCTTCCAGTATATACTTAACAGTAAATAGTTTATCGTACATTGGTTTTTCTTAGCCGGCTAACAATATGAATTTTTTATTCACATGTGACCGATTCTGAGTCTGGTCATTGCCACTTCTACCGGCCAGTCAATTTTGCGTCGTTCTCCATTTATATGGAGTAATTTAATCGCATTTAGTTTCGTGTTCAGTCTACTCCATTTATTACTCCAAATAGTTCTGATAGGGACTGTTAGACGATCTTTAACGTCTGCCACTCGAATTGGAGTAATGATTCTCACAAATTGTTACCATTTTGGCAGCTTCGTCTTCGCTTTAATTTCCTTAGATACCAGCGTACCCTAGAATCCATGTAAATGCACATGCTTCCCATTAGGTTTGATACATATAGAATGGGCAGGATGATTTCAATAAAAGCATGCTTAATTTTCTTGTTCCGAGTACCAGTTAGTACGCTTAAAGAATCGGAACATATAAGCATTCTCTCTTCGTAGAAATGTTCGCTGAATAGCGAAGAGCTTGCTGTATAGCAATCAGCTCTAACGTGTAAACACTTGCCATGTCTGGCAGTTTCTAAGAAGAGATATCTAATCTTCTGCTTATGAATGACAAAAATCATGATGGTATTTCTCTAGTAGAAATTGTTAATGTATCCGGCAAGCAATTTTGAGTTTTATTGCTAAATCACGATACCGTATTCCGGCTGGTCTGGAATAGGTAGCGCGATGTTCATTCAAAGCAACCAAAGGGTTATTATTTTTTTTTACTTTACGTGGGTAGGAAATGCATATATTAATAGTAAGATCTGTCTTCTATAATGTAATGAAATTATGCCACGGCTTCAGACATTAAACTACTCACCAGAGTTGTTTACGTGTCTGTGGCATATCTGATTCCGCTATTACGTAAACGTCTAACTTTCTTAGACGCGACTTTCTAGAGGATAATATCCAATATACCCATCGGTTGAACAAATTATTTAAAAAATGAATGAACTGAACCAATAAAATTATTAATAATTTTACTGTTAATTCTACAACAGTTTATTTGCTGTACAACAAAATAATTGTTGTAGAATTATATTAATTTATTATAGAAGGTCCGTATCTTTTTCATTAATGTTATTACAAATTATTATTTGTAGGAAAGATCTTCAAAGTTCTGAACAACGTCAGCGAGGATTTTTCTAATCAAGATATAAAGAAATGAATTAAATGGGAAAGACAAAAACTTAATTGAACAGAAAAACCCACTTATCTGTTAGCCTAATATAAAAACGATTTCCAGCACAATCAACGGTAGGTTACTTCTTAAAGGCAGGTCATTCGCAATGATAACGTCTTTATTCTCATCTAACTTTAGCCATTTCCTTCATAGTTTTACATCTTCCACCTTTCCTATCACATGAAACTCACCTTCACTCTTCCACAATCTCCCTTCAGTAGTTCTCGCCTACATTCCTGGAGCTCATCAGTCCTAAAAGGGTTAGATAAGGTTCTTTAAAAGTTTTCCTACAAAATTTCCATCTGTTCTCATTACTTCAAATTGGTTAGATATTACCTTAGTCTGATATTATCAGTCACAAAAATCGGCATTTCTAGGTAATGTCTCATTGTTTGATTCTCACTGCTAGCCTCATTTTTATTTCTTCGAATTAAACTACGCAAAATAGATATTGTGTATTTTAGGTGTCAAAACCAAATATTTGTAGACGACATGGCACAAGATACAAATGAATCTCGAAAACAGGATTATCATTCTTTAAAATAACAAGTCCTCCTTCAAATTACTAGAGAAAGGAAGGTCTGAAATAGTTTCTCTTATCTTTTATCTGAGTCGAAATAACTGCTGCATAACAGCTAATTAAAAAGACTACAAAAAAATAAAATTAAACAACAAAACTATTCTACCACTTTCTGACAATAAACAATGAATATATTCACGCATACATTAATTTATTTATTAACTCCTTAAAGGTTTTCTAGTAAAACGCAAAGGTAGTAAAACTTAAAGGTTTTACAGAGTAAAAAGCATTTTATTTTATTTTTTCTTTTAGTAATATTTCAAATGGCATTTTTATTAACGTTGGGAATTATGTATAATGTGACAAATTTTTTCACTAAGAAAATAAATAACCTAATCTCTAATAAATGAAATATTTATCAAAAAGGAAAACTAAAAGACCATTACGTGGGAAATAATCAATAAAAAAAGTTACAATAGAATTTAAGTAAATTAAATATTTATTTAGTTATCGACGATTAATCTATACTACACCGAAGTACGCTAATGGTGTGACGTCACAAATTTAATTTATTAAATCCTTAAAGGTTTTCTAGTTACAGAAAAAAGGATTTTATTTATATTTTTTTTTTGTTTGTTATATTACGAATGACATTATTAGTAACGTTGGAATTATTTATAATGTTTATAACAATTCAATTATAAATTATTAAACGTGTGCTAAGATTTTTCTTTCATACCATATTAGAGTAAAACAAACATACACTATTCAAAAAGAAAATCATTACTTTCCAGTAAAAAAAAAAAATTAAAGACACAAATTTTAAACAGAAATATGGTATAACAATAAAAATCAAGTTAGAATTAGGAGTAAGTAATCTACAAAAAACTAAATGCAAATGTAAAGTATGCAAATTAAGTCATCTAAAAAGACGAGACAAACAAATACTTTTCCACTAATGTTACAACTTTAAGTGTAATAATTATTATTTTAAGGTGCTTCCAACGAGTACTGTAATTTAACGATAAAACCAAGAAAAAAAACAAGGAAATATAAAAACACGACAGTCTCCCAGTTTAATGAAACGTATTGGTATTCCACTTCTTACATTGATTCTCTCAAAAAACTCCTTCATTTCTCAACACTGTTACAAGCCGTGGTAATCTTATTTTCACTGAATCAATCACGATCCAACTCATTATATTTTCATAAAACCAACAATTCGAAGCTTAGTAATAGATTTTAAAATGCATTATCCTACTTTGATTTAGAAATTTTACCTAAAATCATATTCAGTAAGGAATTTTATTTTATTTAAATAAACGTAAAAACATTCATAAAGGTAGTAAATTTAAATATACAGAATGATTGAGGAGGAAAGGAAAATAATTTGGGAACTGATTTTAGATCTTGAAATAAAGAAAAAAGTACATAGAGACAGTTTAAGAATAAACAGTTTAGGCATTTACAATTTTGAAAGTATCCATACCTAAAAGTACTGCCTACAATTTTATCTATCCACTTTAATGAAGTTTGTCAAAAAATCATGATCTTGACATTAAACAAATCCTTTTTTTTGAATGTCTTTTAACCAAGTAATCGGAGGTAGGTGCAGCCAGTCACACACACAGTAACGGTGGCAGTAGCTGTGTTATTTAAGCCACACTCCCGTATACCTTTGCACACCTTAAAAAAATCTGAATTAAAAAAACCCAAAAATGGTTTTAAAATATTTATCTGGAGTATTTGCAAGACCAAATCTACTGAATATATCGTTTACTATAGTCGGGATTCGGAAAATTTACAATAATTATTCAACATTTTTTTTTTACTTTTCGTCACCCTCTTTCAAGGTCGAATTTAAAAAACCGAGAATTGGTTTATTCACATGAAGATTACACTCACCAAAAATCAGGTTGATTTCTTTTAATTTCTTCATTTGAAAAATTAAAAAAAAAAAAACAACAGAACTTCACAAAATTCAAACATCCCTTTTAATCCTTGAAGCTCGGAATTTCAAAAAATCTAGAAATTGGTTTTTAGATATTCATAATCATTCAGTTCAAACCCGGCTCACATAGTGATAGACACTCACAGTTAAAAATTCATTAAAAGTTTGTGCTTTAACCGGCAAATTTCCACTGCCAAATATATAAACACAATATATTTCAGAGATTTTTCGAGATGAAATATATCCACAAACATTCTCAGTTTTGGTAGGAAACATGGGTAGAAATTTTGTTGCGATTGATCGGGTAGTTTTTTATCCCGAACAAACAAAAACTCTCTTCTTTATGTAATAGTATAGAACGATTAAGTTATTTAATGTATATTTAATACTGTTATTATGTAATATTATTCATTCCATTGTTTCAAATCATTCAGTTTAAACCCGTTTTGTTTCAGCAGGCAAACAATCACTATTATATATAGGTTTTTTCCAAGATGAAATATATCCAAAAACCTTGTAAGTTATCCCAAAAACATGGGTAAAAATTTAGCAGCGATAGGATCAGATAGTTTCTTTATTTATCCCGAACAAAAAAAAAACCTCTTCCTATTTATATATACACTGTGTATATATATATATATATATATATATATATATATACAAAGAAATTCAGGAGGAAAATGTGATAATTTGGGAACTGATTCTAGAGCTTGAAATAAGGAGAAAAATTGATACAAACATTTGTCCGAAAACGTATTGTTATCGAGTTACGGCTAGTGAAATGAGGTCACACTGAAAGTTTTAAGGTGTCTGATGTTTTTGACCAGAAAATTCGAATAAAACATGTCCCAGAAGTGTTTCCCACGTTGTTTTCATAATATTCAACATAAAACAGTAAAATTCGGTGACAAAACACCGAATGTTCTTAAAATTGTAGGTTGAAGGTTTTTGTAAGTTGAATGTAGGTTTGAGTAAAAATGACTTTGTTAAATGACTAATAAATGCGTACAAATTATTATCAAAACTTGTATAGAATTTAATTATGGGAAAATTCATATAATAAATTCTATGAAAAAAAAAATTAAATTTTTATTTCTAAAATCAAATTAACAAAACTAAACCGAAAAACCTTATGACTTGGTAATAATTAAAAACAGCTGTTTCTAATACAATAAATTTAGACTTTTGAAAAATTAGGTTGGTAGCATTAACTGAACGCTTCAAAGTAAATTTGAATACTACTCATTAGAGTCATAAAATTGTTGTGGTTACCTTTTACAATAAATGATAGTTATTTAGTTTTTTTTGGACAAAATTTTGATTATATTAACTATTTTTGAGAATCAATTTATGTAGTTTTTTTGTATTTGTTGTATTGTAAACTGCAATAATATTTTTCCAATTCAATCTGAATTTAAAAAAGTAAAATTCAGATTCAATTACAGCATATGGGTTTTCTTCAGACCATCGATGTGAATTCCGTGTGTTGTTTATGCAGTTTCGTCCAAAAATAGTATAATCGGTATTAATTGCTGTTAACCCGTTGAAGGTGTTGAACTTTCTGAACCAGAAAAGGACGCAGATCGAGAGCATGTGATGTCCTCTATATTTTGTGGAATGTCGAGTCGTGTAGAAATTCTTCGTGTCCTCGTTGTAGGACTAAGCTGAAGAATGTTTTCCCTTTCATCACCATGCAACCGATGATGTTCAGATGAAACATGAGTGCTGGGAAGAATACCGTTTTCACGAAAATTATTAAAAGCAGCTGGAGCACTCCTATCGTAAAAGCCGTATACAAAAATCATATCAGCGTATTCTGCGTGAGTGAAGAGGTGCGGTTTATCTAAAATTTTAAAACGTTATTTCATTTTTTTAAATTAGATTCAATTGAAAAAATGTAGGTACAGTTTAGAGTACAACAAACACAAAAACACTATATACATAATTTGAGTCTCAGAAATAATTAACGCAGTAAAAATTTGTGAAAAACAAGTACACCGTTTTACATTTATTATTAACAGATAACCACACCTGTGACGAATAGTCAAATTTATTTTGAAGCATACAGTTAGTGTTTTCAACATTTTTTTTCAAGGTTAAATTTACTGTACTAAAAAAAGTTGTTATTCATTTTTATTAATTCATAACATTTTCCTATTAAATTTTATTCTGTTTTGTTTTTAATATTACAAGTTAATATTTTTTTGTTTTTCATAGACTTTATTACATCACTTTCCTCAGAATTAAATTCTCTACAAATACTGATAATAAAACTTACGCAGTTATTAATCATTTAACAAAATTATTGTACTTCAAACGTAAAGGAGGTTTTTTCGTCAGTGATTTTTTTGTTGTTTTTACGTTGGATATCATGAAAACTACGGGAAATACTGTTCTGGGACCTATTTTCTTTGATTTTCAGATTAAAAATCATAAGAAATCATCAAGTTTACTTCCTTATGTAACTCCTTAAAAATTTCAGTATGACCTTATTTCACCGGGTGAAAGTGAAATCAGGGCGATATTGTTCGCTAACCGTAACTCGACAACATAAATTTGCTTGTATAAATTTTTTTCCTTATTTTAACCTCTAGAATCAGTTCCCAAATCACTCTTAATTTTTATATATATATATATATATATATGTTACTTAAAAATATTACCTTTATTAAAATCTTGGGTTTATCAATCAACTATACAAACTAATAAATACACAACGTTTCACAGTATGTATGTACATACAGCATATATATAAGAGAATCTTGTTTGACGTGTATATGATTGTGTATTGTCACCTGAGGAAGCTTAGAGAATTCTAAGTGAAACGTTGTGTATTTAATTTATAAGTTTGTATAGGTGATTGGTTAACCTAAGAAATTAATGAAGGTATTATTTTTAAGTAAAATATGCCTTTTTATTATATTTAATTCTATCAATCAAGAGGAAAATAAACTTAAATAAATTACATTTAAGTTAATATTCATATATATATTCTTAAAATACGTAATTAACGTATATATATATATATAAATAATCGAAAATATCTCTGTGGACAATTTGTTTAATGCCAAGAGCATGATTTTTTAACACACTTCGTCAAAGTGGACAGATAAAATTTTAGACAGTACTTTTGCTTATGGATATTTTCAAAATTGCAAATTCCTAAATTGTATATACTTCATAAGTTAGTTTTATTCTTACTTTCAGGAGGGAATTAATTATTACGATCCGCTGCTGATGTTTTTATAAAAACTAACATTAAAACTGTACCGTAAAAAGTGCGGTAAAAATCTGCAAGGGGCTTCTAAACATTCCTGACAAAGGACCCCAATTTTCTCCTGACTCGCGATTCCAAACTTTAATTTGTCACCACGCTAAATTTGAAAATGTTTGGTTCAGTCAGTCCCTAGTTATTTATATCACGACCCTCTAAGTCCAAAACACGAAAAAGTGTGAAAGAGCTTTATTAAAGAATTTCCATATTGTCTCTTGTAATATAAGAGATACTATATTATACACCATACTATAATTGGCGGATAGTAAAAACAAAAAGTAAAAGTAAACAATAATAAAACTAAACTGAATAATCTTACATTAACCCCATCTTTCCGAAAGAGAAGGTACTACTAATACTACTGCACAGCGTTAAAAATAAAAAATGTTCAACATTTCCAAACATTAGAAAGAAGTACGGTTGATTCTGGTTAAAAAAAAACTTTATTTTTCTTAGCTAGAAAAAGTTTTATGTTTTCACCCAAATTCCTGGATTGTGTAAAGGAAAGTAAACTTCAATTTATTAAACATTAAATAGTCATAAAATTTAGGATAACATTCTTTTGTAAAGTTATTAAAAAGAAAAATAACAATATTTCATCGCCCACACCCGTAGAGGATGAAACGTTTTCCAGTATTTAGTAAATTCAATTTTATATTTCACCTCCTTTACGGTAGTTCAGTAAGCAGTATTTGTAACATTAAAGAACCTTCACACTTGATTCGTAAAATAATGTCCATTCAGTTTATATTAGTTTGGTGTTCTGCTTCAATTTTTACTGTCGTAAAGTAAAAAATAAAAATCTAACTTTTCATTTATTTTATTTGTGTACCTTACAAACCAAAATAATAAACTAAGTAATTCCAAATTTACTGTATCCAAAATATAATTTGATTACTACCATATATAAACTGTATTTTTACATAAATACTTGTATATAAAACAGGTTAAAAAGAAAAATTATAGACAGTTGAATAGTTTTAAAGCATCTCTTAAAGGAAATTAAATATTGAGAGAAAGAGTACTTCAAACTGAGATAGCATTAATATCGTTTTATAACTTAACGGTCTTAATAATCTATAAATATTTCAATAAATTAAAACCAAACGTTTTTTAATATTTTAAAAACGAAAAATCAAAAAAAGAAATATCAAAAATATCTCATCATTTTTTGTTTGTTCACATTTATGTTTAGAAATATTCTACATACAGATTATATAACATATAAACTTTAAACCTTTCCATTACGCGAAAGGTTTAGAAATCGATAAAAAATAGTCAATTGAGAAATAAGCAAGGAGCTACTTTATTTTACAGCCAATGTATAGATTTCCTCTGCTGTGATAATTGTCTATGACAGATTAATAAGGGATGTTACATAAATTCCTGATTTGTTAACGCCTCATACGAATAAGCGCATATTACAATAAAATGTAATTAAATAGGCGTTTACCGTAAAAACCTACTAATAATATAATTTTCATAAAATCGAACTGTAAATTATAGCATTATTCGAAGTGGAATCCACACAAATTTGCACCGTAATGGCTTATCTTCTGTTTCTAATAAATTCCTAAATATGCTGTCTTTTCTTATAAAAAAAATTAATTAAAATGCACGGAAGTTGCATATATGAACACCAGTATACCAAATTTCATCGTTCACGGCGTAAAATTGCTATATAAAAAAATATACATTTAAAAAAAAAAAATATATATATATATATATATATATATATATATATATTTATATATATACAAAACAAGTGTCATACAAAGAGAAAAGTACTTAAAAAAGGAACATAGTACGTTTAAAAACCCAGCGGCGAAGTATAAAATAAAAACAAATTCACTGACCGATGAAATTAACAGTATTCTCTTTGGAAGTAGCAAATGTAACGAAACGGAATGACGCTATGCAAGTTAAAAAAAACATATTACTATTACAAAATATATATATTTTAAGTTAAATTTTTCAAAAACTATTATTTTTAATATTTCATTTTTTATAAAAATTATATTTGTAATTTATATAAAACTAAAAACTTTACGTTTCCATGTAATAGATGGTCCTTAACTAATAACATAATTTCGTGTACGAACTCACACAATACGTAAATTGAATGTGACAAGCAAGTTCCTAGCAGTTATATTATATTAACAGCACTTTATCCTATCTAAACCATCTACAAAAATTATACATTGCTTTAATCAGCTTGAATATACGAAAAAAGAGACTTTCTCTCAAAATTGTAAAATCCACCCTATTATAAGCGCATGATTCCTAACGGAAAAAAAAGTTCATATCTGCAATTGTGAAAGTTTGTTAAACCATAAAATAAATATGAGGTTTTTTCAGACAGATTCCACCTCCAAATTAGAAGATAAATCTGACTGGTTATTACGAATCAAAAGCAACGGTGACCCTGTTGCTGCATGATATCTGACATTTTGAAAAAGTGAAATTTGGTAACCATAAAATTTTACTTCGATACTGGTTAAACAACAGCAAAGTTAATGAGGTAACGAAACTAAATACGTAAAGGAAAACAAACGAGTACAATTAGAATAATCCCCGCGCAATTGACATCCAGATAAAGCTGTTAGGAAAGGTATGATTTTGGCTTAAAGGTTTTACGTGGCAGGGAATCGGATTAAAGAAAAAACCTTCAGTATACCGTTCTGCCAGTATACAGTATACCCTGATCATCCGATCTACAGAATTAACGGGGGTGATCATTTGTAAAGTTACCACATTTATTTTTCAACAGCTATCAGTCCCATAGTATTCCTGTTTGCAGATATGTGTACCAATCTCAAAGGGAACCTTTTTTAAATTATTTTCAAAGAGATGGTAGCCACCCTCTCCACCACACCTACCTTAACTTCTAACAAATATTATCTTCTATTTATTTTAACTCAAAAATCTTAAATTTCAATGGTAATATTTAATTAAATTAATTGACAACCCAAAAAAAAAAATAATAAATTTTGATGAAATGAAAATTAAAATTCGCCCACCCCTTCGCTCGGTAGGTGCGAAAAATCATTTGTGGTAGTTAATTTTTTTCAATTTCAGTCCAAAAAAATAACAATAAATTGATATGACATAACTTCTTAAACAATTTTAAATAATTATAATTTGTGAATTAAAACTGTGAAAATTATTTTTTAAATTACCAACACAAAATTTCGCCCTTAATTGTTTTCTAAACTGTCAAGGGTTGAAAACTTATTTTTTTAAATGAGACGATGTAACTTGTGTCACCTGTTTGGAAGGTCCTTTGAATGACAAGTAATGTGGTTCAAATAAAATAAAAATTGGTTCACTGTTATTGAAGTTATAATTAAAAATGTGTTTTTTTTTAGTTTTTTTTTTTAGGTTATGTTGGGATACAGCGTTACTGACCATTAGGTCTGAAATCCTCCCGTTCTTGTAAAAAATATGGGTTTTAGGTTTCTCCACCATTGAGAAAACGTACCAGTAAACACAGCATTTTGAAATCAGTTAAACATAAGAAAAACCAGTAATAATAATAGTGCCCACTTCTTTGATGGTAACATGTTGAAAAATTTGTTACGAGATAAACTTAGTAATTAAAGAAAAACTAATTCATAAATGAATAATTGTTAATCAAGAAATAAAGCTTAAATCATTCATTAGTTAATTTTGTTATGAAGGTTTTAACAATAAGAATCCTTAAGAAATAATAAATGAAACACTTTTTTTTCAGTAAAATAAAAGTATCAATTTTTAAATCATTTGTTCAAAATGATTCCCATTTTCCTGTAAACAATAATAAAGTCTTTGTTGAAATTCACATATTACTTTTATTAAAATTTATTTAGTTACATCCCTACATGCTCTTACATTTTATTTTTCAACTCTTGTATGTTATCACAAATTTCTTTATAAATTATTGATTTTAAATGACCCCCACAAAAAAAAAGTCCAGTGGTGTAAGATCAGCAGATCTTTCCGGACACTGAACTGTTCCTCTTCTACCAATGCCCAGGAAACATTAGGTCCAACCATTGTCGAACTGTAAGTGAACAGTGAGCAGGTGCTACATCTTGCTGAAAGTGAAGCGTTTCTTCGTTAAGAAACATGTTTCGATTGTCATCTAAGTTTTTTTCTAAGGCATGGACCTTTCATTCACCCAATGGGTGAAGGCACTGGACCATTCACCCAGTGGGTGAATAACTACATCCAGCAACTGCAAATACTTTTCACCGGCCAAATTCCCATCGATAAATACTGGACCGTTTATGTTATCACTGTAAATACCGGCCTACACATTTATTTTTTCAGGATGCTGCGTGTTTTTTCATGAGTATTTACATCGCTCCAGTATCGGCAGTTACGTTTATTAACAAAGCCGGATAGAAAGAAAGTGAATTCATCAGAAAGACAAATATTTTTGTAAACATTGGATTTGCATTTATCAATTGAATCATTTCTTCACATAATTCAATCCTTCGGCCAGCATCATCCCCATTCAGTTCTTGATGCAGTTGAATATTTTACGGAAAATATTACTAAATTTTTTGTAGCGAAAAAAAACATAAGAACCCCAGTTTCACGGGGTATTTTATGAATTGAGCTCTGAGGATTTGTTACTACATTTCCTAAGATTTCAACCAAAGTTAATTTGTGTAAAACCTTTTGCCCTGTACCTTTCTTATAATGACAGATCTCGTTTCTTGGAATTTTTTTACAATGTAAGAATGTGAAATATTTATTTGTATGTAGAAATTAGTTCAGTTCTTTCTTCCAGATTGTAAGTCATTTTAGCGAGACAAATTTACTAAAGACAAAAAATGAAAGACCAAATGGTAGAACAGTAACAGAACTAAATGCCAATTTTAACTAAAGAACACAACAATTTAAATAAAACATGATGAGATAAATACAATAAATACTTTTTGCCATTAATTATATGCAATATAAAAGAAAACAATTTGCAAAAATTTACCGTAGAAACTAAGATCTTAATAATTGGCAGCAATTTATAACGTGTTATAACAAGGTATTAAATTTTTCAACATGTTACCGGCAAAGAAGTAGGTACCTTATTATTGGTTTTTCGTATGTTTAACTGATTTCATAATGCTGTGTTTACTGGTACGTTTTCTCAATGCTGGAAAAACCTAAAACCCATATTTTTTACAAGAACGGAGAATTTCAGACCTAATGCTAATGGTCAGCAATACTGTATCCCAGCATAACCTAAAAAAAAACTTTTTTAATCATAACTTCAATATCAATTTTTATTTTATTTCTATCACATTAATTGTCATTCAAAGGGCCTTCCAAATAGTTGTCACAAGCCATCGGCTCATTTAAAAAAAGTAAGTTCTCAACCCTTAAAAATTTGGAAAACGTTTAAGGGCAAACGTTTTGTTAGTAATTTAAAAAAAATAATTATCACAGTTTTAATCCACAAATTATGATTATTTCATATGGTTTAAGAAGTAATATCACGTAATTTTATAAATGTTTCTGTTGAACTAAAATTTAAAAAAAAATTACAACCACAAATGGTTTTGTCGCAGCTGCCGAGCGAAGGGATGGGCGGATTTTAATTTTCTTTTCACCAAAATTCATTTTTTTTTTTGGGTTGTCAGGGTTGTAATAAAATATTACCATTACAATTTAAGATTTTTGAACTGGGATAGGTGCAGCGGAGAGGGTTCTAGCCCTTTGAAAATAATTTTAAAAGGGTTTCCCCCAGAATGGTATACATGTCTGCAAACAGAAATACGATGGGACTGATTGCTGTTGAATAATAAATGTGGTAACGTTTCAAATGACTACCCTGTATAATTTACCATCTAGTGTTTATTTACTTAATAAACAGCCAACGGAATTAAAAAAACCATGTTATGCGTGACCATTGTCTAAAGGAAGTAATCGTTATATCATGTCATACATTATTTATTTACATTAAAGCATAAGTTTAAATTAAAAACTTGCTTCCTAATTTACTGAGTTAATATTTATATAATAATTACAGAGAAACTCAAATTTAAACAACAAGAAAAAAGAAATAAATAAAAAATTATTAGGAATAATGATCAATAATAATATTTATTAATGAATATAAGTAGTATTAGATTAAAAAATAATTAACAAAAAAATAAAAGTGTTATGTTAGCAGACTCCAGATAATATTTAATCGTCAAAGTTTCGAAACCGCAAACACTTAGATCCACAGGAGTTCTATCTGAAATTTCTAAAGTAGCGGTTAGCACTGGTAATAGTACAATGGAGGTGATAGTACACAGCGACAGGACGTCAAGAGTAGCCAGTCGCCGGTCCAACAATCAATCCGTATCCTTCCCGACAACTGAGCTTTATAAACATTGACGACAACTCTTAAGGTGTCATTCATACATCTGCTTCTTTTTTAACATTTTATTCCTCCTTATCTCTCGGCTGTTCTAAGCATGTGAAAGTTAATTTCATTTTAAAGAAAATATTATAAATAACAACCGTTCAATCTTGCATTTTAATTTATGACTAAAAATATTTACTTAGGTGCGAATTTGTGCGATTAGTATTTTGCTGAAAATTTACAAATAAAACATATATAAACGTATTTTTTTGTAGGCTCATAATGAATATCTATTAAACATTTTTTATTTGCCTTTCTCACAACCGGTATTCTAAGAACGGTAAAAACAGATTTTATCACATTTTCTGTCGTCTACTAGGATGAATATCGTACATTTTCTAAACGTACTTTTCTGCAGATATTTCAATATGAAGTGTTTCGTATAAAACGTAATAAACTATATTATCTTCATGAAAGCAACATGAAATACGTTCAAAATAATAATAAAATTAAATAAAAACAGGCTTCCTATAAAAACGATAACCAGAAAAGTTTCCTACTAGAAATCAAATGAATTTTGTTTTATTCCACAGTAATTATTATTGATAATTAAAATTCAAATGAACAGTATTAATTAAAATTGTTGTATTTATTAATCAATATTATTTCAACAACTGTTGCCGTAATTGTGATAGCATTCGCAATTAGTTAATGTTAATAAATTATAACTTTTAAAAGTACTGAGGCTATTGCAGTAGCAATTTCCTCTAAAACGTGTTGTAACTCTTTATCTTTCATAATTAAACCCACAAAATGTGGTTAGTCGTAGTAATATTAATACGCTTCTATAGACCCTTGTTAATTACTGCTCTTTATCGTCTATGAAACTAAAGATTGTTGCAATTGTATATTATATTTATTGCTATTAAAATAACGGAAGTACACGCAATTAACAGAGCAATGATGTTTTATACCAGTTCGTTACACAGTTAATTTTACAGTATTGTAATGGTGAGTACAGGGAATCTGTTATACGTCTCTTATTGTTTCTGTAGTAGTATTTTTATTAATTCAACCGCTGGACAACATTAATTTATTATCCCTTTTTCATTCCTATTATTTCAATAAAAGACCTAACGTATGTCTTAATTCTTAATAATAGTACTTTTAAACTACATTATTTATACTCGTAATTATGTTTAACACTTGTAATTATTTTTAAAGAATATATAATTTTCTTTACATCCAATGTATTCTAAAAGTCTTTTTCGATATTCATTTAATTACTAGGCAAAGTCAACAAAATTTTTTTGGGTGGTTTCATTTTCGGAAAAGACGTTCTTTTGAGGAGCAAGATTAATATGGAGTATTGAACAGTCTACTGACTCTCTGTGGTAAAATATTTATCCATTGTTGTAGCAATACTTTTGCGCTGAAATGTTGCTCATACATATTAATAGTTTTTCTGTTTATAAATCACCAATCAATAAAACGAATTTAAAATTTAAATATAATCATTTTTTTTTTTTTTTTTTTTTTTTTTGTGAAAATTCCTCCTAGTGCTACGTATAAAAATATGATGTAGACAACACATGACTTCCTTGTACGCCTATTAAATATATACAAACATTTTTTACTGCACTTCATTTAAACTTATTTCATTTGAAAGTCAGATATCAGCCACCATTCCTTAATAAAGTGGACAGTTACACAATTGCTGAAATATTAATTTTTATTAACATCAAATATTTATACAATTATTAATTCAGCAATCTTACATGAAATATTAGGATAGAGTAAAAGTCCCTTTGTTACTCGTATTATTAGATCAGTATTATTCGTATCTTCATGAGTTAATAATTAACAGAAGTTTAAGGTTTCTGCTGTGTCATATAAAAAAAAAAGTTAATACAAATTAAATTATTTCGTTTATTGAACTCCTGTATACTGATTACAAATGATAATTTCGACCTTACTGTGTAAAATATTCAGTTTTTATTATTAGATCATTTGGTAAGTAATCAAAAATGGAAAAGAAAAAACAGGAAAACAAAGAGAGCGTGAAGAAATATATATATTAAAAAAAAAACAAGAAAATGAATATGAAGAAGAATAAAATGTTAAAATCAAAGAAATAATAAAAATATTAATAGAAGATGATAAATATAGAGGAAGAAAATTTTAAAACCAAAGAAGGAATAAAATGGTAGAGAAGAGGATAAATATAAAGAGGAAGAAAACGTTAAGACCAAGGAAAATATAAAAAGATTAAAAGAGGATGAAGAATATAAAGAGAGAGAGAGAGAAAATTTGAAAACTAGAGAACGTATACACAAATTAAGATCAAAAGAATTACAACAAACCAAAGAGCGATTAAATTATGGGCAACAAACAAATATACGAAATGATGATCAACTGCGACTTAGGGAGAATATTGTCCGACAATACCAGAGTAGTAATAACCAAAGACAAGAATTTTTTGTGATTTATTAAAGATCGGGCATGTATGACTCAGTATATACGTTGTTCTTGTGAGGGTCTGTTTTTAAGTCACTCTGTAGTTAACTTTAATGTAGTTAAAATTAAACAGAAATTCCAGAATTAAACTAGAAAATCTAAAAATAATACGATTCTAAATTATAATTTTCAATTAATATTAAATAATCAGATGTTTCACCAAATCTATTACATATACACATATGTAATAGAAATGCCTATGCCTATTAAATAACATACGAGTATACACATTTTTAAAAGTACATAAAATGTTATTTCAATAATAACTTCTGATTTTGTTTATTTTTTTTTTGTTATTATTAAATTATTACTTATTATAACATTTTTTTAAAAAAATTGATTATTGATTAAATCAATATATTTAGATTAAAAAAAATAAAAGTAAAAAAATTAAAAAAAATAAAAACAAAAGGAGATGAACTCTCGTTCGAACCAATATGTCTTCCCTTTAAGATCAAAATATTTCATTGGTTAAAGTTATAATTTTAATTTCGATTGCAATCCAAAAGGGAGGTGCACAACAGGGCTAAATCCAAAATTTCAACATCTTAAGGCTAATCGTTTTTGAGTAATGCGAGATACATATGCACACACATACATACATACATACATACGTACGTAGTACAGACGTCACGCCAAAACTACTCAAAATGGGGATTCAGCAATGGTCAAAGTGGATATTTCTTTGGAAATATGAAAACCGAAATGTTTCGCGATCACAATACTTCTGTTTCTTCCTACAAGAAAGTAAAAACTATATAAATTTGCGTCTAGTGTGTGAATCCGAACTCACCCTCCCTCAACACACACGTACACTCACATCATATAAAGTTATAAATAATAGGTTCTACCAGAGAAATCTAATCTATTTTTAATTAATTACACGTAAATAATTTTAGAAAATTTAACTTAAATAGTTAAAATTATTGCATGGGAGTTTTAATGTAACCCGTTCCCCATATAGCTTAATGAATCTCATTTGAAGATAAAATAAAATATTTTCTGAACGTTTGCAGATAAAATTAAATTACATACGTAAAATTACTTAATTAATTTTAATTAAAAATAATTCTGATTATTAACAACAATTTTTTCCTTTTTTTAATTTAAAATCCTTTAAAATAAATTATATCAAGCGTTATATTATAATTTATACTAAGATTTTAGAAATCGAAGCATCTTTGTAACATTTTAAAAAGCTTTATTTTATCAGTTCAATGTATATTTTATGATCAAATTTATCACTCCACCGTAAAATACAGTTCTGAACTTTAATACACGAGGGAATCAAAGCTTCTTACGGAATTGATTTAGCGTAAAACAAACTGAAATCCATACAGAAAAAAAGGTTTTTAATTTAATTTATAAGTAATAAATTAATCATAACTTCCGGTGAAATGAAGTGAATTAAAAAGAAAAATTATGCATATTATTGATCAAAACAGAATAACAATCTGATAAAAATAAAAAATTTCTTGAAATTCTAACTGTATATATATATATATATATATATATATATATATATATATATATATATATATAATGATACTTTAATCGTGGTTGACTAATTCGATTTCAGAAAAAATACATTAGCAAAATTATTAACAATATTAAAATTATTAGCATAATTTAAGATTATCATTTATGAAGAAATGGTGATTTAAAATAACATGAAGTTGATTATAAAAAATACACAAACACACACAGATATATACATGTATACCAACGGGTCCGTGTAGCCAGAATCTGAACCCTCGAGCACAAGCGAACCCGAAGCCAACTCGGATCGGAACGCAAGAATAGCGGGAGTTTATTATCTCTCTACTAATCGCAGAGGCTGGACGAATTCCCTTGCTGTTGCGCATTTCGTTTATCGGGTGGGTCATTATTTATTTAGTGGCGGTTAAAGATCTTTGTGTTTTATTTAAGGGCGGAGCCACTCAGGGGCTCCTCGAGGATTATCTCAGGGCAGCAGAGCTCACCATTCCCGCCTACATAGAGTGCGGGGGTCGCATGGATCCCCACACTGTTCGTTACCCTAAATGGTTGTGAGAATAACACTGATAAATAATTTACTTCATTATTGTATTTCTGTCAGTATGGCAAAAAAATAAGTTATGAATTTTTCGTCATCAAAATAATGAAGTAAAAGGATCAATCTTTCTTTTTTTTACTGAATATCTTTAATTCACAACTTCACCCTCCTTGGCGGTGAAAAACTAATGAATATTTTTAATGTCTTAACCCTCAAGGTAGCTAGGGCTCTGTTCTATGACTTACAACCTTCCCAAGGATAACACAAATGTATCCGGAAAATTTTGAAGTAATAATTGTTTCTCGCATGGCAAACAAAACAAAAAAAAAATATATTTATATGTATATAATATTAAGAAAATATCTGTACAGAAAGGTGTCTTGGGAGAGGGTTCAACATAAGAAAGGAACATGAGAACTTAGCGGCTCGCCACCTGGCGGCCCGAATAATAAGTGTAGCACCACACCGGATTATTAATTATTTATATGCTTTAATAAATAATCTATTCATCTTAATACGCCTATGATACTCCGGATTACATAATAAAGCTGTAAAAATTTGGTAGTGATTAGCTTAGCGGTTCTCAAGATTTTTGTTATGATTCAAACAAATGTTTCCTCTTTAAATAATACAAATAACCCGTTTGAATTTTCAAAATCAGAAGATTGATTGTGAAGATATAACAAAATTTCGAAATAACTTTGATTGATTCGAATCATTCACTTCAAACCTAGATCACACAGCGATATATCTAAAAATCTTCTCAGTTACGCCAAGAAGCATGGGTAAAAATTTGGTTGCGATTGATCGAGTAGTTTTTTATTTATCCCCAACAAGCAAGAATTCTCTTCTCCTTTACATAATATGTATGTGTGTGTGTGCGCGCGCGCGCGCGCGTGTGTGTATTTTGTAATAAAAGACAGGACTGAAACATAAAATAGAATTATCTAAAATCTGTATGGGGATCAGGTAAATGAAATTATAGTACAGTAGTACTAAATATGGAAAGGTATGGTACAAGGATAAAGAGTATCAACATCATCTTTCAAGTTGTATATATAATAAGTAATAAAGGATTTGAAGGAAAAATGGTTGGAGAGATTAACAATTCAATGAGAAAAACAAAGATGTTACATTCACTGGTGCTATTGTTCTTTAGCTGGAACTAAAAATAATTTATACAAAAACTGCTGAATAGTTTGGATTAACAGCGTAGTTTTAAAATAAATAAAAATAAAACAAACGTATAAAATGTAAAAAAGAAAAGATTAAAGTGATAACGAGTTAAAATTAAAGATAAGGGAAAAAACAGACTAGAAGTAAAAAAAAATTGATCACATATAGAATTTTATAATTCTTATAAACATTTATATGAAACATTAACATTTTAAAGTAGCTAAACATTAATAAAAAAAAGACCAAAATAAACCTTTTATGGTTTAAAAAATAAGGATTTTATGCGACACTAATAAAAAAAAATTACTAAGTCAGAAGGGTTAATAAAATTCAAATGAAGGATATTAAAAAAAATTGGGAGGGGAATAAATATTTGTAACTTGATTGGTTTCTCCTGTAATAAAACATCCAAATAAAAAGCTTAACTTATTAAAATAATATCCTGATAAAATAAATACAAAATAATTAAATTTTTATTAAATTAATTTCATATTTACATCTATGGGTTCTTCATCAGTACTTGTGAAAATAATATTAATAAAGCCCTTTTCGAGAAAAACCGTTCCATTAAAATATGAGATCCGATTCCTCAGTTACGAAAGGAAATCCTCGTTCAATATAAGAATTTGGAGAAAATTGAACTATTGAACAATTCAAACTGTTTTTAAGAAAACGTGCTTATAGTGAAAAGTAGAAGCTTAGTAAAACTAATAAGGCTTGGTTCCCTTTACGTATCAGGCTACTACTACCACCAACTACTAGTACCATAAATCCTGAAAATATTACAACATTCAATTTTTTTTCTGTGAGCTCTGACTTCTGGAGGACAGAAAAACTTTTTATGGTTTCGAAATGATTTGGGTCTTTTTGACATCTTAGGGCATTAACCTTAGTTCCCTTAGTAATCTTCCCATTTGTGCCTCCATAATTTTATTTGCTTCTGCTTCTATTTCTAATCGACAATATGCTAGATGTTAGCAATGGAACATTCTCCTGACGCTATCGGATTCTATCTTAAATCTTTTAGCTCACAATTTCATTTACTGCCTTATACAGCACTTTACCTAATAATTCTCATCTATTGACTACTTTCGAATCTAATAACTTTTTTCCTAACGTCAACTGGATTCTTGATCTCGGTGCGTGTGTGTATTTCTGCTCAGTGTGTGTTTTTCATGCATCAGCATGTCGAGTGTTTACTTTTATGGTGAATGCACATTTACTTAATACGAGTTGTTTATCTAATTTTTGTCTTTGTTAATTCTTTTTTTACTCAGTTACCCTTATTTTGTACTCAAAATTAAATCACCCTTCAACCATTAAAACAATAGAATGAAATTAATAAAATGGAAATTGAATCATACTGGAGGAAGTCATTAGTACAAAATTATATCTTTGAATTATGCAACATTTAGCTTATTACAATAGATTTAAATTATAGTTTAATTAGTTCAACTAGTTTTTCGAAAGCTTTAATTAATACGTTAAACAATATTATTAATGTAGATTAATATTATTAATTAGTTTACTTTTAATGCAAGAACAATCAAAGCTTAAAACTGTATATATTGTTAAATTATCAAGTTGTAAACTCTTAACAATTGAACCGTTTCTGTGAACTCTTCCCTGTGAAATTTAACATCTTGTTAAATAACTTAAAACAAATACCTTTGTAAAAATATTAGGTTTTCCATTTATTATTGGTGAAATTAATATTTTATACATAATTTCCATTCAAAAATGAAAACTTTTATTGTAAAAATATTATTTAATATCTAATATCTTTCGGTTTTACTTTAACGGCTTTACTTCAAAAATGTTAGAATTTTACTTGCCGAAAAAAAGCTAAACTTTGGTTTTATGGTAGCTTACGATTACTTTTTTAAACAAAATAATTTCATTAATATATTACTGGTCTCTAGCTACAGCTTTATTAGTAAAATAAATGCAATGTATGCAATACAGGCTAAATTCTAGTTTGGATGTTTACTTCAGGTACAAAACTGTGTATATTTAGCTTTGAAGCTTATTTCAGCTTTAACTTGCATAACTTTACATAAGAGATTACATCTGGGTGAAAGAGGGAACTTTAATTAACGTGCAACCATTGAACACATATTTAAACTTAGCTTAAAGAGGAAGATGAAGAAGTTTTTAAAGTTTCCCCGTACTCAGAATGGAAGGCTGCAGACGCGAACCAGATTCTAACACATCTGCTCATCAGTACTTAACCTAGCCCCGGTTAGTTCACAGTGCGGCCTATCACTAAAGAATAATAATCTATTTCTCTTGTCTGTATATTGTATCTATTTCATATTGCTGAAAACACCAAAGTACGTAACAGACAACGAAACATAGTCGAAGAGAAAAAAGCTACATAAACAAGCTAAGGAAGTAAGGAGAACAATTGATTTTACGTGTTAAAATAGAAATAATATAAACAAATATATATACATCTTTGCTTTATTGCTTTCCAAAAGGTATCTGATTTACAGCCACATTCTTATTGATGAAAGCTCTCCAGTTTACAAGTTTATTGAACCTCTGGAAAAAACTGGAGGACATGCACTTTGATGCCAAAATAACTTTTGGGCTCGTTGAATCACGGGGTTGGCTTAAATCACCAAAGATCGTAAATCTAATAGAAAATACACAATACTTACAAATACCTTGGTCTCTTTCACTGCAATGTATGAAGCATGAATACTTAAACAGAATACATACTCAATATCATCTTTAGATCAAAGGTGCAAAATACAGTTAGGGCCATTAATATATTCTTTACATCATTACCGACCTACACGTTCAGTGTAGTTAAACGAACACAGACCTCAGCACACCCACCCACCGGGTTGGTCTAGTGGTGAACGCGTCTTCTCAAATCAGCTGATTTGGAAGTCAAGAGTTCCAGCGTTCAAGTCCTAGTAAAGCCAGCTATTTTTACACGGACTTGAATACTAGATCGTGGATACTGGTGTTCTTTGGTGGTTGGGATTCAATTAACCACACATCTCAGGTATGGTCGAACTGAGAATGTACAAGACTACACTTCATTCACACTCATACATATCATCCTCATTCATCCTCTGAAGTATTATCTAAACGGTAGTTACCGGAGGCTAAACAGGAAAAAGAAAAAAGACCACAGCACACGCAGACAAAAAAGAAACAACCTTGACTAAGCTTCACGCACACCAACCAAAGACAGCAACCGAAAAGTTTATTCTAATGCATCGAGAGGAAAGAAGAGGCATGTAGGATGTAGTTTACTTTCATGGCAGGCCGATGAATAGCTTTACTCGTCTATTTTCTAGGATGAATAATATCAACTTCGCATGAAGCTATCACGAAAGAGATACAAATCAACTGACTAGTTTCTTTTTATACCAGACATAATGAGCGACCAGTAAACGCAAACATAGGACTAATCTGATTCTTCAGTGGTCTGAAAAAGCTTTTTACAGTCAATATACCAACGGTCGTAGGCAGCAAATTGACAGTGTTGCATCGAACAGCTAACTAACATGTACAAATGTGTTTGCTTAAACTGAATCAAAATAAGGCAAATAAATCACAAAGAATTACCGAAAACATTTCTTGAGAAAAAAATAAATTTACATGCACAAGAATCAATAAACATCTGTATATATATTATTATCGCCTTCAGAACAACTTTCACATCACGACTAAGCAAAGATGTTATACCACAAACTCGCAGTCTTCACAAACTGTCAGACGAATTTGAACCATAATACCAGAACATACGCTAATGTACTAAAAAACAACACCCACAGACTATATTGGAACAAAGAGAACAGCTCTCAGTAATCCTTCGGTATCACTTTAATTAGCAAGGAAATATAAAATATTTTATCTACACAGTTGATAAAATATTCGCGCCAAATATGTATAATACAGAATCAACATGACGTGAATATAAAACGAGCTGGCTGAAGAGTTAAAAGGATTATGGATTCAGTAGCTACAATTAATCCAAGAATTGATTCAAGATCTAGAACTGTTCCGTATTGGTATCGTCAACAAGAATGACACAAACATAACTTGCGTGAAGTCTAGAAATAAAAAAAAAAATTTAACACATATACTTAGCTCTAGAAGGCGGTTAAACTCAATTTATGTGCAAAAGTAAGGAGTTTCTTTAACACAAAATGAGATAAGTTGATAGTAGTTTATTTAAACACGCATTTGAAAATACTCCATTCAAGTTTAAGTTATAAATAAACAATTTGTGTATATTCAAGTCTGACACAAATGTCAATTTGTGTCGACATTATTAATGTAAGAATAATTAAAATAGTCAATAATTTAGCAACGTGATTTCATTCCTTCCTTATAGAAGAAAGATAAAGTAATAAAGTTGATCTAAAAAATACGAAAATATCGTATGTTTAAAAAAGATACTATGCCTTAATCGTCAAACGTCAATCACTAAACCTGAGTTATCAATTTTTCCACCTTACTACAAACAGTGGGTCGTAAAGAATAATGGCATTTCACTTGTTGATCAAATTTATAAGGTAGTATAAAGTTGTAAAAGTCGTAAATATTAATTTACATAATAATGTAGAATCGAAATGGTAATACAACGAGCATAAATAGCCCATTAGCATTAATTCACTGAATTAACAGCGACTAGGGTCTTATTTTTAGTCGAAATAACCCGGTGTAGTGGCCTACTGAGAATATAACTATCGCGTGTATTCAACCATAACTATAATAACAGCCATAGATAATAAACTGTATCACCTTTTTCCTGTTCAGTACCCCCTTTCATCTCCATCTCAACATTCCTCATACTCTTTTCCTCCTCATTTATTCAAAGCAAATACTAAATTAGAAATACGAAATGTAGCCGGGTATGCAACGAAATAAACCACAATTCTTGACTTTTAGCAGGTACGGAAAATGAATTTTGCTTGCTACATAGGAATAATGGTAAATAATTTTAATATTTTGATCTAACATTAAATTCAGTAATAAGGGTATTTTATTATAATTATTATTTAAACTGTATGGTAACATGCAACTATTAAGAATAACTATTTCCCCTAATAAATAGAGAAGTTTATACAATTTATCGTTCCTAGACAGACAGAAGTACAAAATTTGTTGGCTTACACTATTCCAGTATTTCTTAATACTAATCCAAAAAAGGTTTAAAAAAAATAAATAATGTTACATCAGATAATGTGTTAGTTACAATCTGCGAATGAACCACGGAATTCTGAATTACTGTCCTGTTAAACTATAAACACTTAAAATTTCCCGTAATCTGAATAACTTCGCTTTAGAAAATTTTCGACAAATTTACTATGACTAAAAATCAATATTAGGTTAAATAAAATTGAAAATCGATATTATATTTCCGTAGGTCGTCATATGTATGTATGTATATACATATATAAAATAGACATTTATATAAAAGAATTACAACTTAAATATTTACAAGTAAGTAAATATGTACTTGCATTGAATGAACACATAATAACGAGGATAAATGCAGAAAACCATCATGCATACTACCTGTTATGTAGACGAAATTTAAATAATTATTTTTTTTTATAAAAGTTTATTTTCGTTAATAAAGATTATGGTTTAAAGTAGAAAAAGTACTACCTCATATTAAAAAAATATAATTTTAAATTCAAGCGGAAGTAGTAATTAACTAAGAAAGGTTAACTCTAGTTTTATAATCATTCAAAATGAATCTCAAGAACTATTGAAAAAAAATTTTAAATCTGATATGATCTTGCCTACTATTCATCGTATTGCTTCTTCGTTTTTCTTTATAAAATCGGGCTTCTTTACTTTTCCGCGCTACGTTCTAAGTAAACTTAATACTACAGGGACCATCCTAAAGTTCCAGTTTTTTCCTGAAAAGGACCTGGTCTACAGTCAATATTAAAAGATATCTACTTCTTAGTGTATCAAAACCGCCTGCGCCTCTGAAATTTAAAGATTTGAATGAAGAATTTTAAGTCGTTACCACAGAATTTTAATATTTTACCATAAGAATAACCTAATACTATCTATGCACGTTTTTAAAATTCAGCATTTTGCATAATTTTCTCTTTTAAAAACTATGATTTCATTTCCATAAAATTTGAAAAATCATTATGCTGTTTAAAAAACGTAGTTATATCCTAATTATTTTTCTTATTCGAGCAATTATAATTTAAATTAGTTAACCTAATAATTAAATTTTATTAATTTGAAACGATTATATCAACAAAACTAATCAAAGTGGACTTCGTTTAAATAACAATGTAATCGACCACAGGAAATTGGTTTTAATTATAATAAATAAAAATTTAATTAATAGGTTAATGTTTTTGGAATTAATTTAGAACGTATTGGATTGATTTTTTTAATCACAAATTTGCTATTTATTTAAGTATTTATCCATCAGTTTTGTTCCAAACATTTTTCTCCTGGCACAATTTCAAAATTTTAAGCAAATAAATATTTTTCCGAATAAAGCCCTTTAAAAACTAATTCTTTTTATTTTATTTTATCCTTGTAAACAAGTATTTCCGTGGTTGTAAAAAAAAGAATGTTTCATACATTGACAAATGTACCAAAACGTATCTATTATTATAAAAAATATATATACAATTTAAAAAAAAACTTCCCTTTCAGCAATCCGGAAAGCGGAGGTAGATATCACCAGTGCTAAGTTAAGGATAAAAAAGACTTCCGCCTTAAAGTTAAGAAAATATTTACTCAATACGACAATGGTTGCATATGAAAAAGGTTTCACATGTTTAGCATACGAAACGCCCTATCTTTCTACAATTCCAGCAACATTTTGGTCATCCCTTGCCGTAAGTGTTGGTCGTAACAAAAATAATTTCAGACAAAAGTTTTAGGTAATGTGTAGAGGACTAACGACCACTTCGAACCGATTCGATGCTGTGCCTATTACGGGGGGTTGAATTTTTCTGTCTTCAAAACCCCATGTTTTCCACCTCCGGGTCAATGGTTGGTGACGTCAAAAGACTTTACTTACTAAGATTTAGGTACTTATCCAAAGAATAGTAGGAACTTTAAACTAGTTCGATATTTTACTTTGAAATTATTTTTTTTAAGAAAGTTATAGCGATATTTTGTTTTTCCTAAAAAGCCCCCCTCAATTTCCACTACCATGATTCAATTTTGCCCATTAACGTAGTCGACCGAAATTTTGGGCCGTTATATTTTATGTATCAATTTGAAAGTGACTAGCGCGAAATTACGGCAGTTATCGTATTTTCAAGAAAGTGAAATATATCTACGTATATATATAATATATAACTTTTAATATATACTTTTTATATATATAAACTGAAGGGGGTTTTGGGGTCTGGGGGATGTGAAACGCAATCATATGTCGAAATTTTCCGGAAGTCGAATCATGGTACCCATTACAATAGATAGCTTTCTAATGAAATCTACCTGAAATACCATTAAACGGAAAAATCTTTTACTATAGTGTGCACACTCTGATTCGAAAACAATTCGTCCAGATAATAAACATTCTGAAAATTACAACAAATAGTTTTGTTAATTTTTTCAAAAATATACAAATCATTATTAGATTATTACTTTTTTATTATACCGACGCTACACGTTAACTGAGCATGTTTTGTGAATTTACCTTCTTCTGTGGTATTTATTTTATTAAAAATGTACCCGAAGAGTAAATAAGCAAATGTAGGTAAATTTAGGACCCTTATGAAAATGTTGAAAAAGCGAAGTTTTCCTACTCATTTAATACAAAAAGTTTTAAATTTATATGGGCAAATCGATTATTATTTATACTGCAACAACGGTACTGGATAAAATTATTATAAAGCAAGATGTAAGACACGTATGTTTCCGATAATGTTTAATTTAACTCCATGTAGACGACCTTATTTTGGAATAGAAGTTTATACGAGATCAAAGATAGATCTCAAAGGATCTATTCTTATTCTTACCAGAAAAAAGATCTTTGATCTTGTCACACCAGATAATTCAAAGATTAGATCAACAGTTAATGACTCAATTATTAGGCGGAACAATGACTTTAATTACTTAGATTGCCGATTTACATTTGATTGGGAAATTGACATTTACAACAAAAAAAAAATGGCAGTTTTCAGAGTATATGCGGAATAATGGCATGACCGCCAATGGAATGGGGGAACCTCGCAAATATAAAAAGATAAGATTTTATAAATCATGCCAGTTCCGATTTTCTTATACTATATTAAAATGTGGAATATACTTTAATTAAGTAAACTTTACTTTATTCAAGTAGGTAGGAAGAAAATTGAAAAAAAAAATTGGAAGCAGCTGGAGCGCGGTTTTTATGGAAAGTCAAAGGCTGCATAAGAAAGAAGAGGATTAGAAATGCAGGCATTCAGAATGACAAAAACATATGAGAAAGTTGACTATTATCACAACAAGTGTAGATACCACTTTCGAAGAATGGATAACAGCAAAATCCCAAAAATGATTCTGGAATATAGAACCATAGGAAGATCGACGTTTAGAGTAATTTTTGGAATAGTTATATTTTAATCTCGGATAAGGTTTATAATAAACCTAACCCTTGAAGAGAAGAACAAGAAAAAGAATGCATCCCTTAGATTTTTTATGGATATAATCACTGAGATACTTGTAAAAAAAATATAATTTTAAGTTAATTGGTAAAATAAAAAAATTCTCATAAGCAATTACTTGATATGAATTCACCTATTATTTATTTATTTTTTGATGTTTAAAGCTATATGAAACCTTTTTAAAGGATTAAAACTAAAATTAGAAACTTATCAGGAATTTATGATACATCAATGTGATAATTTTAACAATTTTTTTTTAGAAAAATCATGTAAAAAATAAACATTATTCTATGAACACAGCAAAGCAAAATTGGAATTATTATATTTTTTAGAAATAAGTTACGTTTTATCGAACGGGATAGTTTTTCACTTGTAATTTAGTTGCTTTTTCAGTATATAAATTTACCATTATTTTTAAAACATAAGTTATAATTAGAAGTATTATAATAATTGATAATAAACACACTTAATATTAATCGGATTCTCCGATAAATATTAAGTGTCTGTAGGATAAATTTATTCGATGATAAAGTTACGTTTACTATAGATATATATAATTTACATTTTAATAGAAAAGAATGTTTCATACCTACGCATACAGAATGTATTCATATAAAAAAGTTAATTTTAAATTAATCACTTCATCATCCCAATCGTAAAATTTTCATTTCTATCTTCTAACGTTAATAATTAAAGTTGATGTTACAAATAATGGAAAGCAAGTAAAAATTTACCTCTCTGGCATATACCGACTACGTTTGAGATTTCTATTTTTTTATTATTATAATGATAAAATTTTATCTGAAATTGGTGAACAGTTTTTTAGTAATGAAAGATGAATAATTTTTATAACCTAGATAAAAGATATATACATAAACATTTATATGTGCAATGTTAATTAATTTCCCTTAGTCAACACAAAGCATATTGTTGTTACCCGACAAAAATATAATTAATTAAATAACACAAACGGCTGTGTAAAGAACCTTTAGTTACCTTCTGAATATTTTTGAATATACATTTTCAGTCAAAACCAATACTATTATAAATGCAATAACATATGGTATAACATTTTTAACACGATTATAAAAATCAGATATTTTTAACAGTTCATTTGTAACCGTGTCGTTTTACTTCTAACGTTTTATTTCTCACTCAATAGACGTACCATTTTTTTTATTTAATATATTTTTTATTCTTAAATGTCTGTTATATGTAGTTGAATTAGAATAATGATTTCTGAGTTATTTTATTTTGAACACTGATAACTTACTTATAAATGTTTTTTACTCTTTTGAATTTATTTTACTTTTGGTATAATTAAACTTTTAAGTGATTATTCATTTACTATATATTTTTACAATTTTATAAGACGAAAAGTAAAGGAAAATATATTTAAAAAAATTTTTTTAAATATTTACCGAACTTGAGATACCAACATTAATGAAGTTTATTTATAAATAAACAGACGTTTTTAAATAAAAATTACTAATCAGTCTAGCCTTCTACTTCGATGTTTCCTCCTAAACCCGTATGCATGATAAATCTTGTCAAGATTGGATAATCGAAAATAAAGAACAGGTTTACTAAAATAATACAGTATAATATACATTCGTAATTATTTTATTATTATTTAACAAATATGCACACGTTAGAAAAAAAGAGAAGAAATAAATGTAAGAGGTAAGAAAGATGCATAAGATATGCTTATGGCACAAACGCACCTCAAAGACTGTTAACAGCTTTAGAGGAAGAAATGGAAGAGTAAGGAATGAGAATAAATATAGGAAAACTAAAGTAATAGAAGTAAAAACAAAGAGGATTTAGCGGTAAGGACAGGTGAAGGACAAAGAGAAAAAGTAGAACGTTACATATATTGGTACTGTTGCGTCGGACTGAAAGAGTGCAATGGAAATAAAAGGAAGGATAGCGATAGCAAAGGAAGTCTCAGTAACGAGAGGAAATTATCATGCATAGAGAGTTAAGAGAGAGCTGCCGAATGTTACGTATGGATGTTGATGTATGGAGTGAAGCATGAACGATGAGAAAACGGAGAGGGACTGATTGAGGCTTTTGAATAGGGAGAAGGATGAAGAATGTAAGATGGTTAGATGAAGTGAATGAGAAAGTAACGGCATAATTAAAGAAGAAAGGAAAACTCGTGCGATAAGTTCATAAAAGAATAGGAAACTGGTTTCGGACGTATGATTAAAAGAATGGAATCCTGAGAAAAGCTTCGAAGGGTCAGTAGAAGGATACAGGAAGAGAGAAAGAAGAAAGATGAAGTTAATAGGTGAGATAAAGAGTGGAAACTATAAGGGAACGAAGGAGAGCTTGAAATAAAAATTGTGGAACAGCGGTGGCGTAAGGGACCTGCCATCAGGCAGAACAACAGATGACGATGATAATATATACATTGGACTCCTACATTGTTTTCTGTACCCGAATTTGCAACCAAAACCAGATATCTTTTTACATCAGAATTTTCACTAGTTTAAAAAGTTAGCGATTACGAATTTATTAATTATAAATACAATTTTTATCTTTACAATCATTAGGTAAGGGATTAAATTTTAAAATTCAAGCAAAATTCAGTGAAGTTCAATAATGTAGTGGGTAGAATAAACTACGGCCTCTCGCAATTCATTTTTTTTTGTGTTTATTGTTATAATTGTAATTTTTATTTACAAATGCAAATAATTTTAATATTTCTTAAAAGTATAATAATGTTATAATTTTATTATCTAATAGGTCGTTTCACCTTCCCAAAAATGTTTTACTGAATATTTAATGAACAACTATAGAGAGAAATTGTGATTGATCCAGGAAACTTAACTTTATAATTTTTATTAATTTATTATTATTATTATTATTATTATTATTATTATTATTAGTGCAACACTGATAAATTACAAGCTCAATAATTAGCCTAAATCAGAAAGCTGTTGCACGATGATTGGCTATCGCGGCAAAGAAGACAGGTGTGCATAAAGACAAATCTTGTAGAAGTTAGATTTATATTTCTTTAATTATTCGTTTTAAAAGATATATAGATGCAGGAGTTGGAATGGGGAAGGAAGAGAGAGAATGAGAAGGAAAGCAACAATACAAAGTTATGAATATTACTAAAAGTATAATAGTTTCAGTATTATGATAAAGAACAGGATTTAAAAATTATAAGAACTAAAGGTTTATATTAATAGGTGAACACTCTAATAACCTCTGTTTAAAATTGAAATAGTTTCAAGCTACCTCTTTGCTAAGAATGAACAGTTAGAAATTTACATCTTTAATCAATCAACGCCAATCTCCGTAGCCGAGTGGTAGGGTCTCGGTCTTTCATCTGGAGGTCCAGGGTTCGAATTGCAGTCAAACATGGCATTTTTCATACGCTAAAAAACCTCACGTATAATCTTCAAACCTTCTGAGGTGAATTAATACATCATGAAAAACCCGTACTAAATGTTTGACATTGCTGCGAGGAATCCCTTAGAATAATTACATAAAACGTTTCATCTAAGGATGAATTTCCTTTTAGTATATTATTATAATAACATAAATTCGTTTTCATAACCATATCTCAATTAAATGTTAAAAATTATAATAACTTAATCCAATAAAAAAAAGAAAATCGTTTGGCTTTACAGAGTTAAGAGATTTAATTATCAACATTCTTGAAAGCTGAGCTACAACGCCTGAAAAAGAGTTTGTATAACTTCATACATAATCATATTTGAACGAACTATTGAGTAATCTGGTAAGATGAAACACAACCGCGTTCATAAAACAAATATTAATTTTTTCTATCTAAATCGAGTATGATATTTAAAGCAGACTATAATTATACAGAATAAACATACAAAAATAATATTAAATAAAACATTAGAAACTTATATATATTCGATTTTTGTTTAAAATTGTATTTTAATAAAACAGACTTAAAACTTCAAAAGAAGTTTTATATTTAGCAATTTTCTGTATTGGTTCTTAAACAGTACCGCTGAGTTGTCTGTAGATTTTTCAATAAATTCCATTTTGTGAGTAATTAACGATTAAAGGACATCAATAATATGAATTTTAAAAAAAGAAAAAGAAGAATTAAAAAGAAGAACAGTAGTATAACCCACGTCATTACCTATAAAATTCATGAATGAATTTGACTATTAAATGAAACATGTTCATTTATACGCGTATATCATTAAAGGAATGAATTATAGGCATCTACCTTCAACTCAACTGTAACCAGACATCCAAAAAGAAACTATTATACCAATAAATTGGTAACAGTGTTTCCGATGAGTATATCCAGTGTTTAATAGTTTGAAAAATCTACAGTAAAAGATTGTCGTGTTAAAAATAAAAATAATAATTTAAAAATATACTTTAATGATATAAATAAAATACAATTTGATAACTTAAGACATTCCAGTAATTATCAAATATCATTTACTTTATTTTGAAAATAAAAAAATGAAAATTTCAAAATCCACAAGGTCTTTGTTTAAGTTAAAAACGACAGATAAAAAATAACCAACGTATGTTTTTTGTAAACCGAATAACATAAAAAAAAGTGTGATATATTGTTCGGTTATCGGAATACTTGTATTCAAGAGTTAAACGTGTTTTTACCCTTTAGCGATAAAATCTGACCATTACGACTATTAAAGTCGTTACTTTACTATAATAAATTTTTCTAGCAAAACTGAAACGAATTCAGCTGACACAATATGTTTATAAAAAACGGAGTACGATCATTAACTTTTCAGTTACAGAATAGTTACGTGAATAAAAGGAAACGTATGTAAAATCAATAAAAAAGGAATCCGCGTAAGCAACTCCACTTTTATGCTAAAAAAAAAAAATATTGAATATCGTAATGAAAAAACTTAACAAAAAATATGCTACGTCGTAACAACCGTAAAAATATTTTATCTCATCAATAAAATTAAAGAAGAATAATTATTTTTTGGTTGCAGCGTATTAACATGCTAGTAAATAAAATGTCCGAGTTACAAAAAAGTGCTGATTGGTAAACGCAGTAGTGTCTACAGAAAAATTTAATCATAAGTGCAGATGGTTGATACTCATTAAATAAAAAATTCAGGGACCAAACGCCTACAAGAAGGCAGGCATTTCAAACACATTAATGCCAAAGATTATTAGGTAAAAGAATATTATTAACGCAGTACTTAGAGAGATAGTATACGTAGATTAAAATATATATTAATAAAATATTACTCAGTAAGCTACTATTTTAAAATTGAGAAAATCTTATTATGGAACTAAATTTCCACCTAAACAATTTTAAATAGTATGAAAATAGTTTTGTATTTTTAACCAGTTGATAGCAAGTATGTGGACTGAAGCCCTCGTGATTATAAATAATATAACATTATTAAAATAACTTTATAAACAAATATAATATTATTTAATATAGCAAATTTAACTATTTAAACAAACTTCAAATTTGTCGAATCTAAAAAAGAGCAATAACGTAAAAATTTTTGGATTTACAGTTACAAAATAAAATTTTTAATTATTAAATAAAATAAACCAGTAATTAAGTATAACATTTTTTGGATGAGCTTTTCTTTCTCGTATATGCTGACATGAAAAAGTCGGCAACGAACAATCATGAAAATGAGATGACATCGATTGTTTAAAATAATCAGAGTTATATTGTAAAATATGGATAACCTTTATATTTTAAAAGCCAGATAATGTCAGTATCATGTTAGAAAAATATATGTTAAAAATATCCTGTAGAAATACTAAAAAAAAAAATACTTACCGTATATAAATCTGTAATAAAAATGAAAAGATTTAACGGTAAAGTGTGGTGAGTTACGCCCCATATACCGCTGATTTACTCTTCGCTATTATACATTTAATATTTAGATGTGATAAGGGAGAGAAGTTAAAAATTATTAATGCAATAACGAAGCGGTATTGTTTATGGCTTTTAAATAAGGTAATAACTGTATACATAAACTATGATACTGAGTTTTCCAAACGTAGTCGGCTAACTTCGTTTACATCACTACGTAAAATATTGTTATAACATTTTAAAACAATCTACTACATTGAAACTATACTATTTCAATTTATTTAAATTATTCACTTATTACATTGTATAATTAATAAAACTTTATTCAGATTTATCTTAAACTATTTTATTAGAAGGCTAAATACTTATCGTTCGTTTTATTTATCGACGTAGTAAAAATGTTATTACGCTATAGGTGGCTCAATTGCTATATAGACGTTCTACCCATTTGGAAGCTCTAGAAATGAATTCCTTCTAACGGTCAGCTTTGAATCTTGATGCTAAAACAAGTTCGAAACGAAATAATGTTTGGAATCGAAAGCTGATCTAGTATGACCATGTTAGAAATGGAGTATATTATGTTCTTTTAAGAAAATATCGTAATACTGTCCTAGAAGTCACCAAAAAAGAGGTCGTTTGAAGAGCACAAGCATATAGGGTGTTTGAAAGCCAAGAAAGCAGTACATCTAGAAGTCGGCGAAAGTTTGAGATGAGGGATGCGGAAAAAGAAATTCGTAGAAACCACGCCAAAAGTAAAGTAGTTTTTATTTCTGAAACAACGGTCCCTGAAATGTGAGAAATGATAGATTCATTATTAGCAGGGATGTTTGACTGCCCTGCTCTTGGGGGAGCCAGAGACCGGGATACCCTGGAACTTAAGAGGTCAAGGGGAAAATTGGCCACTCACAAGCGGCAAGTCAATGTGACGTGAGCCGCACTGTTGGACCGTGTGGGAGTGCCTTGAAGCGGTTACTTTGTTCTACCGGCATCCGTAGTTTGCTTAAGGGAAAGAATCTCACCGCATTGCCGTGGGAAGGTAACCCTGAGTATGGCTGACCACCAGCTAATTATTATGGCTCCAAGCACTATAAAATGGTGGACAGGTACTTGCCGGCATTCAGCGACCTAGGCGTGGCAGTGAATTGCTGCCTAGACGAAATTTTATTATAGATGTTATATATATTTTTAGTAGTTCACGGGGTGCGCCTACCCATTTTTGTAAATATATGGCAATTGAGCGGTTGGGACACGTAAGCCGATTGTGTATGGCACCGCGGTTAGTCCGCTCACGCTGTTAAGTAAGCTCTAGGAGCTATGTTAGGATACTGGTCGCTAAACTGTTCGAGACTAAGTTGCCGTTTGTGGCATACACATTCGGTTTTATGCTTTTGAGCAACCGAATGGGGTGGCGGCGGGAGAAATGCCAAGCAAAAAAAAAAAATCATCATTACATTTAATAAGGATATGATTTTATTTTTATTAAAATAAGATATTTTTCAGGGTATATGCTATTTTAATTTAAGCGTAAAACCAAATAATCCAAATTTTTTTACAATAAAATCAATATTTTGTCGGAAAATTTTAATAAGTTTTCCTATTTTACTTTTAAAAACTTCTGCAATGTGCTCACAATGATATTAGAGTTGTGCCGAATGCAGCATGAAAGTTTCATTCCTTTGAATATGAGTACATTTTGAAAAAAGTAAAAAAATGACAATAAAAAAATTAATTTTTTTCCGATCGTTTATTTGTGTCAAATCAACGATAATATTAATTAGCAACTTAATATAACTACAAGGACTAAATAATTACACAATCAACACAAAGTAGATAAAAAATAATAATAAATGGGAACTTACCCAACTTACTTAATGGCATTGGAACTTCACCAATAATATATTTTCACTTCGCACACAGTACTCCGTAAGGGATCTCACGTAAGCAAACCGGCTAAATTAAGTACTTTACCCTACTATCTCAGAAAAAACCGCAACAGTCTTTTGATGTATTTCTTCTGGTTGAGCAAATATTTCACATATGAACCCAGGTTTAATTGTTGTCGAATAGACCCGAACATTGAAAAACGTATGATTAACTAGTTTATGGACAATTTTACATTGCAAACCTCACAGTTTTGCTGAGGAGCGCCAAGTAGATGGGCGTGGGTTAGCTCTGACCGTCCGATCCCTAACCGAGTTAGGATGACTTGGTTTCTTGCGTTGTTTGGGATAAAAGGTTTCTCGAACACATTCTCCCGGATGTTATTTAAGGCTGTGGGAGGACTTATCAGCTAGAATTTATTCCAATGAGTACGTAGTTGACAAGAACTTCCTTCACGAAGTCGCTCTAACATGTTAATTCTAATCGGAGACCAATTATTGTCTCTCGAAGCCTCATCAGCCTGTTTATTCACGAGGATGCCGCAATGGTCAGGGATCCATACGAATACCACTGTCTTGTTTATTCTTGAGAGCATATCATATATACCCTTAATTAAAATTAATCTTAATTTAGTTCAAAAACAAACTAATCATCTAATGTATACAGGCGTTGTTAATTGTTTAAATATACTTTTATATTTATGTTTTAGCGTGTTGAGTTTGTTGTATTATGAGCTATTTGTCATCTGAAACAATGTTTGAAATGTTAAAAATAAATAATTTTGTTTGGTTCTAGATAAAATTATTACATTAGTATAAATATTATATCCTTTCTTTGATGTGGGAGATCGGTTCTCAGTTTTGAAGATAGGGTTAATATATATGTCTTTTCTGTAATGATTTTGTTCTATTTATTTGAATATTAAGATTACTGGACGAGTGTACAACGTCAACATGTGAACTGTACCGTTCACAATGCTTCAGCAAGTGATTTCGTAATAGAAGAATAAAAAGGGTTTAATTGTCAGAAAATGAACACACATAAACTTGTGGTTTTAACTTCTTCTGAAGTTTATTAATAAATAATAACACTTAAACGAATATATTATTAAATTTTACTTATTCGATTTGCATCTATCTTAGTTAATCACATAAAATAAAATAACATTGTTAATTTATTCAAAATCAATAATTTCGGTAACTAACACAAGCGTAAAGATTTATGTACTCGTAAAGTGCAGGACTTGCATCTTAGAGAGTAACACCTTGATCCAGACTAAGTCACCTGTCTCTCGCCTTAGCCAATAAAACGGCTTTTAATTCCATCAAAGCCGATAAACCAGTTACTGCAATTTATCTGTTATCTCAAACCAATAAAGTTTTATTCCATATTTCTTTAAAGCCAACTGCGTTAGCGGAACTGCTTATGAAAATTATTCAAATAATAAATTTTGTATAATTTACAATCTAAATTTACATCATCTCAATTATTTTACTTCATACACGAAAATAACAATTTTATAATTACAGTGCTACTCCAAAATATAAACGAATTAAATTAAAGTACACCAAAAATCGGCTATTTAAAGTACATCTATGATAGAAATATGTCTCGTGGTCATAGAAACAAAATTTTTGTATGGGAAAAATTAAATCTCAAAGTGTGTTTTCAAGTGTTTTGTAATTAATAAAATTTGAATAATTTTTTAAAAATAATTAATATTACCAATTAACTAATAAAGCTAAAAAAGTCCAGTTTGATAGGATTTTTTATTCTGCCGTAATATTGTATTAAACTAATAATAATGATGAAAGTGTACGTAAATCTAAAATGGAATTATATAGATGTAAATAAAGACACAACAAAATATATTTACGTAATAAAACTTAACATGTTGATTAACTTACATGAGATTAACTTAGATGTTGGTCAGCCAACAACAAAATAAACCAAGTTATCACTATCTTATAATCCCAGCGCTCCTTAGAGAGCTAATAACGCAGATTAATTTAATTCAGAAGCACTAGTTTGTAAATTAGTTTAGAGAGAGAAGGAACTAGAAAGCGATACTGTATGAGAAAGGGTAACAATTGACAGTTTGACATCATATAATAGTGTAACTGAATTTATAATTACTTACAGGGTTTTGTTAGGTTGAGTCCATAATGTAAACTTACGAGTAAATATACCATTACTGATGCTGTAAATCATAGTCAGCAATATTTTATTTTGAAAAATTGTAAACGCGGATTAAGAATGAAATCGCACTTGATCTGTGAAATGCTAAATAAAAAATAAAAATAAAAATAAAATGCATATTGCAGTCTTGATACATCAATTAAATGGTTTATTTCAATAATTTGTTAATTTAAATATATTATTTATTTATAAATTATAATTTATATAATATATATTTACTTTGTACTTATTTTTATACAATTTAATATAAATATATATATATACATGGGAGGGTTAGTGTGACACCACACAGTAATAACAAAAAAAGAAAAAAAAATTTAATTCAAAATATAGTAAAAGATCATTATATTCTTTAATCACAGTAGTGCTATTTTGACTACAATTATATATTTTTAATTTTAAAGAGTTTGAAACAAACTAATAAATATCAAACAGAATAAATGGAAAAATTTAACTATATATCAGTGAAATATATATTATTCACTTTTTTCAGTTATTTATGGTGTCAGGATTTTCATTTTCTTTCTTACGGGAGTACGATTTCATGTTATCAATTATTTTTCTATAAACAATCGATAACTGTACATTAGTGATATATTGATTTAATAAAATATTATTACTAGCAATATAATTATTTTATTATATTAAATAAAATTTTAATTACATTTTAATTATTTATTTATTTATTTCATTATATTATTATAATTAAGCATTAAAATAATTTTTATTAATATAATAGATTATTTTTATTAGTAATTCGGAGTAAATAAGATTATTTTATTCCATTTTAATTTCATCCTTAAATCTAAAAAAAAATATAACTATACAACTTTAATTCAAGAAAATTTAAAGGATTTATAAATGTATGTTTTACAAAAAAAAAAATATATATACATGAAGTATATATATATATAATATATCAATTTCATCATCTCAAATAAAAATCATACATTTCTTTTTTGAACTAAATAACAATGACGTTAATAAGAATGGATAAATATAAGGTTTGATCTGTATAAAACACTCTATGTAACATAAAAGAGAAAAAAATAAATGAAGCAGTAGATTAAGAAAACACAATGAAAGAGATAACATTAATTGCAAAATGACCAATTTGAATGCTACAGAAAACCTTTAGGTCCGTAGATTGCCTATCCCCTACGTAAAGCCCTTCTGACAAATCGAAATCGGCAACAATCGAAGTATAAGTGGGTTTTGCAACTTATAAATACTGATATCCGGTGAATTATAGTCCACCAAAAACTGTCAGCCGAATGAATCGCCTCAGCAGCTGTGTACCGATTCAAAAGAAGATTTATCACCGATAGATATGGTTTTACCCAACGCTACAGGATCGTTATTTAAAAAGAAGATATATCAACATAACAACGGAGAGTAATTTATTTATTGTACGACTGAAATTTTCTTGAATAAAAGCTTACATACCATATGTCAGAGAAATTCTACTACATCTCTGTTCCTTTAGCAATGTTAGAAAAAAATAAATAAATGAAAATAATTTAGTGTAGTAGGCCTATTAGAAATTATATTACAAAAAATTGCTAGTAAAATATATTTTTTGTGTTGTTTAGAATTGCAGATTATTATTTTTATTATTTATCTTATAAAAAACAGCAAATGTTACTGATTGATATAAAAAATCTGCATGAAAGCACTTTTGAATCATAGCGGACTTCTACAATTATTACGCACAATTCACTTTCTCACAATTGTGCCCGAGTACAGAATCAACCTAACGCGGAACAGAAAACGCATCCGATTTTCAAGCGGGATATGTAATTTATACGGAAATCAATTACCAAAATTCAAACACAATTATAAAAAAAAAATTATTATCATTGATGAAAACTGCAATGATTTTACCAAGCAGTTAATATTATATATTGCATTTAATGAGTTACATCTATTTGAGACTGTATTATCCTGAAAAAAATGTTTTTTGTTCTATAAGAAATGATATAACAATAAAATATTTCTCCGATTCCATTCTTCAGTTTTCAAGAATGCGGAATACCATACAGTTTACGAAAAAGAGATTAAAGTTAATATACAAGATATGCAAAGTAATATGTACAGCAAGCTGAACTACAAAAGCTTCCTAAGAAAATTCTAAAATGTAACATCTATGCAAGACATAAAATTCAACTTTGAATAACAATAATTTAATCACATTAAATATGTCAATGCATTCTGAAACAACTGAATTTGAATTCATTGTATAAAAAAACACAACGACTACAACAGTAAAAATATTAAACAATTATTTTACAGGTATAAAACTGAGTTTTCATACAGAATAAAAAGAGGAGAGAAATTGATGAAAATATAATATAAAGCACCGAGGATAAGATTTCGAAAATAGTTTAAAAATAAACAAACGATTAAAATAAAATTACATGGTACTTATAGCAAAATAATTTAAATATTTATATTCAAATATATATATATACATTTAAGAGAAGTACATATCCTGACTGACTGATTCATCAACGCCCAGGAAAAACTACTGAAGATAAATTGACGAAAATTTGTATACATGTTCTTCTTATGGTATAAGTGCACACTAAGAAAGATTTTTTAAATTCCAATTTTAAAGGGTTAAAATGAAAAAAATTGGTTTTTTCCCCTTTTTTAATACCTTGTAACAAATGAAGATATCAACTTCATTTTTGTGCATGTAATTTTCATGTAAATATCTGAAAACCAATTTATAGATTTATAGAGATAAGACCTTGAAAGGGTTGAAGAACAGTAAACAAAAAAATAAAAAGATTGAACAATGATTGCAAATTTTCCCAATTTCCGACTATATTAAACTAGATATTCATTGGATTGCGGCTTGTAAATACTCTTCAGATAAAAATCTGAAATCCATTTTCGGGTATTTTTGAAATTCGATTTTTTAACGGGTGCGACGGTGTAAGGTGCAGTGGCTGAACAACACAGTCACTGTAACTGTATGTGAAACGGGACTGGCTGCACCTGCCTCCGGTTAATTGAGTAAGAAATATAAAATAAAAGTAATTAAAAAAAAGAGAGAAACGAAGTACAGTCATCTCCTACTGGTGTTTGTCGGTCAAAATACATTTTTCCCCGTACGAAGTACGAGTAATCAGTTATAACTAATATTTTTACGATGAAAACTGACTGTTTTGAAACACACATTCTTAGATCAATCAATGTTACAGAACCTGTACTGACCAAACTGTTGCTCTGAAGAAATTCCATTTTTTTTTATAAATTGAGCAGGTGTTGGTTCTTATTTATTATTCTCAAATGCATAAACTTAATGAACACAGTGGTGGCCAAAAGGCAGAGCCCTCAGACTTGACGGGAAAAGCGAGTGAAATCTAAATATCCCATGACCGCGACGGGTATATATATATATATATATATATATATATATATTTTACATATATATTTATTCATTCATTGTACTACATTCAAATATTTAATTTTTAAAATGCATAAAGTTAGGAGTAGAGATAAACACATGAGTGAGAGATCTTTTATGCAAGAATTCACGTAATTTTTATTGACATTTATTACTAAATATTCTAAACTCAACTAATAATAATTTTTTAACCTCAATAAGTTTGTAAAAGAATCTTAACCAACGTTATAAAATTATTATCGAACAATTTAATCTAAATGCAGAAGAAGATAGTCTACTATAAGACACGAACTTTTCATTAAACTCTGGACTCAAAAAAATAAAATTACGGTTAAAGAAGTTGATCATTTTTCAAATCGTTTTTGTCAGAAGAGGTTGAAGATTATAAGATAAGCTTAAAGGATAAACCCCTATTTAAATTTTAGCCTTTTCCATTTTCCAACAAAATGCCGCTCTTCCCTTATCTAATTTTTTAGCTGGTGATACTTTTGATACGCATACAAATACTTTTTTGTGGAAATTATCTACATTGGAAATTATCTGCATTTGTTTTTTCTCAAGCGAAAAAATTAAACATAATCTCGTAGGATTTTCTTTAATAGCGAGTTTAATGATTTTATAAATTATGTTTTTAATAGGTTATTAAATATATAATTATCATTACTAACGTATTACAAACTAATTTATTTTAATTTTTAAACATAATTAAAATTAAAGTTATAAATACCCACTACTGTAATAAGAATAACATGATAATTACATACAACTTTTGCATTAAATATTAAAGAATTACTAAAATACTCATCATTATCGCAGAGTAAATATTTAATTATAAAATGAAATATAAATAATTTTTTTAAATTTATTAATAAATTTATGCATAATTTTTTTTTAATTACATCAACAGGTTAGTGAAATAAACATTTTTATGAGTGTATTTTGGGTTTTTTTAACGTCTAGAAATAGGATTTTTCATTCAAATGCAGTCATAAAGTGTTTAAGATGGCCTATTATAATTTTGGAAACTTGACTTTTAACCAGTACTACTGACAGCAGCACCGAATTTTATGAAATAATTATCAGAAGTTCAGCGTAAATAAAAGTCACTAGATATAAAAATTGGGCGGGAAAAGCCAGATTACTCGAAGTTGTAAAAAAATAACTTATTTTACTAATCGGGTTGAAAATATTAACAAATATAATTAAATTAAATTTGTAAATTATTAAAAAGATAATTTAAAATAAATTTGACATTTAATCAACACAGATTCTATAAAGAAATAGATCGAAATTGATGCTGAAAGAAAGATCACATGTTAAAAATTAAATCAATAAAACGACAGATTGGATATTGATTTTACTGCATTTAAATTTTTTAGATATTGAAGTATAAGATTTAAAGTTTTCCCACATCCAATACAGGCAGAATATAAATATCAATTTGAAAAAGTAAAATTAACTTTAAATGTGAAATCAATTTATGAGGCCTAAATTACCATTTCACGGCAATAACGCCCTAATCAAAAATCATCTCATTTCATTTATTCGTCTTCGTCATTGTGTTTATACTTTCAACGGATATAATATACGAGGGTAAGTCAACACAACATCTTTCGACAGCAGTCCTCGGTGTTTGTGTCGAATTGCAGACTTCAGCTTGGCAGTAAGCATCTCACTGTAACGCGAACTGTTTATTGTCGTGCCCCTTTCCTCATGTTCCAGTACTGGGCCTTGTCAGTTCCAAAAAACCGTAAGCATCAGTTTTCCTGCGGACGGTTGGGTCTAGAACTTTTTTTTGCAGGGCGAATTTTGATGTTTCCATTCCATACTCTGCCGTACCGTTTACTCTCCGGCTCGTAATGATGGATCCATGTTTCGTCACCAGTGATGATTCTGTCTAAGAATATGTCCCCCGTTCGTTACCATAGCGATCCAAATTTTTTTGGCAGATGTCTAAGCGCGTTTGTTTATGCAACTGTGTGAGTTGTTTTGGGACCCATCTTGCACAGACTTTATGAAACCCAATTCTGTTGTGGATGATTTCGTAGGCAGAACCGTAACTAATTTGCAGACGATGTGCCACCACACTAATAGTCACTCGCCTGTCTAAGAAAACCATATCACGTGCACGCTCAATGTTTTCCTCATTTGAGGCGGTAAACGGTCGTCCGGCTCCTTCGTCGTGCGTAACACTTGTGCGACCATTTTTGAATTTTTCAATCCATTCGTAGACACTCCGTTGCAGCAACACACCATTCCCGTAGTGTACCAAAAGTCTTTGACGAATTTCGACCTCTGATACACCTTCTGAACACCAAAAACGGATCACTGAACGTTGCTCTTCTTTGGTGCAAATAGAAAACGGAGTAGCCAGGTTACGGCAGGGCAACGATAATGGAACTAACCCAGCAGCATCAAACCTACACAGACATAACAACAATTAAACCATGCATGCGTCATCTACGCAAAACGACAGTACTACCAACATAAACAAAAATATAACTAAATTGCTGATAATAACTGTCTTACCCTCGTAAATTAGATCAGTATCAACTGAATTTACCCAATACTTATAATACGGTTATGCTTAATTTTTAATAAAATAATTAATTTTATGCATTAATTTTATTAAATAATTAATTCTGATGCTTTGATGCATCATAAAATGTTTCTGTAAAAATATAAAAAATAAAACCATACCGTTTTAAATACGTTTTTTTTTCTAAAATAAGCGTTTCTTTTTTTGTATTAATAAACGATTTTAAATTAATTTTCATTCAAATTGAGAATAATGGTAAACATTTTAAAGGAATCTTTCATTCCTCCTCGGGTGATAAAAATACGATGAATGAAATTTAAACGAACATCTCGATTTTTTTTGTTTATTATTTCTTTTGCTAGATAAACATGAATATCTGCAAATAATAATTAATAAAAAAGGAAAACTTGTATCGGTGGGAAAAGAAATGTAAAAAACGTGGAATTTAAAACATTCTTCCAAGATAAAAACTTAATTATACATAAACATTAAAAAAAAACGATATTTAATAAATATTAACCTGAAACAATAAAAAAGTAGATTTAATACAGAAAATCAACTTTTTTCTTATTATTTTCTGATATTACTAGTTATTTTATTTACTCGGTTAAATGTTTAAATAGACAATGTTAGTACACTTTAGCATAAGAGGCCAAACTTAAAAAGCTACAACATAAAATAATAATTGTCTGTTATTATTTTATGTTGTATGTTCTTATCAACATAAAAGTTGATAAAACATGTTTTTCAAAAATACTGCATAAGTGTCTCGTAACATCATTGGTTATCGCTGTAATTTAATCCTACTTTCACGGGCTATATTTCAAAAAGATCTCTCCTCCAAAAAAAGTAAAAAATAAAAAAAATAAATTTATCCAAAACAACTTGAAAATTTTCAAATGCAAAGTTTGATCTGAAAAAAAAGGGATTTAAAAATATTTTTTTGTCTACGGGTATTAATAAAAATATGCGTACGATTGAAATTTAACTTCAACATGGAGAAAGCTATAATTTAACGTGAAAAAAAGGAAAGGGTCGTAAAAACTAATTGAATTTATAATGTCACAGACAGAAAAAGGGTACAATTTATTTTAAACAGAACACAGTGGAATAGATTTTCCGTTTCAGCACACCATAAAATTCAAACGCAAGATAACTTATCAAGTTGAACAAATCTGTATTTATTTTACCTGTGAAACAAATTACACGATTTTTTTACGAATCCCGGTAACTACACTGTCAATTAAAACAAAAAAAAAAAAAAAAAATACCAACGTGTCGGACATCGAAAACAGAAACATAAACTACGGCTCCTTTTTACACCATTAATTTCAATAAACTAGATTAGTTAATGAGGCCTGCATACGAGCCTAAAACTGAAGTACAATAAACTAGAAATAAATAAATTGATGAAAATAAATTACATAAATATAGTAACGATTTATTGAAGTAAAAAAATAATAATTAAAATTCTTCAACACGAGTTAAAAAACAACCACTTTTATAGTTCTCTAAAAAAACAAAAAAATACTCAAACGAATTTGATAATATTTTTGCGATGGATGTATGCAGGGATTTTTTTGAACACGTACCTTTCTATATACGATAATACAATTCAGTAAACGATAAGTGTTTTTAGTTTAAACGTTGTAAAATTATAAAGAAGAATATAGTACAAATTTTATTTAACTGAAACAATAAATAATAGAAATAAAATAATAAAGAACTATAAAGTAGAGACAGATTAATTTAAAACCTGAAAATATAACGATTGAAAAAAATTGTACCCTTGCAAAGAACTGAATGTATTAAATGAGTAGCATCGTTTGCAAGTTTAAAAACTTTAATAGATTTCGAGGGAAGAAAATAAATCAATTCAGACCCATCCTCACCCTCTGAGAGCTGAGAACACACTGCGTATCATTCAGTCACTCTGATAGAAAGCAAAGACGTAACAAGTGTACATTTACTACATCATTCGTTCTCTTCTGATTGCTTCCTCCCCGTACTCGAAATTAATAAAATTATTTTACGTAGAACTAGGTCCTAGCTCGAGTCTGGGTGACAGGTACGTATGGGCATTTGGATCTATACCAAAATGCAAAATTTTAAATGTTTAACAACTATAAGAGCATTGTTAATAATTGATGTACCAATGGATAGAGGACATCCAAAACATTTTTTTCTTCTTAAAAATATATAAATCGATTGAACCAGATGTATGAGGTGGTGATAAGAGCTCAAGAGGAAATGACGATCTTTAGCGACCGCGGCGCGGAGCCGCATTATGAATCAAAATCGAACATGTCAGCGTGGCGTTAAATACAAAAATGAAAATTGAATCTTCTTAGCTTTAAGACAAAGTTATTAGAGAATTAAACTAAAAAAGTTAAAAAACGAAGTTTGTAAAAATAGTAGTGAAAAGTTGAAACATACTTTAGAAATTCGAAGCAACCGGTAAAATTCATTATATGGCGGCGGAGAGTGCAAGGAATCAGAAAAACTAAATATTGGAAGTCGAACGAAAACGAGAGTGCAGGACTGGTTGAAGATCGTGTGCGATAGTAGAAATTTGCTGCACCGATCTCGCCGTCGACTAGAGGAGCGACTACGTCACCCTACAGTGGAAGGTCATTGATATAGCAAACAGATTAAGTCGGAATTTGGATATGAGTGTGAAGTTGGAGTTAAAATTAACTCCAAGATCTGTCTTCTCATCAATCAATATAAATCCGTGCTCCCTGCTTCGATTACCTTTTTGTAAATGATCCGAACATCTGTCGGTAAAATCAGTGTCCTATTGGACAATTTTTATATTTTATTGAATGTATTTATTATTTTAACTTGGAATTGGCAGTTTTTGAGTACTCTCAATTTCTAAAGTTCACGATAGGAATGTTTGGGCAATAACTCTCACTATCCAAAGAATTAACCACTGTAATCGGATCCTGTTCAGGAATCATTTTTGTGAGAAAACTGGAAGGATTCAGCTGCACTCGCCAGATCTCACACTTCTCCTATCTGCCCATTATTCGCGATCCAAGAATTCATTATACCTACACCTATAGGTACTGTAACTAAGACTAACGAAAAAAATAAAAGTATAATTTATAACAGTCGTGTCTTTTACTTATTATGCAGCCCTAGACACAGTTCGATATTTTTAATTTTGCAGCATAGGACAGCTGAACTTCAGAATTTCATTGTTAGAAAATTGTTTTGTTCGTACGGCAATAATTATACATATCACTCCTTCTTTAAATAATTACCGAATTTATCATTAGATTTATTGAAAGGCAAGGAATATACATATTCATCAGTAAAATTAAAAACAGATGGCTAATAAATTAAAACACAGTAGTAATTTAAAACACACAGTAGTTTTAAAGTACAAATGTTGATAAATTAAAAGTACACAATGAATTCATTTCTGGTCTGGCAATTAAAAAATAGACAATAAATAATTTATGTCACGTTCCTAGAAACATCTGCTAAGTAACAGCTTTTTTCTCTACCTTTTTTTTTTTTTTTTGTATCTCTTAAACGTGCACACAATTTTGGGAAATTGTTAATTTTGTACATTTTTATTTTGATACTGCAACATAAAATGAACATTTTAAACACCATCCTTAAAACAGATTCCACTCGAAGGACTGTTAAAAATCCAGTTTCTCAACCAAAAGAAACTAGAATACAATTGGTACGGTTAGTAGAAATTCAACAAAAAAGAAGAATAAATAAAAACCAAGATAAAGAAAACAAGCTTGTAAATAGATTAAAACTTAAATATTATAAACAAAAATTTATTCAGAAATACAAGTAACATAAAATTTCATGTTTCACCATATAAATGAAGTAACGTAATAAAAGAACCAACAATTATCCCACAACATACATACATAAGTTGTTACTAAAGAAAAATTTTATTTTAACATTCTAGAACTCCCTAAGGAATAATTTCAGAATAATAATTACTGGATGTAATGCACAAATGACCCATACGGTTAGATGTTGGTAACTTATAAAATGCAATTGTATTATCTCTTTCGGAAACATGGAGTGAGCAGAAATTATTTCTCTTGCAAATGAGCGAGTACGAAAATTCTCAAATTTATCAAAAATTAGAAATTCAAAAATAGTATTTATTTATTTTGTTTATTTACTATTTATTTAATTAAATATTAATTTATTATTTATTTATTTATTTTGTAAACTTAAAAATTAGGAGTGAAAACAAATAATTAAATTACATACTCAAAAGAAACAAGAAAAAAATTAAATGCTTTTATATCATAATTTTCCTACACGTTATTTACTACCTAAAAATAATTAAATTAACGATAAATTGATAGAAAAGTCAGCAATTAATTATTTTTTACTAAACCTTACTTATAATCCACTCTAAATTTTATTACTTAAACGTCCTCAAGTTTTAAAATTAAACGAACTTCATAAAAAATAAAATAATACTAATAATAATGGGATGATAAGTCTAATATCGGAATAGTTTTTGAAATGACAATTTTAACATATACAGATATAATTTCTTTTTCAAATCAGAATTGCACTGCTCAGTAAAGTAGTTATCACACAGATAAATCATTCAATGATTTGTAAATTTTAGTGGAAATCAGTACGATAATTTAACAAAGATAGCAAACAATACTGCTTAATTTTAAGCTGGTTATAAATCACGAAACACATTACTAAAAGAATTTAAAGTTTAGTTATTTTTGTTTAAGTACATTTTCATAGTTTTTCTATGGTATGGCGAATGGGATTTCAGTACGATTAATATAACCAGATGCTTTTACTGATACTAAATTATTAGAGATAACGTAGTATAGAAATCTTACAGAAATTAGAAAGAGATTATATTAGAATTAATGTGGTTACGAGCGTGAAAAATTCCATGCCAGAACAGGACTCAAACTCGAATCTTCCATATGAAAAATGGAAACGTTACTACCTGAAAACTACCTGGTTAAGATAATTTCATTTACTACCAAATACTACACTAAATTGTACTAAATACACGAATATTTCACTTATTTAAAATGAAGCATTTCGAAACGTCACTTGTTAGAACCGAGTTGTAATTTAATTTGGCCTTTAAGGTTATTTTACAACAGAAAAAAAAATGTAATAAGTAATTGTTTGACTAATATTTTATATAAAATGATAATTTATTCTTTCCTCATCACAGAAAAGAAAAAAGCTATTAACTAAAATAAACATTTCAATTAAAACAAAAAAAAAAAATTTTATGAATGGATAAATAAATCTCCATTACAATTAAAATAATACTCTAAAATTTATTAATAAGACTGTGTTAGAATAGTTTTAATAATATCAGTCTAAAATAGAAATATGAAAATTAATTAAGGTATTATATATTAAACTAAAATATCAGTATTTTAACAACACGATTGTAAATTGCTACATTTATAAATTCTACAGGAACAAAATAAATCTATATTCCGTATTATCCTCTTCGATATATCAATGTATCATATTGAGTGAGCTGATTGAGTTCAGAGAAGAGAGAAAACTGTTCATCTCGAATACCGTGTCGTAAGCCTTTTATATACATATATCCAAATTGAATTTATAGAGCAGAATCGGCAAATTTAATAACAAACTCTCGCAAGAACCCCATACATGTAAACCCAAACCTGTATAAAATTATGTAGACAACAGACCCTTAAAGTAAAAACGTACTTCCAGATGAATATGATGTTTAATTAAATATTCTACAGTCTCAAAATGGTTCTTTACATTGATTTCAATCTCTATAACGTAACAAGGTAAAACGAAACTTGAAATTACTTTAATTTAGAATAAAATAACGTACAAATTTAAGCTTTGTTACAGATAGACAAAAAATTTTCTGAACGATTAAAGAATCTGATACGAACACTGGACTATATCCACTTGCTGCCGCCAGAACAAGTTAAAGAAAACCACTAATTATACTAAAAAACAAAAACTTCTTTTTTTCTCTTTAAATTATTTCTATAAAATAGAACTGAAAATATTAGCTTCAAAACTGGAAATAGTAATCACTGATTTGTATCTTCAACAAATTTCAGAGAATACTTTATTTTTCACTATTTAGAAGCAGCTTAATATATGAAAAAATTCAATAAAACTGCTAAACTTAGTTGAACTATTATATAAACTAAAAACAGCAAAATGAAGTGTAAGAGGTCAATAATTAAAAAGTGATATGACCAGTTCTTTTCCTATCAAAAGTGTGCACTAAACTGAAACGTAAATGACCAAATAATTATTGCTTTTACGTCTTGTAATAGTAAACTATTTTTAGTCAATCAGTTTCGCGTCAACATTACCAGAGGAATTGGAAAAATGAAGGTATATATAGTAATAGATTCTAAATACGCCGCCGCCGCGGCTTGGTCTGATTGTTCGGCTAGGTCTTAAGCGAAACCTTTTGGCGTTTATTAAAAAAAGTATTATGTTGTAATAGTAATTAAAATTCATTTTGTGATACGGTTTTAAATTTTACAAATTAAGTAACAATAACAAATTAAAATTCAACACTTAGAATAAGCCCCCCGGGTCGGTCAAGCCGTGACTCATCATCGCAAATCAGCTGATTTAAGTCAAGAGTTCTAAGATTCAAATCCTAGTAAATGCAGTTATTTTTATACGGAACTGAATACTAGATTGAGGATACCGGTGTTCTTAGGTTGTTGGGATTTAATTAACCACACATCTCAGCAACGTTCGAGCTGAGACGTACAAAAATACACTTCATTTACATTCATACATATCATCCTCATTCATCCTCTGAAGTAATACCTTACGGTGGTTCCGGAGACTAAAACAGTAAAAGAAAGCACTTAGAATGGTGTTGAAGGTAAACGTAAAAATAAAAACTAGTAGAACACGGTATGAAATGTCATATAATACGATGATATGGAATAATGTTTCAAATTTAATGGATGATTTAAGTCAAGTTTAGAATATTAAGTCTTTGTTTAAAATATAAACAAAGAAAAAAAATTATTATTAGTACAAAAAATATTTATTTTTTCCAAGCAAGGTTAGTATAATGTTTTCGTAGAAAGCATACATTTTCTGGTATCAACAAAAAAGAATTTTAGGAATTAAAAAAATATATATATTACATAATATATACAAATCATATGAAGTATAACGCTGTATAACATCAAAACATAAACGAACCAGAAAGCAAGAGAAAAAAGTTTTTTAAATGTCACACAATTTTGAAAGTTTTGAATTTCGAAAGTTAGGTTGAGAAGGTTTGAAGTTAGTAGGAATTAAGGCAAATTGAATAAAAAAACTCTACGGAAATTTCATACAATTAGAACTGCAGCAGTTTTTCTTTAACAACCAAACTGCCAATTTAAACGTGTATGCAATGCATAACTTTGGTCTTAACAGAGACTAGGATGTTTTTCATTGGAATTATACTAATGTATTAGACATTTATATAAAACTATATAATGCATAATTCCAACTTTGGCCTGTATAGAAATAAAAATACAAAAAACACTCACATTTAAAAATAATCTGGCAATATTTAGAAAATAATTAATGCTAAAAGGTAAAATCTACAGCTTAAAAAAATATTTATTAATAAAATTATTGAAAATGTAACATAGAACAAATAACGCTATGATTAAGATACTAACGCGAAATAAGAAGAAATAGAGTTGAACTGATCCAGTCAAAAGACTGGTAGAAATAAAATAATTTTTTAAAAACATATTCTGTATCTTGTAAAAATCCAATTTTGCAAAAAACAAACATAAATCGACATGTTAATACAAAAGAAGTAAGGTGAGTAAATTCAAATTAATCAGTATATAAATTTTACAAAAATTAAGAGTAGACTCAATAACTGAACCGTTACAATCTTTTATTTCAAACTGAAAGATTACCGACGTAAATGAAAATTAAGCTTATATCAAATGTATCGCTATCCGCATAAATTCAGTACGATATAATATAAATGTTCAATATATCTGTAATATAAGCTGTATGTAATTAACCTGCGATGAAATGCTAAAACAGCGACATGTCAAGCATTACTTTCTCGATTAAGTCATATTATTACAGCCTATTTTATATATATATTACAATATATAAATTTATATCTTTACTTGCTAATTAATATATGCACAAATGTACTACACCATAGTAATACAGAATGTACATGTACAGTCTGATCTAAAACGTACCAGGACATGTTTAGCGGCGTTCATTATTCTAATCTCGTTATCGAATAGCATCAATATTTATAACATCCAGTTAAGTGGAATGCATAAATTAAGTAAAATCAATTCGGGTCTGCTCATTGGAAAACATTTTCCATTTTATTATAATTAAATAATTATAAGTATGTAACAAAATAGATGATTGGAGAAAATATCTAACGTTTATTATGCTACTAACGTTATACTCAAATGTCATTTTAACGGCTTGCGAACAAATGATTTCAACCATTTAAATCTTTACGTTCCATAGTAACATTTAAAAGTAACCGAGAAAACGTTTAATAACCGTTTATGCAAATAAAAAATGTACACTTAAATGCGCATTTCAAACACCCATCATTTTCATAGTTATTAAAAATAGTTAACACGAAAATAGATATTACAGAAAACTTAAAGAAAAAAATAAACGAAAATTTCTTAAACACTGACCAGATAAAACGTTTTTGTGATGAAACCGGTGTACATAATTTGAATCCTGTTGAGCGAATTAAGTCCTAGATTACTTTTGATCACAGACGAATTGAGTCTCGAAGCTTATCATTTACTCCAAGGTTATAAAATATTAATTAAGTACTTATATTAACATAACATTACAATTGATTTTTTACAATTTCATATAAAAAATAAAAAAAATATTTTTTTAAATCTTGCACAAGATATGAGACGCATTAAAAAATAGCAGTCCTAATGTTGAATTTACCTAACGAAAACTTGAAGCCATAGTTTGTAAACGTTCTTCATATCTTGTTAACATGTCTAATTAATAATCTCCATCTTTTTATTTGGGATTTGAATATTTATAGTTTTTATATACGTTTCGAATTACAGATTAAATAAAATGTCTATGATTGGATATGTTAAATAAAAATAAAATTAAATCTGGACTAGAATTATTCATAACCGTTAGTCGTTTTGATGTCCACATTTCACTTGCCTGTAAAAATTTAGAATTTTGAAATATCAATATTCTTGATCAATAAAAATTTTAAAAAAAATTTTTTGTTGCATTCAATGAGATCAATGACATTGATATAGCCAAATTTCAAATCTTTTTACATAACAAGATGTAAAAAAAAAGGATATTTTTGGTTCAGATTGAGGACAAACAGTAATTATAAAGAAAGAAAGATGTATTAACTTATACGTTCATTTAATCATATAATAATCTATTTTATGCGAGGAATAAGGTCTACCAATAAAGTACGGATAAGCTAAGCAATTAATATTGGTCGTACACTAAGAATATTTTAGATTAATGAAGAAAGTTTAATTATTATTCGCTATTCTATTCTGATTATATTGTTTTGGTAGTAATCTGTGAGGGCGTTAAATGATAAGCTAATCTGGGATACGGAAAAGGGAATGTCTTGTTCATTGGTTTCATTTTTATTGGCTTTTCTATTCAGATTTAATTTTACCGTAGTAACCTGCGGGGGCGTTAAATTACAACTGTAATCTGAGATACGGAAGAGGGAATGTTTTGTATGTTTAATTTTTATTGGCTTTTCTATTCTGATTACCGTATTTATTCGAGTACCCCCGGCACTTTTTTCTTGGAATTGGAGAGAAAATATAAAAGTGCGGGTCTTACTTGCGTTTTCTTAGATGTACCTAAACGTTTTCTTAGAAGTACTTAAATTCAATCACATATAGTTACATTAGGCTTTCGTTTATCAATACCGGATGCTGCTTATACAGAATACATCCATAATTATTAACATCCTGTACTTACTATCGATAGGAACGAAGTTACGGTATGTTTATAAAACTGATTCATTCTGTATAGGCTACATCCAGTTCTAATGACACTACAGTTACATTATCAAGTTACCCATCGTCCTCTTGATTATTCGCCATAGTCATTCTACTATTTGTAAATGTGCACGGTTATGGGCATTTTGTCTGTTTAATTTATCTTGTAAATTTTAATACGGTGATTTATTTTAATTACGGCATTAAAATGAGTACAAAAGGATAGCGTTTACGATCTTTTACAGTAAATGAAAAACTGCGCGTTATAGAAGAGGCTGAAAAAATTGGAAATCGGGCGGCAGGAAGAAAATTTTGACGTATATGAAACCTGCATTCGAAACTGGCGTAAGAAGAAACAACTTCTGGTGAAAGGCACTCGTAATAAAAGGACTTTTCGTGGCTTAAAACCAAAATAGACAGACAGAAAAAAAGTTGTATGACTTTGTTATGGAGAAAAGGAAATGCGGTTATGCTGTCACGAAAGAAATGTTTCAATCATATGCTAGTGAAATCGCTAAATCATAGAATAAAGTTGATTTTAAAGGAAGCCGTGGATGAATAACACGATTTTTTGCACGAAATGATTTGTCAATAAGACGAAAGACGACCATTTCTCAACGACTTCCAGACGCTTATCAACAAAAAAAATTACATTTTCACAAATACATAATAAATCTTAGAAAAGATAAAGCCTATTTGCCTTCTCAAACAGGAAACGCTGATCAAACCCCCGTATATTTTGAAATGCCATTTGATAAAACCGTAAACAAAAAAAGTGATAAACGTGTTACGATTCGCACTGGTGATAATGAAAAACCAAGGTGTAATGTTATACTTTGCATTACTTCTTATACATCAAAATTACCACCGTACATTGTTTTTAAAAGAAAAACTCTTCCTACCTTACAGGTAAATGGAGTTATTATCAGAGCACAGGAATCAGGTTGGATGGACGAAACCTTAATTTTAGATTGGCTCAGGTGTATATGGCAAAAGCGATCAGGAGATTTACTTAATAAAAAAAATACCGGTATGCTAGTAATGGATAGTTATCGGGGGCATACAACTGATAAAGTGAAAGATAATTTAAAAAAGGGTATGACAGACCAAGTAATAATTCCAGGCCGATTGACATCTCTATTGCAAGCCACTTTATGTATGCATTAATAATCTGTTCAAATCGGTATTAAAACAACTGTACAGTAAATGGATGGCTGATGAAAATTTCTTTCTCGCGCCTACAGGAAGAATTCAAACTCACAGATTTTAACCAGATTTGTGTTTGGATAAAAGATGCTTGGGGAAGGTATTTCCACGGAATTAGTAAGGAAAAGTTGTAAAAAATGCGGAATATCTAATGAACTTTATGGTAGTGAAGTCGATCACCTTTGGCAGAGCGACCTGGAGACTACCGGTAACTCTTCTACAGACATTGACAGTGATTAATTAAAAATAAAATCCCATATTAAAAAGTGTATTGAAATGATCCTTTTAACATGATACTTTCTTTTCGTTTTGCTGGCCTTTTCTTCTTTTTCTTGTTTAGCCTCCGGTAACCACCGTTTAGATAATACTTCAGACGATGAATGAGGATGATATGTACGAGTGTAAATGAAGTGTAGTCTTGTACATTCTCAGTTCGACCATTCCTGAGATGTGTGGTTAATTGAAACTCAACCACCAAAGAACACCGGTATTCACGATCTAGTATTCAAATACGTGTAAACATAACTGGCTTTACTAGGACTTGAACCCTGGAACTCTCGACTTCCAAATCAGCTGATTTGGGAAGAAGCGTTCACGACTAGACCAACCCAGTGGGTTCGTTTTACTGGCCTACTGATTCTGAACTAAACTAGTACCTACGGTAATTAATTATTAATATTGTAATTTAAATGAACGAATCAAATGCTTTACTTTCTGAATATTTTCGTATTTACGGATTTTTTTATCATATCTGTTGCACTTTAAAATACCGGTATATACTCGATTTTTTTTTTTTAGTTTTTCGGTCCGGGAAATCGTGGTGCGGGCTTATTCGTTGGCGAGGGGTACTCGAATAAATACGGTAATACCATACTTTTTTTGAAAAGTCAGTAAAAATTATATCTTGAATTAAAGATGTTCATTTTAAGCAAGTTTGGCTTAGAGAAATTAAAAAAAAAATATATATCATAATGATATTTTAAATACTTAATGACACAGTTGATAAAGAATTTAATTAATTTGTTTTAAGTAATATGGTAAGAAACTTATAATAACTTTAAGAAAATTAGTAAAAAATAAGAAGAAATTACGAAAAAAGTTTCCTTAGAAGCATTAAGTAAAGACTTAAGCAGTCTTTACTTAATTCTGCTTAAGTATTAAGGTTATGATGATAATAATCAGGTTCATGAATAAATAATTTTAAAAGTAAAAATTTATTATATATCTTGAGTGTTTGTACACAGCTGTATATTTCAATACACAAAACGGTTCTAAAATTTATGTTACATTTAAAGGAAGATATAAATTTAAGCCGGGAAAAATATTCTTTGTGCAACACATTCAATAATAGAATAACAAATACATAAAGGATAAAAAGGAGATTGAAATTTACGTGATCCAAAATCGATTTTAAATTTCTTTGAAGATACGGTGATACATAAAAAATATACAAAATATTCATGGCACATCATAAAACAATATACCAAAACAACTACAGAATTAAATTAGTTGCACATCACAGATTATGAAGTCGATCATATTTAAATTTATAAACAATTTTAATTGTAGCTAATAATAATAAATTCAAAAGATTTAGTTTACCTAATAAACCGAATTCGAAAAGATTTAAGTTTTTAGTGGTACAGAAAAAGATGAAATCGAAAGTAATTTAAACTAGATTAACGAAACACGAATTTTTAATCACTTAACAGTCATAGTTTTTGTTCCGGCATTAGAAATTAATTACGAATTTGTAAAATAAAAATTCCTGCAACTTCAGTCACCAAAAAAGTTGATTTCAGATACTAATTTTTTTTTTATATTTATTTAAGTAAAATTAAATAACTGTGTGATGATATAATCAATTTTTTTTAATAAATGTCACTCTTAGCTAAACCGAAATATTGATGTGCATATGCGCGTGCATGTGTGTGGTTGTGAAATTATTTTCGTAATATTTTAAGACATATTTCAGTCAATTAATGGTTGAAAAATATTCGGGGGTGTTCATGAAAGGAGAAGGGAGGATCAATCTGCCCACACCTACCATTACCTCAGAATTAAAAGTATTTAAGTGATCAAAATGTAAGTATTTTTTTGAAGATCCTTTTAACTGAAATGGTTAACTGGAAATTACATTTCATTAAGATAATAGAATTTAAAAAAAACAATACATAGAAAGTCAGGATTGCTATTATTCAAATTTTAACCCTCTTAATAACTAACTTTCTAACATAAAATTATTTTAATATTCGTATATAGTATATAGCACTAAATCTTGACAAATACTTGAGAAAAATTAGTTACAGATGAAATTAATTAATTAATTGTGAAAATTATGGAAAATTAGTTTCTTGCTTGGCACGAAATGAAAAATTTTCAAAACCGCCTACTTTTTTTTTACAAGCTTTTAAATAAAGCTTATATATATTAGCCTAATTTCAATTACTCCTAATTAGATATGAGAATATAAAAATTCAATATTCGGTCAATAAATAAATATTTTTTTTCAATTAACACAACTTACTAATTACAAGCCCGCCGAGTTAGTCTAGTGGTTAAATTCATCATCGCAAAATCAGCTGATTTTCAAAGTAAAGAGTTCTAAGGTTCATGTTCTTGTAAAGGCAGTTGCTTTTATATGGCTTTAAATTTTAGACTGTGGATAATGGTGTTCTTTGGTGCTTACATTTTAATTAATCATACGTTTCAGTAGTCTGTTCCAGACTACATGTTTATCTGTACATTTTACATTGCAGCTACGTCAGGCCTGATACACCGGTAATGATAATTGCATTTTCTTATAACACACACCCAGACCCGGCAGTAGATGGAAAACTGGTTCGAGAAAAGAAAACAAATTAATTATAAGGTGTCAAAAGACTAAAATATTAATTTGTAAAGATAATAATGGAAAATAAATCACAGGCAACGTTAAGGACTATATAAAAATAAATAGTTTATGTGAATAGAACAAAATAAGAAGCAATTTGTTTACATTACTAAATATTTTATAGCTTATATATTTGTCATCGGTATTTCTTTTAAATAAAAGAGAAACTTTTATCGGTGAACAGGTCTATGGGGGTTAACCTATCAGAATAAATGAAGGATCAGAGTAAGAAGGCGGTGACCTGTAAAAAAAAGAGAATAGAATATGGTTTAGTCTACGATAAGCGACATCAGGGAATTTGTAAACACAACACGTACTTACTGGTTACCCAATCGATAAGTGAGAGGAAACAAAGATAAAAAAAGTATGTAAGTAGAGAAACGAAATTTTATCCGTTTTATACACAAACACACGCACACACACACCACACCTATTATTGAATATTACAATAGCATGGCCAATGAATGAACAGCATAAGAATTACTAAGTTCTCACGAGAATATTCCTTAAATGACTTATTCCACCCTAATAACCAATTATTTCCATTGTTAAATGAATAATATGATTATAATAATAATTATAATAATAACAATTCAGTATGCTACATGATATATAAAAAATAAGATACGTTAGTTACTTCATCAATAACAAAATGTAAAACTCTCTCCATTATAAAATACTACCGTCCTACAATAAGTTCAGCACTATAAGGAGGACCAATATTATTATTTTTAGTTATACTCGTATTTCATGTAGATCTACGGGAAAGTCGATAAAATATAGTTTTAAAATTTGTTACAGGTAGAATAGAGACGGACAATATTTTTCCTTTTTTATTTTGTAAATTTACTAAGACCTTTTCTTACGCCATCAAAAAATCTTTATTTTTATGAAATTTTGTAAATTTCCAACGATAAAAGAGCAAAAAATTATTGTACTAAAGACGGTTATATTGTAATAAGTTTATTTTTATTTTTCGTACTCACTGTATAGCTCTGTATACAACGAACTTATGACTGTTAGGGAAAAAACGAAGGTTTGAATCTTTTGAAATACGTTACTATAGAGAAATGCTAAAGATAAAGTGTGTGATAAAGCGGAACTGATTAAAGATGAAGTTCTGAGAACAGTATGAATCGAAAAAATTAAATAATTGTGCAGTAAGTTATGATACAGGGAGAAAATATAGATTATAGATTAAGACAGTAAAACATGGTTATAACGAGATTCAAGGGGCCGAACAAATATGCTCCTTGCAGCTTAGTGCTTGGTACTTCCGAGTTGCTACCTCGTAACCGTAAATTATTACGCCGTCATTATCTATTATAATACAAAAAATATACTGTCTACCTAGGAAGATGCGGTTTTAAAATAAAATATCGATGTGTTTTGTATTAAATACTAACAAATAAAATCTAGTTGAAATACAAATACAAAAAAATTTAGCAAAAAAAAAAAATTGTAATAAAAGTGCTCTAAATCTTATCAAAATCATCGAGAAAATTAAAAAAATGAACACCATACAAAAATACTACTGTTTGTTTAACTGATTCTACGATACAGTGCTGTATTTTAAATTGAAAATTATGAATACTGAATTTACCCGTGGGGGTAGAAGAGGTAAAATTTTTCTTTAACGAAGCCCCTCTTCAGACTTTCACTTAAATAGTTTAAAATGTGCTACACAGATCGATAACGTGTTTGGGAATTTTTTTCACGGATAATTGTTTGGTCCCAGTCTTTACTGAAATTCTGCAAACAGTAAAACCGAGTAATTATAATAACCAGCCTTTGTAATACCGCAATGGATCTTGTTCTGTACATACTGTACAACGCCCTGTTATAAACTTGTTCACCCTTTGTTATAAACTTTGTTCACCCTTCAGACCGGACCTGAAAAGCCTAAGATAAAGTGTCACAATATTTATGTATAAATCGTAAATGTATATTTCGTAAATGAAGAAATGGAATTTCCCTTGCGTTCAGATTATTTGGTTGTTATTTAATATTTTTTTTGAATTATAGTATTATACAAAATGAAACTTTCGTAATAACCAAATTAATGATGCGTCGATATCTCGCTAGCAGTAAGTTAATTTATTCATTATAAGATAGAAATCCAAATAAATCCCGGAATTTTGCTCGTTACATGCATGAACATTATATGCGGGTTCTACTGTATATGCAACAGATTGCGTTAAGATAACAAACTATAAATACTATAAGGAATAAAGAAAAAAAATCAGTAGAAAAAGCTACTTGAAGAACTTCTGCTAACCTATCTTCGAATTAGGCACACAGAACCAGAATAACAGAGAGAAAGTATTGTTTCTCGTCCTTTAGATCTCAAACAGCAACTGGTCGGCAGTTGTTCCTCACAAGAAATGGTTTATTTCAGTTATAAGAACTGCCTTCACTATTTTAATTCCACAATGAAGTCTTACTATTCTTCTGCATTTACTTTCCCTCAATGTACTACCTTCAACTTTTGTTTCGATAACTTCCAAACGTTGTATAATGTGATCGAATCGATTGGTGTTGCCTATAAAAAAAAGTTACCGATCCTCGATCTTTGTACTTCTCGATATTTAAGGTATGTAATATTAAATATTGGCTCTAAATTATTGAAATTCGATTGTGTATATTGTAGTTTAGTCGTACATTTTATCTCAGGACTGATTTAACGTACAATCGTTTAAACTTCTTGTAACATCTTATATATTAGGATGATCAGTCTAATTATGAGATGATCAGGCCAATTATTACCATTATTTTTAAATATATGTGGTTGAGAGGAAGATATTAAAAAATTCTTATTTAAAGACATTTAAATTTAAGAAAACTTTTAATCACGAATGTTTTGTGGGTTATAAAAATTATTATCATCAGAAATTTTTTTTCAGTTAAATCAAACTACGACAATATGAGCTCAGATGAAATCAGGTGTTTAAACTAAATTTGATAACAGCTAGGCGAATTTTAAAATATTTTACTAGTTTATCAAATAAATCGAAAATATTTATTTATTACTTTTCTTTAGATAAATATAACGAGATAATAAGTAAATAAATAAGAAAAATATTTTATAGATAATGTATATAAGACACGTTATCACTCGCCAAGGGTTAAATTTTGAGTTCTAGGAAAAATACCAGGAAAATTCGGCAAAATAATTTTTTAGCTTTGTTCACTTTTACTATCCTTTCAACATTCAATTATTTGTTTTATCTATTTTCATCATCTTCAATGATATTCTATTCTATCCTTCTACAATCATCCAATACTAAATTATCTAGTTCTTTTTTTATTAATGTACGATTGCTAAGCCAATTTCTGAGCGATCTACACATAATGTAAGCATACCGTGGGCTAATTTTTACTCGAAACATCCTTCCACTTCATTTCTTTTTTTTTTCCTGTTTAGCCTCCGGTAATTACCTTTCAGATAATACTTCAGAGGATGAATGAGGATTATATATGAGTGTAAATGAAGTGTAGTCTTGCACAGTCTCAGTTCGGCCTTTCCTGAGATGTGTGGTTAATTGAAATCCAACCACCAAAGAACACCGGTATCCACGATCTAGTATTAAAATGAGTGTAAAAATAACTGACTTTACTAGGACTTGAACGCTAGAACTCTCGACTTCCAAATCAGCTGCTTTGGCAAGACGCGTTCACCACTACACCAACCCGATGGGTTCCACTTCATACTTCGTACTTAATATAACAAACCGTACTAAAATTCTTCTATAAATGTGTCTACCTCTGCCTCACGGACTTCACTAATGTCTACGTTTCGCTGACATCAACTGCCAGTACTATTATAAGTTACTGTCGCTGATATAGTGTTACGTGTCACTACTACTATTAAGTATATTTTCTACTGAATGCTTAAAATAAATAGTAACATTCTTGTAATTCGTAGATAATACTTATTTCATTAACTTAAGTTTAAAAGAACATAAATTATAGTGTTACATAAGTTATATAACTTAAATAATCTAACGTATTAAAACTTATAAATAAGAAACACTTCATCGTGTAGATGAAAAGTTGTTTCTAACCCAAGTTAAATCTAAAATCTGTAATTCTTAATTCTAAACCTAAATTTAAAATTTTTAGAACCTACAGAAAACCTTATACTTTTCAGCTTTTGGTCACTGGTGTGGTATTTTCAACAAGAATTCACCAGTAAGAAATTAGGAATGATCCGATACTTGCGTATGGAATACACGATAAATAAAGTAAAACATTAACATAATATTCTAACTATTTTTTTTTTTTAACTTAAATTAATGAAATGAGTAACATCTGTGAATTACAAGAAAATTAGAAAAACATCCAAGAAAAAAATATTATGCTGCATACTAATAAAATATTGAATATTTAAAATACCAAATTACTAGTACTGGTAGGTTACTAGTATTTCTTTCTATTTGTAAAAATTTTAGACAGCTTCGTGTAAAATTATTTATAAATTAACTAAAATCAATTAAATCCGGATATAGATTACAAAATAAATATGAGTGAGTGATGGAATTTTAATCAAGTAAGCTTCCGATTTATACTGTTAAGCAGTCACACGTTTTACAAAATAAAATAAAAAATAAACTAATGGTTATCATAAAAACAAATTTAAACATTAATTAATTAAAAAATCGTATTGGGATCACCTGTCCGTTCATAACATACATTATTTTTCACATAACAATCGGAAGAAAAAGGGTTCAACGGTTGTAAAGTTGCCTGAATAGACAAAATTATTGTTATATTTCGAAAGCAAGTATTTCTACCACTTACATGTTTCAATCTAACGAGAAAAAATGCTAACTCCTGTTTAAATTGTTAAACTTTACCCCAATTTACGCCAAAACTATAAAAAAAAGATAATACTTTCATGTACTTAAAATTAGATAAAAGCTACTTTGATGAGAACCTAAGCAACTGAGACCTTAATCCCAGAAGATAAGTGTATAAAATTAGGCTTATTCCTCACATATGGTTGCTGTAATATCTCCATGATATCAAATCCCATCTAATAAGAAGGGTCATTTTTTTATAAAGGATAGATCGATCGAATTGTAAAAATCAGTTAAACTAGTTATATTAGTAAAAGTCATTGAGGCCAATTTTCAGTTGAAAGATCTATTAAAAATTAAACAAGCATTTAAAAAAAGACAAATTAAGAAAGATAAAATGGATATTTACTTAGATTATGAATCAGATTACCATCAACTGAAATAAAGTGTTAAAAATATTACAAGACAATAAATTATCAAACGTCTAAACAAAAAATGTATGAGGTAAACGTACACAATAAAAACCGAGATCGAACAAAACACTTAAAACTAGAATTAACAATCCGTAAAATTAATTAATGCAAATCAAGAATTAGCAGAAAAGTGAGTAAATTATGAGTATATTACATGAATATTTGTATAGCTAGCATTAGACGTAAGTCAACATTATTTGCAATGTCCAAATCTCAGAATTTAGATCTATTACTTAATTTTATCGATCAGGGCCGATTTCAACGTCGTTTTATATGTTCAGATTTCTTACTTATTTAAGATTGTTGACCGGTGAGATTGAAGGCTTCATCTTATTGCCCAGCAGAAACTTCTCTGTTGAGAGTTTGTTATCAAAGAGGAAATTACCTATTTCAGTTTACATCCGTGTGATAAGAGGCCTAGCAGATTCCCCTCACTAGAAACAGATAACATTCCAAAGTAATCTGGTAAAACAAAATTTACTTTTAGGACTATGGTTTTTGTACCCACAGCTTTCTTGATCGCTTACGGTCAAGAGGACTTATGAACAATTAGTTGCTCTTTAGCACATGCTTCTTCAGGGTTAAATTCATTTACGTATCTCTGAATTGTTACATCTCTTCTTCTCACGTATAATGGTAATGACGGAGACAACTGATCTACCTGGATCTATACTGATAGAACAGAAATAAAATTCAACATCACACTACAGATCAAAGAAAACATGTGTTCTTGTATATCAGCCGATTCATAACGTTTCCTATTGAAACATTTACTAAGAATTTGCAACTCATAAAAAAAATTATAGATTAATCGCTAAAAAATAAAAACATATGTAGCAAAGATAAAACAACAATAAATAAAATCAAAAAACGAGAAACTTTAATTCATTTCCGAGTAAGCCTGGCGAACAATAGATTAGATGGTCACATTTTAATCCAGTTCGAACAACGGCATTACTTCATTTAACATCTTAAACATACTTGATAAAGATCAATTACCTTTTGCATCTCCTCAAAATTTTGTAAACTCCCTTACAAAAAGAAATAAATTCATTCCTTTAAAAATATAGCCATAAACACGATGTTATATGAAATATAAATAACATCAAAGAACTGAGTTTTTTAAATTAGGTTTAATATGCACAAGCTTTACCATTATATTAATGAAGCTACATACGCACACACGCACTAATCTGCGCGTCATAATCATGCCTGCCAACACAAAGCTAATTTCACTCAGTTTATTCTGGTTTATTAAATACGATTCGCCTCTATTATTATAAACCTAGATAATAGTAACTAAAAATGGTTTGAGATAAAATTTTATTAAAATAAAATAAAAATTAAGTAAATTATATGTTGATAATAGTTCTAATACTAATTTAAAATTAAGTAGATAAGTTAAATCATCATTTCCTGAGTACGCTCATATTTTGTAAATAAATTAACGATAATAAAATTAATAAGAATAAATGAAAATATTTTCTTAAAAACTATATTCAAAATATTCAATTCTGTACAGAGTAAATATTTACATGGAAAAGTATTTATTTTAGCAACTATTCAAGAACAAATAAAAAGTGAAACTCATCAAAACACATTCAATGGTTACTTCGATACTTATCAGCTGTCACGAGTCAAGAGTTTGTACAACAAACAATTAAATTAATTAATGTGAATATTTTTACCATACTAAAACTTCTAGCTAACTGTACAAGAAAAATATCACCATTACCAATATAATTGTTACGTTATTATTCCATTTTTCAACTTTATGTCAGTCACTTTATGTCACAATAAATCTGAAAAAACAATAAACCTTTTAACGTAGATATATCATATTTAACAAACCAGCTTTCCTTCGTAAGTTCAGCAAATACGAGTAATAATTTACAAAAAAATTGTAATTTCAATGATGAAAATACCAGGCAAGAGCAGTCGTTGCGGAAGAAAAGGACTTACTCTTTTTCCCAAAAGACGCCAGATTCGCACCCGGTCAACCTTGGCATTATTTTCACATGCAACCTAATCTCCTTATCACATTTCCACAGCACAGATTTAAAGGTGATTTTTACAACGTAAAAAAAATATTATTGCAAACAACTTACGCGACTTGAAACGTCTTATTCGAATACAGTTTTTATTAATTTGAAAAAAATTGTTGTAGTTGGAAATTAAGGTTTTTTATAGTTTAATATGAATACAGCTGAATATCAAAATGTGCCATTAAATTTATAGATAGTTCAATAATCTAGAGCTTAATCTCCGTACAATATAGGAAACCGATCATTAGATAAAAAGTTAAAAGGAATACACAAAAACGTTTTAAATTAATGGGTGAAACAGAACATATGCGATTTTTCAATGTAAAATCCATTTGTAAAAATAATCAAATCACTTTTGATGTATACCAAATAAAAACGCACACTGCCACCAAAACGATTCCTTTCATGCTACAGAATAAAAGATCGAGTTTATAGGGTAAATCGGGTGCTGAAGGCTTATCGCAGAGAAATTAAATTATTTTTTTTTTAAATCTGAGTCCAATGGTTTTACTAAAAAAAAAAACCCACTGACTACAAAGAGAAAATGTTGACAACAATTTAACAAATTCAGCAAAAAAATTGCATTTTAGAAGATTAGCGATAAGGACAGGACAAAAATTAAAACTGCACTTCGTATTACAAGAAGTAAGAAATATATTTTTTTTAATTATAATTTTAAATTTTACTGTTACAATGGCTACATCTAGGAGATTGATCTCAATCCCCGGAAATGCGATACATAAAACTATATCCTTTGAAAAAACGGGCAAGAAAAAAATAATTTGTAAACACGGCAATTGCAATTAACAGAAATCTGAAAATAAAACTAGAAAATGACCATTTGGATCATAAATAAAGAAAACCAGAGAAATCTCTATAACCAAGCCCTCCTAAAAATTTATCATAAAATTAATTTATTAGAAACGATGCTTTTAAAAAAATGTACCTAAACGTAGTAATTAGACAGGTATAAACATTAATTTTAGTTTTTAAAATTTTTTGTAAAAATTTACAATCTTCAGAAAATTATTATTTTTTTTTTAAAATTATCTTCTAACTTATGTTTTTGTTCATGGGCAAGATTTAATGTTTATACTATATTTATCTTTCTTGAGATAACAGAATTATGAAATGTAATATTTGTAGCGTATGTAAAATGCCTTATTTGATCGGAATTCGAACCGGGATGTATCACTCGCGCGATACATGTAAATTTTTAATTTATATATATAATTTCGAAAATAAAATTTTAGGTTCGTGCAATTAATTTAATACAAAAAAAATCTTAAAAATTTCATTAAAAAATAATTTTCTAAATAAAAAATAAAAATTTCTAAGTAAAAACTAACCTACCCAACACGCTAATTACAATATATACCATATTATTAAATAAAACAACTAAAATAACAAGTGTAAAACGAAAACGCTAATAAATAAGCAATTGCACTCCCACAGACGTTCATCCAATCACCTTCATATCCACCAATGGTAATTAAATATTAGAATAAAAACTTTGATTTTACTCACACACAAGAAAAAGGAAATTTCTCTTCAGACGACTTTTCCTTACCTGAAACAAAATAAAATAAGAATTTAATAACAAAATTCAATTTTAAAAAATACAGGATTTATTTTAAAATTTAAAGAAAATATCATGTTCAAGGTTAAAAATAATAACGAGTTGATAAGTCGTAACAATTTACACCAATTTCAAATCCCGTAATGATGTTAAAAATAAATCTCGTCAGATATAATCAAAACTGCTGTGTATTTAAATATTTTGAATGAGAGTACACTAATCAGAATTTAAGAAGAAAAGATTAATTTTTGTAAATCTTTTTAAATAATCACCTCATTGATTATTTGATTATAACTAAGCTACTTAATTCTTAATTCTCTAATTAAAAAAAACATAAGTTACTTTAATCTAAATCAACAACAGGTCAAGTCCTTAATAACAGCTCTTGTAACAGAAAAATTTAATGCATTAAAAAAAAATCCTAATGCACAGATGAAAAGAATTCATCTATGTGAATCATTCTACATTCATCTACATTCTCAGAAGTTCATAGGTTATGAATATTATCGGAAAAATAATTATTAATGGTATCATAAAAACTTAATTTCTTTTAACGTAGAAGTAATATAAAGAGTAAGAAGAAAATAAGAAAAATACATTTATATGTTCTTACCAATGAGGGCTCTGAAACTGACTGCTTAAATTCACTTAAGTAACCTAATTTTATCTTATAATCTTAATTTCAATTAAAGCAAGAATATTGGTGATATGCCATTAAACTACTTAAAGTAATTACGTAAGGTAATGTGTTAAACACGCATGACTATAATTATAGATCTTCTGAAAAGCCAACAAGTTGTTAGTTCAACCATACCGCTATCAACCAATAAAAAAAATTAATTTTCAATCATTATTAAACGAAATCACACAGTATTGTTCAACTTTAGTGTAAACTAGTTAAACTATATGTGATTTCGTTTAATTTCAATTATTTTACATTTATCCATTTATCTTATATATATAAGATATATTATATATATAGGATTATTCTTATATATATCTTATATAAGATATATATATATAATAAATAATATATAATAAATAATCTTGCTGCTTCTTTCAAAAAAAAAAAGTAAATACGTTTTTTATCTGTTCTGACAACTTACCGTAGAATACAGATTTGCTAAGAACTAATAATTTGATAATTATTCCTAAATTTATTAGTTAAATTCTTCTATTATTTTTTTAATTAAATTTTTTTTTTCTATTTATAAAATTATAATTAGAAATTAATTCATTTGAAATTCTTATCATGTGGTCTTTTTCGTTTAATTTCCTAAGTAACAATTCAAAAAAAACTACATTTTCTATTTTCGTAAGTACCTTTTGTTATCGAACCATACAGTAAATCAGATTTTCAAGAAAGTTTATTTAAAAACCCGTAGCTAAATTTGAAGCAAAATTTGTGGCAGAAATAGATTGCCATAAGTCTCGTGATTCTGAAGATAAGGTAAGAGCAAATTAATATTCTTTCTAATCTTACTACCTTTAACCCTGAACGGTTAGATAAAAAGAAAACTAAGTACATAAATCAAACAATAATGTAGAAAGACTATCTTGCAAAATACAATACAAAACCATTAAGGTGGTTTTTTTGTAAGGCAATAGTTCAAGAGAGAATCTCAGCATAAGAAGTAAGGACGATTGTGGTACAAGGCTCGTTTTCTTCTTGGCGTCACTTAATATATGACTAATCGCTAACATTCGTAGCATATATTTCATGATTTTCAAGATTTTTCATGGTTCTGCTGTCCATCATTGCCTACAATTTTCAAACATTAATTTAATAATTAATGCTTGAAAAATACATTAAGGATTTTTAAGCGAAAAAAAATAAAAAGTCATAAGAAAACTTTTATCCTCCTATTATTTAAAAAAATCGTACATTTTTACAAGAGTAATTGTAAATATTTTGTCACAAGAAAGTTATAATACGCAAGCAAAAGGTATTCTTTTCAAATTTTTAATTTTTCAGTACATACAGAGCCAAATGAATGTTCACGGTAACTTCTGTTTTTTATGAAATTATTATTCAAAATAATAATAAAAAATTTAAAGAATTCAACGAATGAAGTTCAATAATATAAAATATTAAAGCATAACTAAATTTTATTCGCAATAAAGAGAGAATTCTCTAATTCTCTCTTCGTCGGTTTGTAGTACATGACTACCTCATCATACCTTTCCTCTACGAAAAACTGTCATCTATATTGAAAATTATTTTCACCCACTACTAAAGTGGAAGCTTTGTGGGTTATATCCATTAATTTTTTATATCGTCTTTCATACAAATATTGAATTTTCCACCGCCCAAAGCAGAATAAATGCAAAATTGAATTATCCTCGACATTCATACATAAAATTATGGGAAAAAACTTGAATTAAATTAGGAAATTTAAATTAAAATTATTATATAATTAGTGCGTAATTGATACTTAAATTAATGAATACATTGTCTAAGATACAACTGCGCTATTGTCTAAAATATAATTTTGCTTACTATAAAAAAATTGTAATTTAATAAAAGGCAATTTTCTTAAATAAATATATATAATTATATTTTAACATAATACTTAAAACTATTCATCATATTTTCATTCAGAATAGAAGACATACATTTACATAATAACTAAAACTAAACATAATATATATAATAGAAGCTAAAAATGTTCATAGTATGTCACATCAGAAGCGCACCCACAGAAGCTGTACACAGCTGCTACTCGATTCACAGGTATACTACATATCTAAAGTACCAGCCACCTAGGCCGCCATCCAACACCTGTGCGAAGTGCCCGTAGCTTCATCGCACCAAGGTGACCCCATGTGCCCGGGGGAGCCCCTAGACGCTCGGCCGAGGGCCTGTCCGCTTACGTGTCCTCCGACGCTCTTATGCGGGACTCCTCCCAGGTGTTCTGTGTGGCTTGGCTTCCCTTCTCCTGACGTCTAGTGACCTGGTGGAGCGGCATGATCCGAGTGATTCCGAAAGGTTGGTATCGGGCATGTCGCTGACAGGAGGGTGGTTTTAGTTGGTTATGACTTGATCGACCCGAGTCGGTTTAGTTGGAATCCAACATAACATACGATACCTACACGTGCTATCTGAGAGCAGATTTTTTAGCCTCCTCCACGTAAAATCCTAAAAAAAAATTAAAAAATGTATTTTGCTAGTAATCGCAACAGTTGAAAATCAGCTGACTGATCATCTCGTCACATTAGCTATGTAGTAGTTTTATTTCTATATATTACTTTCCCGTCTAGCGCTATAGTTTTAGAAGGAAAAGTATTGTAATCGGTCCAATATGGGCATAAGCAATTTTCATTGGATCTTTACGTTTTGACACTGACTGAATTTCTGATTGAAAGCTTGTTTTGCCTGTGTTATCGGCATTTTATATAAATCCTGATTCGTTCATCTTTAGTAATTCTGCATCCCAAATAAAGTTGTTCTTCTATCTCCATAGTCTTTTCTCGTCATACTTTTATATTCAGTAGTCCATCTACTTTAATTCTACCACATTTCATTACGTTCGTTTTTTTCTTAAACGTTCGTTTCTGATTTAAACACCCCTATAGCAATCAGTCCGGCAATTAAGCATCACTCTGTCACCTCAGGGTGTCGTGGCAACAGCCTACCCTCTCTATCTAGCCCCCTATAGAGGCATCCCACCGGGATCTACCTAGCGTCATCAGGACACGCCGACTTCCTCTTCTAGACAGCCAGCCTATCCCTCATCTGGAGAGCTTGCCTTCCCGTCCGTAACCTATGAAGCACCAGGTATGCTTAAATATATCTGGTGTTTACCCTACGCGACCCATCCTCTCATACCTTGAAGGTCCCCCATACCATTATCGGGTAGCTCCGACCCGACCCTTACATGTGAGTGGACCAGAATACTCAAAGCCTGGAGCTACCTTCCTAGCCCTAGACGTCGCCACGCTTCGTCCCATGCTTCACCATTGCGGCATTTGTGTAGGACTTCATCCATGCCATTCATTGTTTCTTCTAAGCATTTTTTACTCTCGGCTAGAATTATTGTATCATCAGCAAATCGCAACATCTTTATCTTTTCACCTTGCACTGTTACTCCGGATCTAAAATGTTCTTTAACATTATCAACTGCTAGCTCTACGTAAAGATTAAAAAATAACGGGGATAGGGAACATCCTTGTCTGACTTCCTTTTTTATTACTGCTTATTTCTTAAGCTCTTCGATTATTACTGCTGCAGTCTGGTTCCTGTAAATGTTACCACTCATTCTTATATCTCTGTAGTTGAACCCTAAATTTTTTAGAACACTGAATATTTTATTCCATTTTACGTTATCAAATGTCTTTTCTAAGTTACAAATGGCATGTATGTTGGTTTGTTTTTCTTTAATCTTTCTTCTACTATTAATCTGAGCGCTAAAATTGCTTACCTTGTTTTGACACCTAAGGAGCCCAAAAAGAACACAAAAACCGGATGGAAATGTTCGCATGTACGTGTGTGTCTTCAGTGTTTCACGTCTTACGTCTCCAATTACTCTACCGATTTTGACCAAATTTGGTCCGATTACTTCTATATATGGGTCTTTGATGCCTTTAAATATGCCAACTTAAATGGTCAAGGGGGTGACGTGTAGAGCAAAGGTCACCCTCAGTATCTCGAAATTTTGCCTAATTAAGGTCTTATTTTTCTTAGGCTTAATTGTTAACAATTAAAAATTAATATTTCCAAAAAATCATTTTGCAAAATCACACCCCCACCTCAAAATATTTTCTTACTTTCTCTTTTTCTGTTTGACTTCCAGAACCACGGTAAGATATTACTTCAGAGGATGAATGAGGATGATACATATGAGTGATAATGAAGTGTAGTGCTGTGCAGTCTCAGGTCAACTGTTCCTGAGATGTGTCCTTAATTGAAACCCAACCAGCAAAGAATACCGGTGTTCTTTGCTGGTTGGGTTTCAATTAAGGATCCACGATTTAGTATTCAAGTCTGTATAAAAGTACTACCTTTACTAGGATTTGAACCTTAGAACTCTCGAATTCGAAATCAGCTGATTTGCGTTGACGAGTTCACTAATAGACCAACCCGGTGAGTCTGCTATGTTGTAACGTCACAGATGAGCGGTAGAATTAAATAAATGAATAACATTTAAAGTTTAAACAATTATTTAAAGCGGCCGCTATTGCCACCACACCCGCGCAAGTGAAATACGGTATGCGCGAGCGTTTAGTTAGTATCATTGAATTAATCATGTAAAAAAATATTATATTTAAATAAAATGATAAATATTTTAAATTAAGTTGTATTATGTATGTGTATGCGTAGTTAAGTCGTGCATCAGAAAAAAAGCCGCGAGATGAGAAAATCCTACAACTGTGTTGTCAGCTCTTTTAATATAATGTACTGTGTGAGTATGTGTTAAAAATCCCACAGAACCATGTAATTTTATTGTTACTGTAATATTTCGAAAAAGAAAGACTGATCTACATTGGAAAAATTAAAAATGTCTGGTTTTTTATGAAAATAAAATTGAATAAAGACAATTAGATTAGTTATTAAAAGATTAAATTAAAAAGAATTTAATTATTCCAAGCAGAATGCACAAAAACAGGCTTTTAAAACAGTTTTATAGCATAGATATAGTGTATAGTTAAGATAGATATAAAGTTCTACGGTTAAGGAAATTACACCACCAAAAATACTGAGGATTTACTAAAAATGAAGAAACAAATCCCGATTAGAGAAAAATAATTACAAACGTTACGTCTAATATCAGCACTTTTTCCTAGTGAATTTAATTGGATTTACAATACGTCAAGAGGGTTAAAACTAAATGGAAAAAACCATCCGGAAAAGAGATCAAATAAGGAAGAGAAAACATCAAAGACATACCAGAGGATATAATTTTTGAAAAAAAAACCTTTATGAAAAATAAATAGGCAATGAAAAGACCAAAGAAGGAATGTAAAGTAATGGAAGACAACTTCATCTAGCTCAGTATCAAAACACAGTGAAAATTATCATTTAAAAAGTTTACTTTTGAGTTAAACAATTCAACACATTATGATGAAAATCATGTACGACAGAATTATTTATAGGACTACTACTTTCAGGCAAAAGAAAATATGGATCGTGTGAAACTGAAAACTCTATTAATCAATCTAATGAACCCAATTTGACGGAAAAATATCAACTAGTATTAATAATAAAATAAATATTCATATTGAGGAGAGTTCATTATAAGCTCTATACTGCATTATCTTACGGTATAAACTGTAATAAATACTTACTATAGTCGTAATTGTTTTTTTTCAGGTTGTAATAAATTGCTGCAGGAAAAAACTAAGCCTCCCTTGGATTATTTTCACGGTATTTTGAGGTTCCGAATCAAAAAATATTGGTTCCAAAAATGTGTGTAAGCGCATGCGAGTGTGTGTATGTGTAAGCACGAGTATATGTTTGTAACACTATACATATTTTGTTTTATAGCTACACTTTATCCTACATATTACTGGTTAATACTCTATATATTAAACGCATTCATACAACTTATATACATTTTTTTTGAAATTTCATGAATGTGGATCGTTGACTTTTAGAGAAATTTTATTTTTAAAGATCATTTTCAGATCCCCTAATACTATTAAAAAACTCTTTACGATTTCAGTATATCGATAAGTTTTTATTACTTTATGCAAAAGAAATCGTTATTGCGGGAAATATCTTCAACAAATAAACGAATAGAAGGATGGAGTAATAGTCTTAGGCTTAGTCTTCTTAAGACTAAGAATTTTTTAAACCTATTACGTTTCTGCTTCAACCTGTCGATTTGAAACTTTCTTTTCTGTTTAAATTTCTAATTTTAATTCTTGAGTAGTAATCAAAGACGGAATAGTTTTTAACGAAATGATGCCGTTTAAATACGTTTAATAATATTTTATGAAATGTTAGTTTAAATCAAACGAAATTACTGTTTTTATTAGTTATGAAATCATTATCTATGTTTATTAGAAGAAAATTAAATAAATTATGACAAAATTCGTAACTTTGAGAGAATGAGAATAGCTCTCAAAAGAGAGGACAAGTCTTAAAGAGATAAGTCGACAGAGCTTACATTTTACATTTAAAAAAGCCGCGGTAAATTTATCAAAAGATGACAGATATTTAACTGAATGTTATTAAATAGATAAAAAAACATTGGCATTAATTTGCACGACTTTCCGGTTTGCCAGTCAAGTCATGAATACAAAAATAAGATCTAAGCATGAAAATTCAAAAAAAATTCCCACTGCTGCATAGCAATGTGAATTCTCTTTTAGCCGCTAAAATAGAGACGATAAAAGAGAATTATTTAAAATTCGTTAAAAGAGAATTGTTTAAAAATATTGAAAAAATAAAGTACGACTTTCATCAAAGTAATGAAAACATCTGCCTCTCATTTTGGGCCCGAAAAGTAATTTAGGTGCCAAAGCTGCTTTAATTTTAATAATAGCCCTTTAAGTGCTGAAGAAAAACACAAAAAAAATCTTTTATTATAAGAATTAAAAGTAAAAGCCAAAGAAAAACAAAAAACAAAAAACAGTATATATTTTATTTTTTAGGGGTGCAGAATATATTCTTTAAATAAAAATGTCTGATGTGGGCACCACAAGACTTCCTTGTACCTCTATTAAATTAAATATACGCATTTTTTTTTTTTTTTTTACTGAAAGGTACATAAAATTTTATTTCATTAATACTTTTCATATTTTTCATTTTTTTTTTTTTTTATTGAATTAAATTTATCGTAAATAAATTTTTTACAATCACAGGTTAATAATTATTAATAAATCAATATATTTAAATTAAAAAAAGTAGATGTCTTCTTTTTAACTAACTGTCTTCTTCATCTAAGATCCAAATATTTCATTAATTAAAATTTCATTTGGCTATAACTCTGAAACAAATGAAAATATGTACCACTTATAATATAGCTTTGAAAAGCTATCAATGAGGGTTTATTACTGCAGTTAAGAAAAAGTCCAAAATCCAAATTTATTTGGAAGTTTTGCTTTTTTGGACACTTTTGGTTCAGTCGATTGCAATCAAAAAGGGAGATGCACAACTAGATGTTACAGCAATTGTAATTCCAAAATTTTAACATGCTACAGGAAATCGTTTTTGAATTATGCGAGACACATACGTACATACATAAATATGTACGTACAGTCGTCACGCCGAAACTAGTCTCAATGGATTCAGGGATAGTTCAAAATTAATATTTCCGTTAAAATCTGAAATCCGAAATTTTTCACGATCACAAAAGTTCCTTTACTTCTACAAAAAAGTAAAAATCTTAAGAAAAATTTCCTGAAAATATTCCATACGAGTATATATTTTACTCAACATATATAAGAGTTACTGTTACTTAACAAATTTGCTAAAGCAAAATTTTCTCTAAATCTAATACGCTATCAATAGAGGATAAAATAAGAAAAATTAAATGTTCAAAAAACTTTTCTGCATTTTACGGAAGTCTATATTAAAAATAATATAGACATTTCTTCATAGTTGTATATTTGAAGTATTCATTTTAAAAAAATGTTTGAAAAATAACTAAACCGAAGAGATACAGAGCAAAGAAACAAAAACATATTTCAATTTGGAGTTGATTTTTTGACAAAAAACTATTTTGTATTATTTATATATGCACTGTAGGTAAGAAATTTGCTTTAGGCGTTTTCTAAAATGCCTCTGAAAAAATTAGAATGGGTTTTACCGCGATATCCCACACACAAAAACGAATTAAAAAAAAATATATATATATATATATGTTCAAGGTACTATAAATATTTCAGCAAAATTTTAAGAAAATCGGTATGGCCAATTCTGAGATAAAGCCAAAAGCAGTGTGCTTCGGCTTTATCTTTAAAAATCATACATATGATTTTTTTTTTTTTTTGTTTAAATGAATTAGATGAATCCTAAAACGTAAAAATATCCATACCCCATTTCCGACATGATCACCATACTTTCTCTTTTATTATAGTTTTTTTATGTATATTTGCCGGGAAAGTAAGAATATATAGAAGCATAGAAACAACAGTATAACAATAAAAAATATCATTAGTTTACATTCAAATCATACAGAAACAGAAAAACGTTAATTAGTCAATTCACTGTTACAATAATAGGTAAAATAAAATATAATTAAAAAACAAAGCACTTGTCATTTTCTACAACGTTTAACGAAGTATTATTTAAAAATATTAAATTAATAATTGCATTAATTATGTTATAGTGTTCAAAAAGGTGTGTTTTGTAAAAGTAATAAAAACACACTGTAAATGTACCATGTAAAAATCTGATGTGGACACCATATGACTTCCTTGTACGTCTATTAAACTACATGTACATATTTTTTCTGCACTTCATTTAAACTTATTTCATTTGAAAGTGAGTTACGATCTTCCAATTCTTTAATAAAAGTGGACTGCTAAAATATTAGTTTTTATTGATTAGTTTTATATATTGATATATCTTTATATAATTATTAATTCAACAATCTTGCCTGAAATATTAGATTACAGTAAAAGTCCGTTTATTACTCTTTAAATAAATTTGTCTTATATGTCTCCAATGTTTTTTAAACTATTATGATGTAACCAACAACAAAATGAAAAAAAAACGAACGAGAAGGTTACTAAATTTTATTACGATTTGTATTATCAGACAGAAACAAATGCATAAAAAAAATAATAATACGATTCTAAATTATAATCTTCAATTAATATTAAATAATCAGATATTTCGCCAAATCAGATGTGGACATCACATGACTTCATTGTACCATTATTAAATTAGATATACACATTTTTAAAAGTACATAAAATTGAGGACGGTACAGAAAGGAAGCAACTGACGGTTTCTACATGGTTTAGTGTGACAGATGGCGGAATAACATTACGACAGATGGTGTGAATTCGAACAAAGGAAGGTGGACCTATGACTGCAACAATATGTCTCGATCGCAACAATGATAGGATAGAAGGCCAATGAGGAGAGACGACAACAGGCTGAGGAGATACGAATCTATAGAGACATGGAGTTCGATAACAAGTAATCAAGGGAGGTCAGCTTCTGGGGGTGATCGGCGGGGGCTCCCTTATAATAGGTAAAATAAAATAAAATAGTAATACGACCGACGACTCGGTCGTCGATCGTCCCCTGGGAACGCCTTTCGGTCATCCAGATTCGGATAGCAGAGTGCGCGGGTGATCGTGCAGGGACTGTGTACACACCATACGGTTTAAATCCTGCCCCTGCATGATAAGAGGGGGAGATTTCTTTAGCGGGTGAGAGGCCCGTACTGCCGTCAGTGCGGTCCAGACGGCGGTTGGCAGAGCGTTTTCCTCCCCCTACGGAAAAGAAAAAAAAAAGAAAAACAACTATTAAAAGTCGGATGACCGTCACCCTGAAATATGGAAAAAATTTAAAAAGTAAATTATCAGTAATTATTATACAACCTTGAAGTCTCCTAGAAATTAATCAAAGTATTATGTTTAAAACTGTTTACTTTTAATTATTATTATTATTAAAGCAAATATATACTAAAATAAGCTAAAAAAACAAAATAATAAAATGAGCTGAATAATGTAAATATCTTACACTTGTCTAAAATTGGTTAATTATTTTTATATTTGCCAATTACTTTAAATAATAATATCAAATAATATAGAACTATTTAAAATCGTACTAGAGAACAAGTAAACGATAAGTATAATTACATGCATAAAAAATCTTTTAAACTAATTACGTATTATTTATATTTAAATATAACCACAGAATATGTACGTAGGTAAGCTCTGAACATTGCAATTGTAAAAGGCCACATAAAATAAAGGAAAAGTGATTTTCGTAAGTAATTATTTTATCGTGTTTAACGAAAAATGTCGTAATATAATCAATAAATTACGATAATAAATATAAAAAAAAGAAAGAAGTAGCTGAACTTTACTGACATTTGCATACAGTTGAAAATTTAGCCCCACCCCAAGTGATACGATTATAAAATTATTTTTATTTTAATGGTCTTATTTATTTAGAAATATTTTAATGTTTTCTCTGTTTTTCTTTTTTTTTTTAACTACCGATAAGTTAAAAAAATTGTAAAAGTTTCATTTTAATAATGTATGTGTATAATATTAATGTATCATAAATTAAAAAAAAAAAACACACACACTTCAAATGACAATATCTTGGGTCATTTGAAAAACTATTATTTTAAAAAAATTCAAATTTTCCCTTACTTTTTTGTTTTAACTTCCGGGACCACCTGCTTCAGAGGATGAGATGAATGATTTGTAGCGTTTGTGAAAATGCCATGCCTGGTCGGGATTCAAATCCAGGACCTCCGGATGAAAGGCTAAGACGCTATCACTCGCGTCACGGAGACCCGCTTTTGGTAAAGTTTATATAGTATTTTTTCCACATAAAGAGAAAAAACATTTAACTCTTTTCTGATTAATTTGAAAGAGTAAAAATTGAAAATAATCGTTAAATCAATATTTTAAAGGATCTTATGGTTTTTTAAATATTTTTTTTATTTAATTTTTACCGTCTTTTCGAAATGCGGAATTACTTTCGCACGAATGGTAATAAAGGGAGGTGAAAATGAGTTTTCTTTACGTTTTAAGGTCTGAGGATTACGCAAATACTACTCACTGAAATGGGTTTTTCTTATACGTGTATATTTATAGGCTTATGTATAAACTTTTGTGGCTGAAAATCTCCAAAAGAACTACGCATCAATTTCATTGAAATTTATATATGTTCTAATAATGTTTTTGATGTTGTACATGTGAAAATTTGATGACTATTGATTGAATTATTCTTGGGTTACGCTCAATTTAAGGTTCAAATGTTTTAGCTTGAAAATCTCCAAAACTATTAGTGTTTGTGATGTCGAGTATGCGAACATTTGATGAAGGTTGTTTTCAGTCGTTCTTGAGTTACGCTCAATTTAAAGTCGAAAAAATTTTAGCGGGACAAGCTAAAGCAGGGTTCGATATGATGCTACAAGTTGGAACATTTACGTTTATTTATCTGCCTTATCTTTTGTTAGAAATATTAAACAAAATTAAAAAGATACTAAAACCAAATTAAATTAACCAAAAGTCCACCTTCTTCCGCAGAACTAAACATTTTTTTAAAAATTTTATTCTATTAATATATAATCTAACAATACTAAGTTCAAACATTTCCAGACATATTATCTAACAAACCAGGTAACCCAACAAATACCATGAATAGATTCGATAGATTCCAACTTCAAAGAGGGATTAGAGAGATTATAAAGTCTTTCCTAAAGCCTTTATCAGAATTAAAAAGGGAAAATTGGTAATATAAATCTCCTTAATAGGTTAACATGTCATTCATGTGTATATAAATACCAAATATTGAATTTTTTAACACGGGGAATTCTAAAGGTCCAAGAAACATAAAAATTGGACAGTGTCATTTTTAGACCGATAAATATTTTCTCCTCTATTATTTTCTATAATAACCGGGAAAGTAAATGTCTTGTACAATCTCAGGACTACCATTTCTGGGATGTGTGGTTAAATAAAACAAAACCATCAAAGAACACGGGTATCCACGACGCAGTATTAACTTCAGTATTTATTAGGATTTGAACCTTAGGACTCTCGATTTCGAAATCAGCTGATTTACGAAGACGCTTAGACCAACCCGGTGGATTTTTACCAAATACCTAGAAAAACACAAGAAAGAAAAGAAAAGAGGGGAGACAGATAGAGAGAAAGATGAGTGTTTTGCAAGAAAAACATTTTTAATTTTTAAATGAATTATTATTTTAAAGTTAAGTAAAATTTTAAAAGTGAAATTAGTTATTTTAATGATTTTTATTGAATATTCATTTATTAAAGATGACAAATTAATTAAATTATTATATATATATATATATATATATAAATATAAATGAACTACGATTATTATTAAAATGACTTACGTGTAAGTAATACTTCCTGTAGTAAAAAAAATACATATTGATATTATTTGTTAATATTTTAATTGCATCAACAATGAAAAAAATATAAATAGAATATTTTCAACGCGTTATAAACCGTACATTATCAACACATATAATCATTCAGTTGAATGATAATGTAGTGTGGGTTGATCTTAATGTTCGTGTGTAATAAATCAATTGATAAACTGTTTGTTTGTATGATTATGAGACAAGCTAAAAAAAAAAAAAAAAAAAGTGTATAAAACCGTGGGTAGTAATGTAGTCTGCCCCACCAGAGAACGGTAATCATCACAACAGCAACAGGTCTCTTCCACAGAGATCAATGTAGCGACCTGGACCTGACGCTGTTTCTCGTCGTTTCCCTGCACTATACTAACACTGCATTTGAAATATATATAGTTCAGCTCAACTGTTGCGCGCCTACAGTTACTTCGTGCTTTGCATTAGTAATTTTTATATACAACCTACTTGAACCTCCCATGGTATAAGAGCCGACACTCAACTAACATTACCATTGATTCAGTTTGATTAAAATAATGGTATACTGCCAAAAAATTAATAAAAATAAAATAATATTTGCATTTTCCTCTTATTTTTTACTTGTTTATTTTTTCGTAAATAACTTTTAAAATAAAAAACAAAATTTAATACTTCCAATCTTTAATTCTGAAAGTTCATAAATTTTAAACTGTATTTTAAAAATGTAAAAAGTTTACGTAAATATTTATACATAAACCAAAGAAAAAGAATTGTATAGGTTGAGTAATAACTTTTGAATAAGCGACTAGCAAATCAATTATTACGAAAAAAGAATGAATAAAAATCTTTTAACTGATTAAATAATTGGACGCGCTTGTATTTATTACTGAGGTTTCTTCAAGTTCTTAATGATTTTTGCCTACCCTCACACGTGCGAAAACCATCCTGATGATGCCAAAAATTTAAGCGGAGATCCCATAATCATCTAGATTTAATACAAAGACATATACAACTTGTACTTTATTCAAGTTGATCCTTTGGAAGTTTATTTATGAGATAGCAAGTTTAACAAATCAGAAAAAAATAAGAGATTAGAACTGTAATTGTTTTGAGCAAAATGAATCGTAGTGTCCAGGACAGCATGACCATTTGCAAAAAATATAATAGAAAATAAGCTAAAAAGAGTTTAAAAAAATTGAAATTTATGACAGGAAAAAGGTAGTCGTAAAGTGAAAATATGAACCAAGTTTTATACTATTGTATAAAACTATACAAAAGTGTGCAGGAGTAAACCTGAAGATGATACTGCGATGCTTCTTCTGTAACGAATAAAATCGCGGGTAGAGTTAGTTAAGTACAGTAAGAAACTAGACGTGTAACCTCTCACAAGAGGTTATATTGCTAATTGCACGTACTCCCAGAGTTCATCTAAACGTTTTTGTTGAATGTAGGATAGATTTAAGATTTCTTTTCTTTATACATGCAGCGCTCTTTTATAATAGTGTAATCACAAAATTTTACAAGAAAGTTCGTCTTATAACGATTCAGCCTTGATTACTCTAGCTTTTGCCAAGACGTTTCTACAAGATAACTCATGATTCTATAAACGGATGGATAGATAAACTGAGTAATAATATAAACTTTGTAATTACGTCATTATACCACACGCCCACACAAACCCACTCATATCTATATATTGTAGACCAAATTTATTACTTCCCAAAGATAAATATGATCTTTGTTAAATATACACACAATCTAATTTGCATCAGTAGAAATTTTAAACAAAATGCATACAATATTTATGGCAGTTGTCCTAATGAAATTTGTAAAAAACGTGAAATATCGTCTTAATTTTTAATTTCAGTTTTGAAAAGTTCAGTATCGATTGAAGAACTAAACGTAAATTGCACATTCGGCAAAAAACAAAAGCTAATGCCAATAGATCATAAGCTTAGTAGAATAAAATAAAGAGAAAAATGGCCGATATTAATCAGAGTACACTTTACAGCTTACGGTAAGGAAAAGAGTGAGAAAGAATACGAAAAAAAGACAGAAAACAGATAGATTTCATTTAAATTTGCATTCAGCAACCCAAAGCAAATTTTAATCAATTCTTCGTAAAAGCAATCTTTTTCTGTCTGCTTATAATTAATAACTAAAAGTTTTTTTTTTTCAGTAAAACAAAATGTACATTTTATGTCATGAGTAATGGTTTCCATTTAAATTCCAGAATTTAACTACAACAGAAAAAATTAAAATATTTTACACGGTGATAAATCATTAAAAATTAGAAATATAAATAATTTCCGTTTAAATTTGGTTAGACTTAAAAATATATCAAAATATGAAATCCTGTTGGTAGTGGGTTAGCTGTTATAACTGAAGGGATTGTTGACGATCTGTGTGAGACACAAGTCACGATTGAAAACTGTATAGCTATTCTCAAGAATAATTAATGAAATGTAATAGTAAAATAGAGTAATAAAATTGATTTATAGTCTTTTTTACCGAACTCTTCTTGTACTTGTTGCATGTAAATATACCAAGCCCGCTGAAATTAGAATCATATTCAGCTCTACAAGTGACAAATTCATTCTAATTAAGAAAGGTATTCGCTCTACATTGAACATTATTGTAATAGAAAGTAATTTTTAATAGAAAGTAACAAGTATAAGTTGTTTATTCTTAATAAAATTAATGCCAATGCAACAGATTAGTTGTCCTTTTCTTTAGGAAAATGAAAACAATAAACGATCACTTCTATGTAGAAAAATGAAATTACTGGTAAATATAGTTTTACTTTATTACTAAAAGATTTGTTTAAAATATTTTAAACTTTTTTTTCTTTTTTTATTAATAAATATTATTTCATATTTATTAAAAAAAAATGATAGAAAAACATGTAAAAATTTATTATTCAAATATATTTCTCACGACGCCGAAAAGTATCTATTGAAAATAAGATTATGTCAATATAAATTAAAGTAATCATTACGAGATCCTAATTATGTTAAAAACAATAAACCAAACCGCCTAAGCAAAATTATATTTAACATCAAATATGAATAAATGAATTAGCTGGCCAAGAGGAGCGAGGTTATGTTTAACTTGACTTTTTCACAATTCGTTTGTTTTTATTTATAAAAAATCTCATCAAAGTTCCTTCAAATTAGATACAAAGACATATCGAGTAACGTATAAGGATTTTACATAAGATTTTCAATTTCAAAATGGCGGACGCTATATATTTATTTAAGCAGGATTTTAGGATAGGTGCAATGGGAAATAAGTGTCCATCCTAAATCCAAGCCATCATTGACTACATTGAACACGAGGTCTCCCTTCCACGTCTGATGATACGCTCACGTCATAAACCATTTCCAATCTACCAGCTATTAGACGTTAACCCACCGGGTTGGTCTAATGGTGAACGCGTCTTCCCAAATCAGCTGATTTGGAAGTCCAGAGTTCCCGCCTTCAAGACCTTATAAAGTCAGTTTTTTTTACACGGATTACCAAATCCGTGTAAAAATAACTGTAAAAATAATACCTCCTCTGACATATTATCTGAAAGGTAATGACCGGAAGCTAAACAGGAAAAAGAAAAAGCGGTTAGGCGTTAGATATCTCATTCCTTCACTTTTTACTCAATTTTAAGCAGATCATTAATCTCTAAGATCGTTATAATAACGTTTAATTGTTTTCTCAGTACATTATTAAATGCTAAATCATTTTAAATTTGTTCTTGATAAACTAATTTTTTATCGTTATTCCTCGAGTAATTTATTTCAAAATAATTTAAAGTTAAATTAAAGAAATACGAGAATGTACTGGAAATATTTTATCGAAAATCATCAGTTGATGATTTCTGTTATTCCTGGAAATAGCGTTTTCCATTTTATGTTTTTAATAAAGTAAGATTATTTTTGGTACTGACAAAATCATTCACAATCAAAAATTTAGTTTATACATTTTTTAATGTATACATTACTTAATTTTTTTTAAAGCTTATTTCATTAAATTAAACAAAAAAAATGAGTGAGATTTATTTTTCATACAATTACTGCTAGTGCTACCTACAGTAGTAGCAATCTACCTACATCAACAATATGCAAATCTAAAAAAAGTTTTTCTAAAATATAAAAATATAATCTTTTTAAGTATGATTTTATGTGCACGTTGCGTATTTTATAATAAAATAATATTAAATATATACAGAGTAGCGCACGAAATGATCCAACAATTTTTTTGGCAATAATTGTTTAGGTTAATAATTATTATTATTATTAATGTGTATTATTGCCCTGAGGTAGGTAATCCCCACGTCCGGAACACAACATCTACGTTCCACGTCCAGGGCGGCAACAGCTGTACTTATGTACAATACTTATAGCTGGCTAACAGGGTTGCGAGCTAATTCCTCGGTTATGCTTTTTTAATTTTGACCTGGTTCCGACTTCAGGTCACCAGACAGACTGGAGTTTTCGGTCACCTGCAGGATTTGGACAAACAAACGATTTGGAAATGGATTCATACCATTTTTAGAGCTGGCGATGTGGCGGCCAGGGTCATTGTTATTGCAGGTGTAACGGAGACCTTTCCGTTGTCCACATGCCCCCTGCGATGGCAAGCATGTAGCCATGGTGCCCATGTATGTCGGTGCATGGGAGCTCTGAAAGCTTCGGTGAGTAATGTAGTGCTTACACAAAGACGATTTCGTGCACATTTTTCAACTCGGTGGTCGCCCACATTCAAAACAATACATAGACTTTACGAAAAATGTAATAGTGATGGTTCAGTATTTGAGAATAAACCCGAACGGCCTTCCGATGTTGGTTCTCCACAGAATTTCAAAGCTATCAGAACAGCGTTGCTGAGTAGCCCGGGCAAATCAACAAGAAAAGCAGAAGCTTTTCTTGTTCCAAAACTTGGGATTTCTAGGCGGTCTTGCAGCGAATTTTAAAAACTGATTTGCATTTGTATCCGTACAAAATAACAGTGTTGCCTAAATTAACGGTTAACAATAAACATCAAAGAATGGCATTCGCTAAACGGGCTGTGAACCAAACGTATTGTTGAACAATACTTGGTTTTCAGATGTAGCATTTTCACATAGACGGGGTTGAAAATAAAAAAAAATATGCGTATTTTGGGCTTCCGAAAATCCACACGTACTTCATAAAAAGGTGCATCATGCTCCAAGAATTACGGTATCGGCCGCTATCTCAAGTCATGGGGTAATATGGGCCATTATTTTTTGAACAAACAGTGAACGTTATTTAAACATGCTGCGTAACAATATTGTTCCTCAGTTTCTTGCAATTAGAAAACGACTGTTTCATGCGGGATGGAGCCAGACCGCACACAGCTATTGTTTGACTTTCTGCATGAAACTTTTAACGCAAATGTCATTTAAAACCGATTTCCTAATCGTTTTGCGTATGGACAGATCTGGCCCCCGAACAGTCCTGATTTGAATCCGCGCGATTATTTTCTTTGGGGATTACTAAAGAAAAAGATTATCTGTAAACAACCTCGTACAGTGATGGAACTGAGAGTGCTGATCATTGAAGCGTGTAACGAGATAACCGAGGATATGTGCCGTCGAGTTATAACAATATAGACGTTCGTGTTGAAGAAGTTGCTAGACGTGATGGTCATATTGAACACATGATAAGTAGAACATATTCTCCAGGTATATAGTAGACATTTTCTATTTTACTTTTCTTTATTAAATTCAAATAAATATTTTTTAACAAAACTAAATGTTTGATCATTTCGTGCGCACATAAACACACACACACACACACACACACACACACACACACACACACACACACACACACACACACACACACACACACACACACACACACACACACACACACACACACACACACACACACACACACACACACACACACACACACACACACACACACACACACACACACACACACACACACACACACACACACACACACACACACACACACACACACACACACACACACACACACACACACACACACACACACACACACACACACACACACACACACACACACACACACACACACACACACACACACACACACACACACACACACACACACACACACACACACACACACACACACACACACACACACACACACAATCCGAAACGGTTAGTGCAAAGGATATTCTGTAATAAGTTGGTTATTGAAATATTTTTACAGCCGTTCGTAATTTGTGACTAAAAAGACTAAAAAGAAGTAGAAAAATTCTACTATTTAAAGAAAAACGGAATAAAGCAGAGAACTAAATAGAAAAAGAGAATAAAAGTCGCAATACTACTTCATATTACGAGAGAAACAAAACAGAGAATGTGGTTATCGCAGGGCCAAGAACAAAATATCTTAGGGCTTTGAAAAATAAAAGGAGAAAATATTTGAATTTTTAACATATTAAGGCCAAGAGCAGAGAAAAAGAATAAGTTGAAAGAATACAATAGGCCTACTCGAGATATAACACACCCTTAAGCAAGGCTTTGACCATGCGAGTAGAAGTATATAATTAGAGAAAAACTGCATTAAACAAAAGAGATTTATATACTAGAGGGCAGTTTATAAAAAAATATATATATATTTCTAAAACAACTAAAACACTAGAAGGTCGTAAACAGATATATAAAATCATAAAGTACGCGCATTATTTTCTAACTAAATACAATAAAAGCAGTTACAACCAGAAATAATTTTTAAACGAAGGTTGAAAATATTTAAATCAATCAATATTATATTAATAATAGTTTATTCAATTGTTAAAGATAATTACTAAAAATCAATATAATAATAATAATAAAATATTGATTTTTTTATTATTTCATTTTATGAAATACTTAATGATTCATTTCATTTCTTGTACCGTAACTAGCAATAACAATAAAGCATCAAAAAAAATTATTCAGAAAACAGCAACAGGCTGCCTCAGTGTACTAGATATAAGTTTAATCAAATCTCTAAAAATCGTGATTCCTTTCTTGCGTTACTCAACCCTTAAAATTTCCCCCACTGAGCTTAAAATTCCTGGTAATACAGACATGCATGTTGACCATTATTAATAATAAGATGTTTCTTATTTTACGATGGATAACAACGATGGATACAACAAATAATTTTTGAAAACTACCCTAATTATCTTCTACGTACGTAAAAAATTAAGCAAATAATTTTTAAAAAAATTATTATTTAATAATTTTAAGCCACAGTAAACTGAGGATAACGAAATTGTTGATACGAAATTCTACTGTTAGATTAAAAATACTAGATTTAAAAAAACGACTATTTTATATTCAAGTTCTCAACACCGTCAGTGCATGTTCAACATCATAAAAAATGTTAAGGTATTAGGCTTAAAAAAATACCCACAAAACAATACATACTAAGCAAAAGTTTGCACAATGTTTTATTTTTCTTTTTTCAGTTAAACATTATAAACAAAAATATTCAACTTCGATAACAAGTTGTAATCGATCAATTACTCTTCTTTTTTACTTGGTTTATTTTAACTCACAATGTTTTTTTTTTTCAGTTTTTTTTATGTTTGTCCTCAATTCTTGCATCCTTAATTCCAATAATAGTTTAATTCCAGGAAGTAAGATACTTTCTAAAATTGCCTATTGATGAAATATTGTACAGTTACTAAGGTAATCCAGCCACTATTACTTTTGCAAACATTCCCATCTACGACGGTAAATTAAGGGTGCAGGTGTACTAATTCAACAAATTCCTGACATTGTCTACTGATGAAATTTTGAAGTTACTAAGGTCGGTTACAAACATGTAAATGTTTGCAAACATTTACGGGGATAAATTTGTAAAACGTATATAAGCAACAAAAAAAGTTTTGTTAATTTACAATTATACATCAATAACCAAAAACTTCACTATTTCCAGTATACTATTTAACTTCACTATTTACACTATTTAACTTCACATTGTAATGTAAATGTTTAATTGAAAATTTGTTTGATATTTTATAAATATATTAGAAATTTCAATATATGATGTTATTTTTTTGATATCCAAACTAACCTACTAATTAAAGTCATGCAACGTATGATAACAATTTGATTAAAGTATGACTAAAAAGTATAAAGCAAGTTTTTAAAATTTTTTGTAATTCTTTTAATATGAAATGTTCAACTCCGATCTGTAAATTCACCATAATGGATAAAACCTTACTATTTTTCGCTGTTATCGATCTTCAAAAAAATTACTTATGTAATCTACTGATTTTCAAACGGACATAACCATTTTTCTTTTTGGTCTACTTTGTTTCGGCGAGTTTATTTACCTAACCGTCCGGGATTATACAAAATTTCACGTAACACAAAAACTTAAAACTACCTAAACAAACTAATATGTTATTTTTTTCATAATAGCACGTTAATCATACTTTAAAACATACCTATAAAAACGTAACATATACATAAGTTCAAAGATAATTTAAATTTACTTACACGATTTTAAATTTAAATATCCATCTGCAAGCACATTCTTATTTACTGCAGTCCCTAAAACTCCCATAATTCATTGAACTAAGCATATAATCACAACACGTCATATAATATTTTCAGAATATTAAGTAAATTTTTTTTTACAATGTTTATTGTATCAATAAGCCAATCCTAAACTTTTAATTTAGTTTTTTCTTTTAAATAGTTTCTTCAAATGTTATCAAAATAAATACGATAAATCATAAGAAATAGGATCTAGAAAAAATTATCTTATTAATGTAAAAATCGTTAGCAATAATTAATTAATAATTATTAAAATAATAAACTAAATTATTATTATTATTAATGGCAAAATAAATAGATAGTTTGGAATAAACGGTACGTTTATATTTATGAAATACGTAAAAATTAAACGGAAACATATTTATTTCTACCTTTGATTGATTAGCCACTCTTTTTCGAAAATATCTATTCATAATACGTTCACGTAAAAAATATTTCCAGCAATTTTCATGCGAGTCAATCATTTTGTTATTAAAATAAACTTAACCGCAGTCAACATTACACTGACACTTCGTAAATCAAACTAAGCAACTAAAATACTAATGCGTGTGATAAGTAAAGGAAAAATTCCTGTAAAAGCAAAAATAATAAAAACTAATAAATCTGAACTATTATAACGATAATTTTTGACGTATTGGCAAGTAGAAAAACATTTACAGGCGACTAATAATAAATTAAATGAGTTAAGTGACCAATTAGCGAAATTTAAAAAGTAATAATAATACAAAATTATTCATATATATTACATATGTATTAGTATATAGTGTGTTGGGTAGGTGAGTGTGCGTTAGTATAAAGTACATAAAAAGAATAAAAAACATTTTAAATAAAGCGAAAGTAATTCATTATATTTGTAATTCTGAGGTTAATAGTCATTTAAAGTTTGAATAGCCTCTACCTAATCGCAAATAAATATTTATTTACATATAGGTGGCAATATATAATACATCCACTGAAAATGTAAGGTAATGTATTTTCGTATAACAACTAAATTACATCTCGCTAAAGATTATGCCAAAAAAAAAAAAAAAAAAAAAACATTAAAATACATGATTAAAACTACCAACGACTTACCTGTAAAAGGAAGAAAGACAATTAAACATGAAGACATTCAAAAATATCACAGGTTTCTAATTTTAAGATCAAATATCCATTTTTCCACTGAGAAAACCTGATTAACTAATAATTTATTATTTAAATTAACTATTACAACTAAGATCGGCTCTGACATTTGGGGCCATTGTTGCCAATTCGCATAGATCAGAACATCGGCAAGCGATGACGAATAACTCCGCAAAAAACAAGTAACATCGTTATCTTTGTTAGAGCAATAAGATTTAAGAACGTACTTAAAATAAATATCAAATCGTAACTATATTTATCAATAAACTGTGAATACACGTTCATTAAATAATCGAGATATGAGAATATCTCATATTATTTATTCCACTTTCTATTAAAAATCTATGTTATAAATGTTTTGTAAAATTTCTGCTAACTGTTTTTATATTTCAACAGTAATCGCCATGTAATGTACAATACTACGAATAATTAAAAATTTCATTATTATTAACGTGAAGTAAAGAGAATATGTCATGAAATAAGACCCCAGCATGAATTTAACTGTAATATATAATTTAACTGAATTTATATTATATAGAAACACGTATACTGGGGTATTATAGTAGTTTTATTACCACTATTTTGAAGTCTTTTGAGTTTGTAAACAAATACTCGGACATGAATCTTTCACTTTCCTGTACAGCCTCCGAGAATTACCGTTTACGTATTACTTCAGAGGATGAATGAGGATGATATGTATGAGTGAAATGAAGTGTAGTCTTGTGCAGTCTCAGTTCGACCATTCCTGAGATGTGTGGTTAATTGAAACCCAACCCACAAAAGAACACGGTATCCACGATCTAGTATTCAAATCAGTATAAAAATAACCATCTTTACTAGGATTTGAACGCTGGAGCTCTCGACTTCCAAATCAGCTGATTTGGGAAGACGCATTCACCACTAGACCAATCCGGTGGGTTCGTACATTAATCTACCACAATTATTCAACACTGCTCCACCCCAATCGCTTTATCCTTTCGTCAAATTTTCATGAACTATTTCGTAATTTGCTTTCTTCTCAGTTTATGATACGTGGTAGAATCAAAAAATCTTTAAATTGGACGATCTGTTATCAAAACAAAGATCAAAATTCAAACCACCCTTAAACGTTCTAAACGAGAGCTCACGTCCGAGAACGGTGCTATCTCCCGCACCAAGAGAAGTTGGCAATGAAGTACACTTAACATTTTCTACTCATGATTAAGGATTAATATACAGCTAAAATTTTAATTTCTAAAGTAAGTTTTTTTCTACGGTACGAATAAAATTAATAATAACGGTAGGATACAAAGTTTTAATGAAGAAAATTTGTCAGAATAAAAATTAGACGAGAATAAATGTTATTGTCCGTGTTACGGAGCTTTTATTATTAAAATAATAACAAATTTACACAAAAAATTAAGAAAAGTAACCTAATACTTTTACCTACAGTTTGATTTTTAGTATTTTTTTTCGATAAAGATACCAATGAAACTACTACTAGATCAATTTTTTGTCGTATAGTTTTAAAAGGATAACGAAATCTAACCTAACTTAAATAATAATCGACCTTATTATAAGTAAATTTTATATTAAAAACAGTTTTTGTCAATTTTCATCGCTCCACAACTATTTCGTTTTTATAGAAAATTTAAAGCTATATTCTACATTTTTCCTTTTCTGAAAGTTATAATTTTGTTAATGAAAAATAATTAATACTTGTGAACTATGTAAAAAATATAAACATTTACTGATTAGATTACATGTTAATTATGAAAACGCACTAATTAAAAACAATTTACGGATAATTTCCGAAGTAAGGGGTTGACAAGATGTGATGAGTGGATCAAATTTTAGTTCCATGTGATGTTGCAAACACAAAAAAAATTGTAGAAAATAAAAATAAAAATTTGACTAAAAATTACTTTTTATTAATAATTTAAACAATTTAAAGTAGTTTTTAAATTTCCAATCAGCAACAACTCTTTTAAATTTATTAATAAATTTATCCAGTCATTTTTGAATTAATATTATCAAATATAAGAAAGTACTACTCAACGGAACATTAAACTGGTCGTTTTTTTGAAAGAAAAGAATGAGAATTTACTTCTTTAGTGAACTCAAGAACAAGAACACTAAAAGAAAAAACTCTTTTTCCGGTCTTGGTACGCTTACGCTTAGCTGATTTTATTGAATTCTCAATGGAGAAATGCAACAGTGCTGACTTAGTTCATCTTCATTGATCCATATATATTACACTTAACTCATATTCTCTATTTTCAGCATGAAATGGTGAGAGAAGAGAGATCCTTTTTTATTATAAAAGAGTTAAAAAATTTAAGAAAAGAAAATAAACCTTGATATGATTTCAGAAAATTCGTATTATACTTAATGCATTAATGAAATGTTATTTCCGTTCAGAATTAAAAAAAAAGTGAACATAAAAATCAAGGATGGCTGCTATGAACTACTGGTTCGGTAATAACAAAGGTTTTCTTACAGAATGTAGCTTTGTAACACAATAACCGACAATAGAATAAATCAACGAATTGATGTTTCTCTATTAAAAAATTATCAGGAAATGAGACGAATTAGAAAATCATCCGAATTTCTGATGGAAAATTTTACTTAATCGAAATTGTTAGATAAAAAAGCTTCATTACTAATAAAAAATATAAATAAAAAAATAAAATTAAAAATAATTTAACCTAGAATGGTTAAATTGATTACTTGCAATATTAAAAGGGTCATATTACGTTTTTAATTGTTCGTTAAATCCATTTATCCGGAAAACAATAACCAACACTCACATTTTTATGATCACGTTGGGTGGGGAAAAAGGGAGAATGTTATTTCATAGATTTATACCAATGGATTGTGTAATAAATAGAAAACTGTGTCACAACTTATTCGAGCACATCACTTATTCTGTAAGCTGTAAAAACAATTAATTTAATAATAGTAAAAATAGTACGAAGTACTATATAAAAAGTACAATAAAAATAGTACAATAAAAAAGTAATATTTTAGTTGTTCGCTTCCCCTAAACACCATTTGATAAGTTTAAGAGAAGCAGTGGTGTCAAGTTGTTCCCAGCATCTCTTTTAACTATTCACCTGTAGTGGAAGTAGACAGATCTAATTTGATTACACCTAACATTTTATGGAAAGAAATTGTTTATTCAATGACACTCTCTGTTTATATGTTTTCCTAAATCTCATCGTTCTTAAAGGTTTTTATTCATATCCATTAGAAGTCATTAACGATCGTTGTGGCAATCTGGCGTGAGATATACGTCACCGTAACTCTCAAAACCATTTTCAAAAATATTGAGCGTCATAAATCAGGTCTGATACGGTAACTGCAAAGTAAAATGAGTATCTGTTGCCTTCGTTGCCGGGCCGAATAAATTCTGGCTCATTGATTTGCAAGCACATGAAGTGCAGGGTTATTCAGTCTCATAAATCATATAATAATTTTATTAATAAATCAAAATGTACCGTAAACAATATTACTCGAAGAGAATAAAATTATAATTGGTAACTGTTGCACCTCAGATACGATATACACACCCCAGCCGTAAGAAAAATTAGAAAACATTTTAGAAAACAATAAATTAATGTACCCATCTCTACGGCGTAAAGATGATCGCCTCTATCATAGAGGCTGTATATTAACATAAACACCACGTTTTACTAGGTGCAGGAATTATTTATGAATATAAATTAAAAAATTAATCACATATGAGGTTATTTTCATTAAAAATTTAGAATTTTAAGTATTTATGGTAACAGGAATAATATAAAATCATATCACTAAGATAAAAGCTCTAAATTTGATAAACAAATTTGCTTAAAACCGACATTACAGATAGAATTCTTTGTTGCAACCAGAATTAAAACTCCTAAAAACGATGTATCATTGTAGCAGATGTACAAAAACAAAATAAATGAAAGATGTACAAAAACAAAATAAATGAAAGATGAAAAACACAACCACCATTTACACGAATTGCCCCAACTCATGCTAAAATAAAGACTTTTTTATGCACTACCAACGAGTTGAGTGAGCCCACAGCAGCTTTAAATATAAAATGAGAATATTTCCAGTGATCAGTAATCAGTGGAACAGCAATATGTAAATAGAAACAGAATTTCTAGTAAATTTTTAAATGACTGCCTACCTAGGTAGGTGGTAGCCAACCAAAAAAAATGAAAAGTCAACCTTCACGGATGAAATATTGTTGGGATGAGTGAATCACCTGAATGCGATTGTAATTCGAGCAGACCCTCGATAAAGATGAAAGATAATCTTTCCGATTCCTTGTCCAACATTCACTTATAAAATGAATCACATTTTTACAGAGGATTACCGTAGAGTTTCCATAACTAAACGCTAAATTTCGGAGCTAAAGAGTATAATATTAGTTATACAAGCATATCGTATAATGAAAATAAAGAACACGTGTAATTTTAAAACAAACAGTATGGTTAACAAAGTTTTCCAATTATATCGTTTTAATCAATTTTCGTTCATCAACAGTTTTAAGTTACGCGAATTCCTATAATCATTAAAACTCAAAAAAAAAAAATGAATGTACAAAAAAAGGAACTTTTTTTACAACCACCTTTACAAGCAATGAAAGTAACGTTGCATGATAACATAAACTGAATAATTACTTGGAAAACCAAGTCTTTTAACTGTTTACCTGCCTGCAGGGGAATACATCACTGAAATGACTAAGTATATTTTACATATGAAAACATTACGGGTTTTTGTTACCTGTAATTATTAACACTGCTATCATTACCAGCAACAACTATAAATGTTACCATTATCATCGCAAATTTATTTTATATTAATATAAACTAAAATTCAATTTAGTTTAAAAATATTTAACTTAAATATTTAAATGGCATCATCATTTGTCTTTTTAAATAAATACGTATTATTAAAACTATAAAATTAAATAAGCTTTTGTAAAAATGGAACCTAAAAACATGTATTTACCTTTAAAAGTAAAATAAATCATCTGATAATGTTCAGGCAAATTTCTCATCTACAAAAATCATAAACGTAAATGCTAATGCTGCTCTAAAAATGGAATAAAGAAATTTGATTACAAATAACCTTATTAAGAATGAGAGGATAAATACGTTGCAATACTTTGCTGAAAATCTAAACAAAATTCTCAAAAGATTAGCACGAACTTCTAGACCTTGTTATTTAAAAGATGTTATCTTTTAAACCCAAGAAAAACAAATAAACCATAAATAAATCCTACATAATTAAAACTAAAAGAAAATAACAACCAAAATAACAAAGAAATGACCAACCCTAAAATATTTTAACCAGAAAATAAATTAAATAATTACCAAAAGAATGAAAATAAAATTCCATCTAAATAATTTTATTGCATCAATAAAAGGCTGAAAAAACCATAAACTAAAAATACCAACTTTCACAACCAATTTAACTTAACCAACTTTAACTTCGTTTTTTAATTACTTTCATTTTTGTTGCTTAAAAAAGAACGCTTATACGTACGTATAAACGTATCCAAAATTTTTTGGATATTTTGATTGTCATTATTGTGATTATATTAGAATTATTGATTACTATGAAATTTCAGTTCTTTACACATCTGAAAATTGCCCAAGTAATGTAATAATACAATAAAATTACGAAACACGTAAATTTAAATTAAAATAAATGTTTAATCGGTAGTAAAATATTAATTTTGCGAAAGTAGACGATCGAATAAATAAAAATCTTAATGTTTATGTACTTAAAAGATAGTGACGGGATTTTGTAAGTTTATAAGTAATTAAAAAATAATTTATAAGGATTTTTTAAGGAATTATAAGAATATGAATTGCTCTCTTAAAAACTGTTAATTTTTTAACCATTATTTCTGATTGGATATTTAAAGGAAAAACTATTACTGTTTACGTAGATATCTTCTTCTTAAGTCACTAGAGCTCTTTAAATAATGTAAAAGTAAACTTCCTATTTGATGGAATTTGAGTTCATTAACCACCTTTTTCTTGTGACCTTGGAAACTGGTTTTCAACAATTTGCTTTTCAGAGTATTTACTTTTGATCCAGTAGGTCTGAATCAAACGTCTTTGTCGAAGAAGATTCAACAAATCAGTAAAAGAAATAAAAATAATTTTTTTAACTGCAACTTAATAATGAACCCCAAATTATAATAAGATAATTAAAAAATTTGATATGGACACTACATGTCTCTTTTGCATGCATATTAAATTACATATACACATTTTTTGCTGCACTTCATTTAAACTTATTCCATTTGAAAGTGAGATACGATCCTCTAGTTATTTAATAAAGTGGACAGTTACAAATTGCATTTTGGTGGACACCACTTGCATCATATTTTTTTCTGGTATCTATATCAGAATTTTATATTAGTTTATATATTAGATTTATTTCACGTCGCTCAACGACGTCACTTACACGTGGTGCAAGTGAGAACGTGTTGGATTCCGAACCACGCACACATCGGTTCGAATCCGACTTCATACACACATATATATATATTAATTTAAATATATTGATTTATTAATATTTTATTAACCTCTGTAAAAATGTTTGAATTAAAATGAAAAGTACATCAAATTTTATTTCACTAATATCTTCTGATTTTTTTTCGTATTTTTCAATAGGAGAATAATAATTATTAATGAATCAAAATAATTAAATTAAATAAAAAAAATTTTAAAGAAGGAGATAAGTCAGATTCGAACTAATGTGCCTTCCCATTGTAAGATCAAAATATTTCAATAATTAAAATTTTATTTGGCTATAACTCTGGAAACAATGAAAATAAGTACCAATTATGGTATATCGTTGAAAAGCTCTTAATGGGGGTGTATTACTGCAGTTAAGGAAAAATCCAAAATCCAAATTTATTGTATGTTACATACGTACACACGTACGTACCTATGTACAGATGTCACGCCGAAACTAGTCAAAATAGATTCAGGAATGGTCAGAATGAATGGGCATTAGGGTTGAAATTTGAAAACCGAAATTTTTCGCCATTACAATATTTTCTTACTTCGTACAAGGATGTAAAAACGAAGATATCAAATATAAAAAGCGTATTTCTTATTTTAATATTACTTGTAACGATACTTACTGTTTAATTAATTTTAAATTCGAAACGGGCGTTCACATGTTAATTTAATTATAAGTTACGAAAATGTTATCATTTAAAGTTATCTTTTAATAACAGATTAATTAATATAAAGAATTTCAGGGAAAAAATGAAAATTTCAAAGGAGAATCTTTTATTTTAACTGAAAATTGAAATATTCTGTAACCGTGTTTATAAAATATGAATAACTTACATTAAAATTACAAGTAAACCTTTTCTCGTAATTAAAATTATTAAAGAAATGGTGGTTTGATATAAAAATTAAAAAATCAAACAATGAATTATTATTATTAACATAACAGTAATAAACTACAGAGAAACTCATAAATAAGAAATACGCTAAATTTCAAAGGCTAAACTTCGAAACTACAAAGAAACAGAATTCCCAATTAAAAATCAAGAATATCTTAAGGGCTTTGATAAGTTTTATTAACAACAAATACAGTTAGTTATAATAACGATATAATTAAATCTTTTACCCGCTGATTTTTCAACCCATTGAGCTTCATAGAGCTGAAAATGTAATTCTTTTTTAATGATAAAAATATTTTCCCCTTACGGTCTTCATTACTTATTCTGTAATCATAGGCAAAATCATAAATAATTTCTAGGTTGTTTTTCTTAAACTTTAAAAGGTTAAAATAATTGGCAAAAATATATTTTATGCTAAGGCAATGTACCTTTAAACTATATCAAAAAATTCAAAGTAGCATAATGAAATATTTCAAGCTAATAAAAAACCAAAATAAAAAAATAATAATAAATGGGAAAAAATGAAAAAATACACTGATACTGTTGTGATAAAGATTAAAAATATATTTTTATAACGCATCTTGAGAAGTCATTAGATTGGAATAATCGAATTTTATAACTTAAAAAAAGTCAAATATATAGGAATATGGATTTATGAAAAACTTTATTAAAAATTGTTGAAAGAATTTCAATGATAATATTTACTAATAACTTAAAAAAACTACTCAATGCTTTAATCACCTTCTATGCATAGCAGCATATGTTAAAGTTAATTACATTATATCAATTTGAATTGCATGCAACGATCAAACATGAACAAATATCATTTCGTAAATAAATATTTGGTTAACAATAAGAATACTAACTGGAGAAGAAGAAGAAAATAAAAAGTTTTAGTCTTAAATTAATCTTTAGATAAAATAGAACTCAAAAAATATATACTGTTTGCTGACATGGGGTTTATCATAATTTAAAATAACCGCATTAATAATTTTAATCGAAAGGATAGAGGCTTAAAAATTTGGGAAATGGCTAAAATTTGTAGTACAAATATCAGCATTGTCCATTCCATTATCCATGGTAAGTTGAACTACTACAAAACGTGTTCGAGGAGGGTTCCTAGACTACCGATTCAAAATCACAAATACACCCAAATTTAGATTAATACAGAACTTAAACAGCGGTCTTTAGCAGAAGATAATACTTAGATTGCATAATAACTTATGATGATACTTGGATTTATCATTTTGAGCCGGAATTCGAACGTCAGTACGGAATGAAAACATCCGATTTCGTCCCCCAAAAAAAATAATTCAGAAACTATGCATTAGCCATTAAAATTATGGGAAAAGTTATTCTGAACAATAAATCCCATTTTATTGCGATTATTTGGAAGAACAACCTACAATCAACAGTACTATTGCAACATGCTAAAAAAAATAATAAAACCGACAATAAAGAGAAAACGTCTTGGTTTTATCTCAAAAGGCATAATTTTTCTGCATGATATCACTCACCTGTAACCGTTCAAAAGACACAGGAACTTACTCAAAAGTCGGATCTGAAGGTGTTGTGCTCTTCCTTACATACGTATTATTATCTCGCATAAACAGATTTTTTTATTTGGTCTTTCCAAAGAATTTTTACATGGCACTATGTTTGGCGACAACGAGCGAACGGTTCAATAATACAGTATAAGAGTGGCTCAGACAACAAGGCAAATATTTCTTTACTACTGGGTTGTGAAAGCTCTTAGAGAAATGAGATAAGTATTTAAATATAGCCGGGGATTATTACGAAAAGTATTGTTAGTTTCATTGTTTTTGAAAATAATAATTTTTTACTCATTTGTCTCCAGTTATTGAACGACTCTAGATTATTTTTTGAATCCCTTAGACCAAACGTCTAGTAACTGTTAAGCAAAATTTGAAGGAAATACATTACCGAATCAACGGTGTTATTTTTATTTATATCTTACTTATTAGTATTGTAGCGTACCTTTTCATTGAAAAATAAGATTAGAATATCGCTTACTTAAACATTTAACAACATTATGCAACATACGAATAATTGTATTTTATAAGAAGGCGAATGGTTTCTACAAAAATTTCGGCGTTTTGTAGTTAGCGTTGTGTATCTTACTGGTAGTTAATTATATGGTTGACTGTTTGTCCAAAACTACTTGAGATTTCAACAAAAATTAAAAGGAACCTTTTACTCTGCAAAGGAAGTAAATCCAGAGAAGAATGAAATTATCCAAGTAATCGCGGTATTACAGTGAAATCAGCAGACCAACCATTGATTTCAATATTCATTATTCAATATTTATTTCATCATTTTACGTTAAGCTGATAGAACTAAAATTACAGATATTTAGAAATGTCTTCAAAAAATTACCACACTTCATTGAAATATTTTTTTTATAGACAACTTTATTAAAATTGATAATTCCAAATTGAAAAAACTTGATTATCCTAAAAGTTCATATATTTAAATTAATATATAAGGATATTCATTTGCATAGTTACTCAAAAATAATAAAAACATCCCTCTTAATGATAACCAACATAGCAATGACATTAACTGAAAATGTGAACAAGAACGAACGGGGAAATAACGAACGGATTTACTATAATAATATTAATCTGTAGGGTAAGCACATCAGTACACGCACACCAACATAAGTATTTACATATCCATTACAGACACTAAGTACAAACATTGCACAGTACTGTGTTCACATTAAGTATAAACTGCTTATGCAATATTGCTGTTGTAGAACATTATAAATACACAATATAAATTGTTAAAATCGTTAAAGCTACAAAACGTCATACATTATTATAATGATCATTATCATAAATAACCTTCTTTCTACAGGCATCGTTTTTGTACAGAATTCGGAATTATCGTCTGAAACCGTATCACTTACAAAACATAGTACCTTCTAATTACAATTTATTTTTTCCATTCTAAGTGAAAATCACTTCAATTATTGATACTTTACTAAGAATTAGAAGGGAACATACCTAAATAAAAAACAGTGTATAAGAAAGAATCTTAAACAACGAAAGAAGTTTTGCCTATTTTCTAAATCAAGGAATTTTGTAAAGAAATCAAAGAAAAACAAAAAAAAAAATGAAAAAGATAGGGTTTTTGGTTTTGAACTCTTATCTTTCACACCAAACGAAGTATTGTCTAGGTTTCTAAATTTGCCTAGTTTCTAAATCATGAAATTTTTGTTTAAAACTCAATACAAAAGTAATTTTAAAAATGAAATTAACATTTTTGGATAATGGGATTAAAATTGCCGTTTCTATAATTAAAAAAACTAATTTTACATTGCTATAAGACACATTTGTGTAAAAGACAATTTTTTTCCGATCCTACCCTTTAGTTTCCAAAATCTCCCTATTTTCATCGTGGAAAAAGGTATCCTGTGCGTCGTGATCTGACTATTACTATAAGGATCCCTGGACTCAGAAACAAATCGTAATTCCGATTTCTCAATCTATTAATATATTATTTTTCATAGTCAAGTTATTCTTTTCTGGTAATTTATTTTTTAGCATTCGATTATTACGTAAGTATATTAAATTATTATAATTTTGTACAGATTTAAGTCACAATCTACCTCATCAACAACAATTCTGAGTCTAATCTAACCAAATATCAATGTAGGCGATATCTGAAATATAATACAACATTATATTTAAAAAATTTAATTTAAAAGAACATTTTGATTTACAATTTATCAGAATTTAAAATTCTTGTTCTCTTGAAATTTTAATCAGTTAAAATCAGTAACTGTGTATCAGACATAAATTAAACTTTTTTTTATTAATAAAAGCGAAATAAATATTTGTTTTTACTACATTAATCTTTCTTAAATTAACATCCTTACAATGAGACTTTAACCCCAGAAATCAAGTAATCTAAAATAAATTTAAAAGAATAATATGATTTGTTGAATGAAATACAAATCATATCAAAAAGTATGAGCCCGCACGCGTGCCTGTGGTGGATGATTACATTCGCAGATTCTCTCAGTAATATATGTGAATAATTGGGATAACAGGGATATTTCATTTAAAAATTTGAATTGAATTTATAATTATCTTAATTTCATTAAGATAAATCGGGTTTGGAAATAGAAAAGAATTTGAAAACTGTAAGAAGCGGACGAATAAGCAGGAAAAAAAATAATTTCAATAAGTTGTACATCGAAGGCCAGCGGGAGATAAGACGGAATGTAAATTTTACCCGCAATTCTTTGAAAAATACTTACAACTTTCCAAACACCAAAAAGAGCAGATTTTTTATTACTTTTAGTAAAATTTTCAGGATCAAAGCTATCATTTAGGAAATATCTTTCTAATACAAAATAATTGCATCATTATTAAGGGTTTTAAAAGAGACTGTTAAGCAACCTTACTTTGTAACATTGTTTGAAAAGTAACCTTTATTACCAAAAGTGACCTGTGTAACCTTTGTTTAATCAAGAACTTTCTTTTATCAAACTGCTCATTTCATCAATAACCGGTACATGCCTGCATTTTAACTGACCATTACTTTGCTTTTTCACAAAAAGTGTTATACAACTTTTCAGTGAGCATACTTTTTTACTCAATGATCAATTCCATATTTCATTTTTCGACTCAAAAAAAAGAGACGTCAATTACGGGAGAGCATCTTATTTTCCACATTTAGTTATCTTGAAGTTTCCAATTTTCCTTATTTGGGAGATAAAATTCTTGTTAGATAGCGATCCAGGATAACCTCTGTATGTGTACGTGTACGCGCGCGCGTGTGTGAATTAGCTAGCCAGTTCATTATGCTACCAGCCCATATAAATATTAGAATTATTATTTACAGTAAACAAATGGTTCATTTTCTAAAACCAACCACACACGCACAGAGAGAGAGAGAGAGAGAGAGAGAGAGATACACATTAGCATTCACAGCTTCACCCCGCTATATTTGCGTATTCCGTCGCGGTCAATTTTTTTTTAATGTCTTAGTCAAGTAACCGGAGGCAAGTGCAGCCAGTCGCGTCGCACAGACAGTAACAGAGGCAGTGGCTGTGTTGGTTGAGCCGCCTCGCCGTATACCATCGCAACTCTTAAAAATATCGAAATTCAAAAACCTTCAAAATATTTTAAATATGTATCTGAAGAATATTTGTAGCCAAAAAAATAGAGCGTTCACCCGCGCTATATACTTGTGTTTCTCCTCGCAGTCTGGGAATATGTAGCCTGCCATGGCTCGCTTCGCTCGCCCTTCCCGTCTGACCAGACAGCTCTGCCTCCTAGACACCGCTGTGTTCATTAAACTCATGCTTGTTTGAATAATAATAGTAATAAATAGAAATTAAAGCCTGTTCAATTTATAAAATATAAATGTATTTAATTTCTTCAGACTAACAGTTTGATCAGTACAGGACCCGAAAATTTGAGTGATTTTAAGAATAAGGGTTTCAAAACAGTCGGCCTCCATCCTAAAAATATTTGATATAACTGGTTACCCGTACTTGGTACGGTTAAAAATGTATTTTGCACGTTTCTAAGCATTACCGGATAAACACCACAAGGAGGTGACCATATTACGTAATTTCTGTTTTTTTAATTACTTTTATTTTATGTGTTATAGCCAAGTAGCCGGAAGCAGGTGCAGCTAGTCGCGTCACACATATAGTAACAGTGGCTGTACGGTTGAGCCGTCTTTTGGATATTTATCTTAAGAATATTTGAAAGTCCCAATCCAGTGAATATCTCGTTTAGTATAGTCGGAAATGGGAAAGATTTGCAATCACTTTTCAATTTTTTTAAAAATTCTTTCTTTATCCCTTTCAAGATCGAATTTCGAAATAATCTAGAAATTGGTTTTTAGATATTCACATGAAAATTACATACACCAAGATATCTTCATTTATAACAGAGTAATTCCCAATAACCGGAATAAAAAAAAATCGAAATCCACTTTAAACCTTTAAACTCGGAATTTCAAAAAATTTATAACTATATCTTCAGATATTCATATGAAGATTACGAACACTAAAAATCAAATTGATATCTTCATTTGTTACCGTAAAATTGAAAATTAAAAAAAAATTTCATTGTTATTCGATTGTTACGCTTTAAACTCGGAGTTTCAAAAAATCCTTTCTTAGTATACTCTTTCACCGTAAGAAGAACATGTAAATAGATTTTCATCAATTTATCTTCAGTAGTTTTTGCCAGGCGCTGATGAATCAGTCAGGACAAGTAGCTTTATAGGTTCAGGTACGTTTATATATATACACAGTTAGAAAAAGTAAATGTGAGAGAATATTATAATGGTAATATATATATTACAATTTCACAATAGAAATTAATTTTGTAAATACCTTATCGAAATATAATACAGTACTATAATACTACTTATAGTAATAAATCTATAACTGCTAGTTGTAGTTCGCCATATCAAATGACTTCCGATTTAACTGCATAACAGTAAACAATTCCAATTGTCGCTAGTGTATATAATTAATTTAAAACTTAAAAAGAAGATTATCCAATAAAAATTACGTATGATGGTGTTTAATCATTTACCTAAATTTTATTTTATTCTAATCCATTCTTATTTTAAATATTGAACAAGTTACAGGCAACATTTAACAAAAAATATAAAAATAACCTCTTAATTTAGACATTTTTTATTGAATAAAATGAAAAATAACGACTAGTGTTTCTTAAACTAAACAATTAAGCCAAAAGAAACTTAATTTCGTATAATAACACCAGAATGAAAGATAAGATAAGAAATAGAAGAGTAAACATTTATTTGTCAGCAATATTAAATTTAAATTAAGGTAGGCTTTAAATTAAGGAAGGTTTTTTCATACTCTTTTTTTAAACTCTGCTTTAACTTGTTCAATTAAACCAACCAACTCATCAAGTACTTTAGTCAAAAGGTATTTTATGAAAAAAAAATTGACAAGGTAAGCGAGAAAAACTATAGACGTTCAACAGATGAATAGCAGCAAGTTTACTTCTGTTTTATGTTTCACAACGTTTCTTTATGGTACAGTTAACATACAGCAAAATACAGTTTTCAATTCTCCACCTACATAAACCAGTATAAAACTCAGTATACAAACGTTGCGGTGAATAAAACTACTGCAAAAAACCAAACCATGATTTAAAAAAAAGATATTATGTAAATTTATTATATTGAAATGTATGACTCTGGCCATAAACGTCTTTTTATTTACATTCTAGGATAAGCATATAAGAGAATTTAGTAAAAGATTTGAAATAAACAGTCAATTTTTTAAACAGTCAATAACAGTTTTTTTTTTTTCAACTTTTGTTGGACTATTCACAATAAAAAAATTAATACAATGAAGTATTTCTATGTGAAGCTCGCGACAAGAAAGTCCACCATCCTATTGAATGATGGAATGTTGGTTTCTGAAACCAAACTGACGACAGAAAGTTATTTGAGAATATTCTAAGAAAGATTAGATTCTTGGAAGAAGAGATTTTTCCAACAGCTTAGAATATAGAAGAATTAGGCTTATTTGGCAATTAAAATTAGGATCGTGATGTCAAATATGATAACGGATATCAGGAGACTTCCACTTCACAAGAATAAGCTTCTAACCTATACATAAGTTTCTGACGACTTTCTGGGAACATTTATAAAATCTTCCGCGGTAGTGAGACCATTTGGCAAAGACTTCCGTTACGTTAAACTGTTTTGGAAAGACTTTTTGAAAGAAGATAGTAACAACTGTTATACGGGACTTGATGCGCGCGATCAAACTCAATAACTGAAGGATATTAGTCTGTGTCATTTAAACGTGTCTATGAGAACCATAGACAGAAAAGCGTTTTTCGCCTACAAAAAAATAAATGGACAGAAAAGCTAATCTTACCTGACCTGGTCTTACTGACATTAGTCAGTTAAAAAAGAAAAAAAAAAAAAAAAAAAATCTAGTAATGAAAGTGTTGCTGCGCTTTATCGCTCGTAAGTTATTTTCTAAAACTAGAAAGAAATATATTTTTTTTATCTATCCCTGTTATAACTGAAATAGTGCCCACCTCCGTGACGAAATGGTAGCGTCGTGCTTTTCATTTTGAAGGTTCTGGGTTCGAATCCCAGTTAGACATAGCTTTTTTTATACGCTATAACAATCATCTTGTAACACGAAGCTTTAGTTAAGCGATCAGCCTGCGTTGGTAAATAAACATACATAACTATAAGTATTTTGAAATATAAAAAAAAATTATTGAAATGGATGTCAGTAGTAATCCGAGTAAAATATTTGCACTGTGATTTTAAATTATCATAAATTTCATAAAATTACATTTAATAATCTTTTATTTATCACGGAATATGTCGACTATTTTTTTGTAGCACAACAATTTCCTAATATGAATAATTAAACCACAAATACAATTTATTCGTTTACATCTCAAATTGAACTGTTTGAATTGAAGAGAAAAATGATTGCTTTATGTTATAAACATTTGTCCTTCCCATACTCAGATTAGAAGTAAGTAGTCTGATAATGATAAGTATCTAAAATAAAAACTTACACACAGAAAGTGTGTCGAGCACGCTCCTTAAAGACAACTATATTTCACGAACTGGAATGATGTAATGTAACTTTGCCAAGTTTGAATGTGGTGTAAAACATATTATATACAAAAAATGATAGATAGAAAGAAAGAAAATACGAGAGAGAGAGTGTGTGTGTGTGGGTGTGGGTGTGTGAGTGAGAGAGAAATATGAGTAGGAAGAATATTATATAAATCATTTTATAATTATTTAATTAGTTTATTTAATAAGTTCATTAAAAACCTAATTGATAACAAATAGACTATGATAAATACTACTAATCGATAACAAATAGACTATGAATTGATAACTAATTGATAACAAATATATATTTCCTTCCTTGGAAATAAAATATAATTAGGAAGGTTAGGTTAGCTTGGGTTAGGTTAACCCACCTTGTGTACCTGTGTAGAATTGGAAGAAGGCCGGAACCGGACTGCATGTATTGTGGGATAGAAAACAGTGCCGAACACACCTTTTTAGAGTGTGGTAAATGGAGAACACTCAGGGCCACCTCAGGAATTGATGGGAAAAGCCCCATAGAAGTATTTAGATATGTGATGGTCAACGAGAATAATTGGAGGAAGGTGGCGGACTTCGCGAGGGGGTTATATCACAGAAGGATGCGCATGAAAGGAAACTAGGTTTTAGGAATAGTGATAGGGAAGGGCGGACAGCCCCAGTGGTGAGGGTCGGCATGCTGAGGTGTACCGGCTTCAAGGATCCACTGGGGACTCCATGGGAATTTAGGTTAGGAGAATAATTGTAAAATTAAATTAAATAAAAGAGAAAAGACCCAACACCACGTCAAGACAAATCATGGTATGACTTGGTATCAGAAAAGAGGGTAAAAATAAAATAAGTACTCAAAAGATCTGACCGGCGAGCCGACCTGCCATGCCGGACATACAGCCGGTAGGCGGGAAGGCTCGTTAGAGTATAGCAGACACTCCCCTGGGAGGCGTAATACCAACTAGTCGGACCGGCCCAGGAGGGTAGAGGTTAAAAAAAAAAAGGTTAACCTACCTTGGTATGGCGTGGTGTCATAAAAGAAGGGCAGAATACAGATACTATCAAAAGAGCTGACCGGCAGGCCGATCTACCATGCTGGTATATAGCGGTAGGTGGGAAGGCCTGTTAGAGTGTAACAGACACTCCCCTGGGTGGCGCAATACCACCAAGTCGGACCGACCCAAGGGAGTAGAGAAAAAAAAATTTAACCCATCTCGTTGGTCTAATGGTGAACGCGTCTTCGCAAATCAGCTGATTTGGAAGTTGAGAGTTCCAGCGTTCAAGTCCTAATAAACACAGTTACTTTTCTACTAAACAGGAAAAAGCAATGAAAGTAAGGATGAAGGTTGGGGTTAGGTTAGATTTAATTAGTACTATGATTTATTTATAAACATCAAACTGTCAATGAATAAACTCATTACATTAATGAAATGTACTTTCTTTTAATTAACCGTATAACTTTATATTTTTAAGAACTTCGTATTAATACACTTTAATAAACATTTTCAGTTTCATCGAAACGCCTAAGTCACAAAAAAATTAAAAAAATGGGTTAACTTAAACAGCATATAAAAGTACTAAACGATTGTGCTATAATATAAACTTGAAAAAACCAAATGTTAATATAAATATTGCATGTAAAACATTTTAATTAAAAAAGTAATAAATTACAATTAAAATAAAAATTATTTACTTTTCTATAGAATTGGCCTACCTTCAACATATGCTATTTATAAAATTCAACCATCTAACATTCCCATGGTAAAATCAAACTTTATAACGATAGGATAAATACATGCAAAAACTATCAGGAAGAAAATACATTATCAACGCGCAATACAAATTACTTTTAGTATTGCATATGTATTTTTATAATATTGGGACTATTCTGAATAAAATATATATATACAATTTGATAATATCACTATCATTACTATAAAGCAACGAAAGGCAATTCTATAAAAGGGTTCTATAAAAGCCAGTATAATCTACAACAAAAGCTTATAAAAAAATAAAAATTGTAAAAAGTAAAACATATTTCGTATCGTTAAGCAGAAAGATAATTTAAATTGATGAAAATATAAAATAACATAAACAAATTTAATGTTTTCTTAAAAATTTTAATTATTTACTGTTAGGAAAAAATAAATTAAAAAGAAACATAAATAAAACATTAAAAATTATAATATCTAAATATTGGTAATTTTTAGAAAAAGACAAACTTTATGATCCCCTAATCGTAAAAAAAATTATGAGCGTAAAAGTTTCCAACCAATCAGCTATCAACCATAATTTATCAAGGTAGCCCACAAATCATAGGGACGAGTAGGTGCGGCATTTATAAATTTCTAACACGTCAACAGCGAAGAATTCGCATCTACATTTTCTAATTTTTTAAATTTAATTTTACTTTAACAAAGCATAAAAATAAAAAATCAGACTGTTTCCTTTTTAAACCTAATAAATTATAAAATAAAACTAATTTAAACCAAAATAATCCTCATAAAAATTCCTAAAATAAGAAATTTAAAAATATAAATGAACAAAACAAGCTCTGTATTTAAATTTAACAAAAGATATTTTTGATGTAGAGAAACTATTTGCATAAATAATATGCTGAGCAAGAATCTAATTAAAAAAAAAATTAAAATACGTAAAGTTTAGTTTAAACTACAGAAATAGCTGACGGAAGTTTTCCAAACTATAACATCTGGACTATAGAACAAGAAATATTGAATGGTTTACAAACGTGTAAAAACATGAATTTTATAATCGACATGCATTTATCCAACAATCATAAAAAAAGAAACAAATATACCAGTCCACATACTCGTACAAATATTTATGTTCTACTACAAGCAAAAATATTTACACCTCATTAAAAAACAAGGAATGCGTATCACAAAAGAGCTGTTAAGTTGCTTTATTTTTTAACTTAAGTATTATCATCAGAGAAGCGTTCCTTAGTTTACAAATAAAATGTTGCCGAGTTGGTACAGTGATCTGAATTTTGGCTTCATATCATGCGGTTTCATGTTTAATTCCTGGCAAATATCTGAGTTATTTCTATCTGTCGTTTCATCTCACACTAACATTTATAACCTATTAAGGTGTTTAACTACCATCTCATTGTTTCAAATAGTTATTTCACCTTGCTCGTTAAAACAACACAAAACCAAGTCTTTGGTCATAAATATATACATTGGAGAAAATATTCGACGCATAAACTAAAAGCAATTCATGATAATACAAATTTAATAATTATGCCTAAATACATCGTACGTCATCGATGTAATTAAACTGAAAAGATGTACTTCAAAAAATTACAATAAACAACAAAGAATTAAAAACCCACTAAAAATGTCTTCAAATGTTAACCATAACTGTCTAGGTTTAAACCCTAGAATTCTTTTACACCTTAAAAATTATATTTTGGTAACTTTTCAAACATTACAAATAATGCTCACTCCGTATACATAGGCCACAAATTTTTAATTTATAATTTGAATTTTCTTAGAGACTGACGTTCAAGCACATTATTATGCTCTATCTTCATAATTTCAAAAATTGGCAACGGGACTTTTCTTAACATTTTGTTTTGTCACAACTAGCATAATGCTTTTCTTAAATTTTATAAAATTAACAATTTTTTTCAATGAAATTAGAAATTTCTTACTCAGATTTTTAATTTAACATTTATTTAGTTTGCTCAATCAAGATCGATAATTTATAACCATGTCAATGAATAAACACAGAAATAATTAAATATAATGTAATCTTACATTATATTTTGTAAGATTAACTATCCGTAAATCATAATAATTTTGCTGTAATATCAAAAATATTACGAATCGATTTCTATGATTCGTTTTGAGAAAATACAGTACTTGAAATTACAATACAAACTTGAGTACAGTCAATTTCTATTTTTATTTTAAAATCCTTACCTACCGATTGTTTTTTCCATATGTTAGGGGTGATGAGGGAAGCTTAACTCCAGATTTTTAACATCCCCTCCCATAGATTTTTGAAAAACTCAAAAGGTTTTTAAAACGTTTTTCTCTGAATCTATGCATTTTAGAGAAAGGTTTTTCAAACAAAAAAAGGTAGAGGACATTCTCCTCTACAATTAATGTCTTTGAAGTTATGCCGTATAATTTGAAATTGAAATACTAGGTGGCGCTGAAGTTGTAAAAAACGTGTTTTTTCGGGTTTTTCACCGGAAAAAATTGTTTTTCGTCTGTATTGCATTTGGAAAAGTTGTTAATCTCAAAAAACAGACAACTTTTATTCAAACAAATTCTTGTACGAGTTAGCATTCCAGAGTTATAGCGGTACAATGGCAACTCAGCGTTCCTATTTGTTACAGTAGCCGGGGAGATCGGCGTTGTTCAGCGACTAGACCGGTTTCGAACAAGTGCCCAATTCACAGGTCAATAATCTTAATAGTAACATTTTCACACTTTCACAAGCTACAGCTTGTAGTCGTACAAGAAAATTGTTTAAATAAAAGTTGGCTGTTTTTTTGAGATTAACAACTTTTCCAAAGCAATACAGACGAAAAACAATTTTTTCCGGTGAAAAAACCGAAAAAATACGTTTTTTACTACTTCAGCGCCACCTAGTATTTCAATTTCAAATTATACGGCATAATTTGAAGGACATTAATTGTAGAGGAGAATGTCCTCTACATTTTTTTGTTTGAAAAACATTTCTCTAAAATGCATAGATTCAGAGAAAAACGCATTTCAAAAACCTTTTTAGTTTTTCAAAAATCTCAGGGAGGGGAGATGTTACAAATCTTGAGTTAAGCTTCCCCCATCGCCCCTAACGCATGGACAAAAGATCAGTCGGTATGTAAGGATTTTCAAATACAGTCTAGTTTGATGACAAATTGCCTGTACTTATAATTTGATAAATTATGACGTAAAAGGAAATGCGTAGGTGATTATCAGATCCGCTACTTTTTCCACCCTCTAACAATAACACACTAACACACTGTTTAAATGTAATTACCCAGTAAGCTATTATGGGAACAATGGGATAAATAATTAATTCCAGAATTACGTTTACTTTACTTTACTTTTATCAAATTAATTCAGAGTATCCTGTGATTAAAATGAAATAATCGACATTATTTAATACATAATTAAATGGAATAATACAGGAGAGAACACCGAAAAAAGCAAATTACAAGTCATTAAAAAGAATCCGCACAAATATATTGCCAAAAAAATATTTTTTATTATAACCTCACAATAACTTTACAATCTGTTCGTAATTTAAAATCATTATATATGAGTTATTGCTTATACGACTTTACCAGGGTATTTTAACATTTTTCGCAGTGTTTTTGTCTGAGAACGTTCGAGTATGTCAATATTGGAACTGCTTGCTGTACCTCACAATTCAAGCCCGTAAGTCCAAATCGGTTTCAAGATGGCTTTATAAATAAATAATTTATTTTCTACTGAGAGTCGAGATCTGAGTCCTATTAGCCAACTGATGTTTTTAAAATTTAGATCTAACAGCATTCGCTTAGATTTGATGTTTTACCAAAGTAAGGAGCTGCCGGTCAAGATGAAAACCTAGATATTTACATTCTTGAGAACTTGGAATTGGAATATTAAAGATAGAAACAGTTGGGCATTTTCCATTCGAAGGGTGAATATGACCTGCTTCGACTTCGTTTCATTTATCTTTATTTTCCAACTTGTAGGCCAGGATTCGAGAAGAGTGGCATAATCCTGAATATAATGAGATGCAGTAGTTGGATTTTCATTTTTACAATCAGAGGTTAATAATTAATTATTAATAAAATATTTAAATTAAAAAAAAAAATAGTTAAAAAAAAAAAGGAGATGAAGTCTGAATCGAACCAATGTGCCTTCCCTTTATATGATCCAAATATTTCATTTGACTATAACTCCAATGAAAACCAATGGAAATAAGAACCACTTTTGGTATATTGTTGAAAAGCTTTCAATGAAGACTTATCACTGCACTTATACAAACGTCCATAAACCAATGTTTTTTTTTGGATTTTAGGCTTTTTTGGACATTTTTAGTTTAGTCGATTGCAATCAAAAGGGAAGGTGCACAACTAGATGTTACAACAGTCCTAAATCTAACATCCTACGGCAAATCGTTTATGAGTTATGCCAGATACGTACATACGTACGTACGGACGTCACACCGAAACTAGTCAAAATTGATTCAGTGATGGACAAAGTGGATATTTCGGTTGAAATCTAAAAACCGAAATTTTTCGCGATTACAATATTTTGTTATACCAAGTACAATTACATTGCACGTCTTACTGATAATAATCATCAATAATTATTATCAATAAAAAATATAAACGAAAAGATAAAATTCCTTAAATTGGGGAATAGTCATAAAAAGTATTAAAACGGTGATAATAATCTAAATATAAAAATATTTAGTAAATTTAATTTCAAAAATAAAGATAACATATTTACTTTTAAAAATCATTAATTCTTTCATTACAATCATTTCAATGTTTAACATAGTTTTAACATTTACGAAAAAAGTATGACGTAATATGAAAACTTTAAGCTGAAAAATTTTACAAAATAGATAGATTAATATGTTTACAATGCACTTTATGTAAGAAAAGTCATTTTATTTAGTTTAAAAACTTTAAACACGGTATTTAATATATTTAGAAATTTAAAATCTATCCACTTGTAATTCAAATGTACACTCAGACATTTAAATAAAAAAATAAATCAATATCATAATTAAGTAAAAAGTTAAGAAATAGGATAATACGACATTTGAATAAGAATAAACCTAAGATATAAAATTCTGAAACGACAGGAATAATTAATGTTTTTACGAGTAGAAGCTACAAATAATTTCTCGTACATTATTCATATAATTAATATTATTTTAAATAAGTAATAATATAAACAAATAAAATCCATTTATGAATTAATTCACATTAAATAAAATAATATGAATTACCAACATAAAAATTGTTTTCACAGTTTTCAATCAGTTATCTATAATGAATATTAAACAAAAAACTAGGCGAGAAAGTTTTGATTGATTTATACATTTACCTACAAGTGATAACAAGTTTTACCAATTAAAATAGTTTTTTAAAAATTGTTAAGCATTCTTAAAAAAAAAAAGTGTAGCATATACCTTAAGTTTATATTGCTTGAATATTTATTATAGAGTTAATCATTATGTCGATACGAAATGGCTTGAAATTTTGGTAATATTTTGAAATTTTGATACGAAATAGCTTGAAATTTTCAAGATAATTCCACATTTTAATTGAAATATAAATAATTGAAATTGAAAATAATAAATATATATCAAAAAACTGTAATAATAGACTGACTGGTCTTTGGCATACACTAGTCAATTTAGTATTAAAACGTAATTTTTCAAACGGATTTATAAAAGAATTGCGACTCATATTAAGATCTTTTTTTTTATTTAACCAAATTATAAAGTACAGATCTATATGTTTCATTGTTTAACTAAATAAGCAACTGTTTTTCTTGAGATAACGTTTAAAGTACAAGAATATTAACAAATTTAATGCATTTGACATACGTGTAAGATATTTTTCATTGCGTAGTTCATTAAACGTAGCTACTTATTATCTACGTTTAATGACGTAAAGCGTAGTTACTACTTTTGGGAATTGACCTTGAAGGTCAAATGAAGAAATTTACTAACAAAATATTATGGCAGTATTTCACAGATTATTTTGTATAAATAAAATTTTTATCTTTATTTCCTAAGTTTTTGTTTTATGCTTTCCACTCCAATAGTAGACTACTTTGAAAGCGTTGACTATAATTTCTATTTGAAAATACACCATAGTTTGGATCAGTCAAATTATTTTATTTAATCCTAATGTTTTCCTTACACGAGAACAGCAACATAACAGTTGCCTCGTGAAAGAAAAAAATTCCAGATAGCCGGAATGCTTTTTACCTTTCCTTAACTCTTACAAAAGTTCCAAAAACAACTAATCTTACTTTCTGTAATATTTAATGAAACCGTGGAGTGTAATATGCGCAATACTTACGGCTCATGAATTGTTTTTAATAATTTGTTACTCTTCTGAAAGCGTAACAAATTGTGAAAGTTTTAACCTAAAGCTCAGATACATAAAAAGTAGGATTTCCTTTTGGTTAAAAATTTATACCGTTGTTTACCAAAGCTCACAGTATTTTTAAGTAAAAAACATCATAAATATTTATTTACTTGCAGCAATACACATACGTAGTGTATAATGAAGTTCTCCCGATACTTTCATTATCTTATTTGCTTGAAAAATAATATAAAAAATTCATATAAACGTGTCCTAAAATGCTTCGTTTACGAATTACGGCTAGTGAAATATTTCGCTCGGATATCAGCTACCCCGGCGAAATGAAGTCGTAATGAAATTTTTAGGACGTTAATTAACGTTAAAATTAGTGATTTCTTATGGTTTTTGACCTGAAAATTGAATAAAATACGTCCCAGAACCGAATCTGCAGTAATGTTTGTGAAATCTGGGGTAAAAACCAATAAATCAATGTAAAAAACCCTGTTTTTGATGTTTGACGCAATAATAAACACATAAAACTTGTAAAAAAAACTTGTAGAAAATTTAATTCTGGAAAAAATTGTTAAAAAAGAGTTAAATTAGATAAAAGTTAAATAAATGAATGAAAAGATAAAAAGTTAAATTAAGATAAACTGAATAAAAAAAAGAAAAGAAAAAATTCTAATTTTATTTAGAAATAGTACATTACTGAATTTGTCAGAAAAGTACTTATTTAACGTAAACAAAAACCAGATTCGTTGTTAGTGATGTGAAAAATTTGTAAAAACAATATGTACTGTTAAAAAACTTATAAAAACTGGAAACTACAGAACAATTGTGTAATAAAAATAAATAAATTACTTAGATATTTTCTTATATTAAAGATAGAAGTACAATAAATAATTTGAAAAATTATTATTTCAAAGTTTGCAATAAAATAATAACAACTGATCAACGATGAACAATACTACATTAGTGTTTAAATAATTCTGTAAGGTACATTAAGTATATCGGGTACTGTGAACTATGGTGTAGTTAGCGAAGGTTTGAACGTGATCGGTTTGCCATTGAAGTAATTCCGTACTTATTTGCTACAGTTGCTGCAAATTGTAGCCATTTGGTTCCCAATCACTCATCGGGTGCGGTCACCCGATGAGTGATTGGGGACCGCGGGGGTCTTGAGCGTGGAGCCTGTGGCTTAGGCGGGCTGTCTAGGAGGAGGGAGTTAAGACCGTGTCCCGGTGGTGAGTTCCTTTGGAGATTCGCCCTGGAGGTTGCTCTGGTGTGGCCGGTAAAACCGATTGTGCTGGGGGGGAGTCCTGATTGGTTAAAGGCGAGTCATCTCCCAGGAACGCGTGATGCTTGATTGCAAGTCTAATTATGGAAGGCTGGGGAAAACAAAAGAAAAAGTACAGAAAAGCGACAAGAAATGTGTTGAAAATGACGGCTTCATTTTTAAACATTTATTATGGGGGGTGTATAGCGAGTATTATGAGGGAGTGGTGTAGCGACCGGACACGCAATTAGGTGGGATCTTCTCCCCTCGGGGGGGGAATCGAGATGGTACTTACAATGCACTTTGGTCTAGTGTACTGCTTCTAAATAAAATTCGAATTCTATCTTTTCTTTGTTTTATTCCATTTATCTTAAACAATTTTGTTCAGAATTAAATTCTCTAATGTTTTGTTTAAAATTTTATGTATTTATTACCCATTTAAGAAAGTTGGTATGCGTTAAACAGGAAAAATAGGGGTTTTTACCCCAATTTATTGGTTTTCACCCCAAATGTTTCAAAAACTATTGCATACACGGTTCTGGGACGTATTTTATTAGATTTTTCAGGTCAAAGATCATAGGAAATCACTAACTCTACTCCTTAATTAACTTTTTAAAAGTTTCAGTACGACCTCATTTCACCCGGATAGCTGAAATCCGAGCGAAATTTTTCACTAGCCGTAATTTACAAACGAAGCATTTTAGGACAGATTTTTATATGAACCTTTTCCATTATTTTCACGAGTAGAATAGGTTACGAAAGTCCGGGGAGAATTTCGTCACACATTTTATATATTATACAATAAAATATGTGCGTAGATTAAAAAAAGCTGTTTGATATTTTGATAATAAGATAAATATAAATCAGCTGATTTCGAAGTCGAGATTTGTAAGGTTCAAATCCTAGTAAAAGGAATTTATACTATTTATTTATTATTTACTAATTAAACTTTTATACGGATTAGAATACTACATCATGGATAAAGGTGTTCTTTGGTAGTTGAATTTCAATTAACCACATATCTGAGGAATGGTCGATCTGAGGCTGTACAAGACTACAATTCATTTACATCTATACATACCATCCTCATTCATCCTTTAAAGTAGTACTTTTCGGTGGTACCGGAGGATAAACAGTAAAAAAAAAAGATAAATATAATTCATCAGATACTATATAGTATCAAACTCAAATATTAAACTTTACAACATGAAGTAGTACAATCAGATTAAATTAAAGTACTTACCGAGATGAAAGCAAGAGAATTTTCCATTAAATTAAATTTGAGATTAATTTGATAAAGAACAAATTATTTGGGAAAATTAATGAGCAAATAGTAGCCTAGTAATTTCTATAAAGCTCAAATTAAACTAAACGAACGTTATTTCATTCGATGTAAGGGTAGGTTTCTCACATACGTTGAATAACAGATGTAAACCATTTATTTCATCCTAGATACATTTGCGTTCTACTCTTTAGGATTAGAATTAACTGAAACTGGAATTGGAATATTATTCTTTAGCTCCTGCAGTATTAAACGAAATTAAATTCATTGTAACGTTATCAAAATACTAATTCTGAATCGTTATCATCCATAGAATCTTTAACATAACATGAGAATGATGTGAAAAATTAATGAAGTTACAAACTGTTTATTTCTTAATCATCGATTTTTAAGTTAATTATTTTATTAATTATTATTATAATAATTAATAACATTTTTTCGGAATAAAAATACTAATAAATTCAAGAATGTTAAAAAATAGTTACGCAAATTGGACGTTAGAAACAGAATATAATAGTTATTTATAAAATAATCTTAATTAATTTGATTTTCTTACTACCTGGATTTTACTTTCACGTTCAGAACTTCTGCAGAAATTTTTGTTTCATCAAACCGTTTTATTGTGAAATCAAATTAAAAATATTATTTATTGTAGAAAAATTATAAAGAGATATGTTTACTGTCTCTGTCTAGTCTTCGGTGTTGTAAAATGATTTTTTCTGCTATTATTTTCTATTACAAATAATGAAATTATTGTTTTTTTTTATACTCGTACCACGTAGTGTAGAACAATATTAGCTGGAACAAAGGAGCAGAACAAATATTACCAGAAAGAGATTAGCCTGTAGCAATCATGAATAGCAGTGCAGTAATAAACAGTAACAAGTTTTCGCTAGTTGTAATTTTTTTATACATTGTAGAATAGTCGTAAAAAAAACTTTCTTCTTTGTAGTTCTAGTCGATGAAACTTTTTCATAATTTTTCACGTTCAAAGTAATTTATTATAACTTGCACACCATTAGAATTTTTAGAACGAACTATACTATACACAAATAAAAACTGGCTTCAACGACCTTTTTAATTTATAGGAATTTAAAACATTAAAAAAATAAAACAAAATATTAGTTTTTACAATTCTTCATCAAGAGCATTTTTAAAAGAAAATATAACCATTTTCACACACACACACACACACACACACACACACATATATATATATATCAAAGATCTTTACGCCTTATTGGAATTTAAAGGGGTAAAGAAATACTAAATGTGAAATATAAAAATCAATGCTTGGTAATGGATTTCTAAATAATTTCTGAAATTCGGGGTGCGAAATCAAGAGAAAACTATTTATTGTCTTAAAACCATTTTGTATCTACACAATTCGCAATCTCCTACTTCTGACACCCCGTCAAATTTAAAAAAAAAAAAATTTGTTTGCTTGTACCCGGTGGAGACCGGACCCACTTTTTAAGTTTAACTCAGTCTCCACCCTGCAAGAGGTCAACCAGCCACCCTGAATAATTTTCGGCCACACAATGGCAAATAGTTGTTCAGTACAATTTTCATATAATGAACGATGTTATGTTCCACACTTTTTTCCCCTTTCATGGAATAATGAAGAACGAGAAGAAGGAAATTTAATCACATGACAACACGCATAAGTCGATTCCATCAGTTTATATAGAGGAGCCCCTAACGTCCACAAGCAAACATGCAGGCGGACAAACAGGGGTCAGAGAACCTCTACTCACCCTCGTCGCTGTCCCTACCGCGAACAATGGTTCCCACCATGGCAGCTACGACTTTCCACGCAGCCTCCGACTCGAGCATCTTCGTGATCACGATTTTAGCCACTAACTTCCCGAACTCCTCGACTACAGGGCGCCGTACATCATACCAGCGCCCACACCAGAACACCACGTGTTCGGGGGAGTTGACGACTGCCTACATAGGGGTGAAGCTGTTTTCCCAATCCTACGCAGGTAAGCGCCAAAGCAACCGTGGCCACTCAGAACTAAGTGAGTTCGTACGACAGGTTTCCGGACTTCCTCCCTATCCAGGCCTTGATTTCTGGGATGAGGGATCTTGTCCACCCAACTGTCTGCGACGCTTGCCATCTTTCTTGCCACTGTCCGATAAGCCAATCGTGAGCCACACTTGGCAAAGTACCCCGTTTTCTCATCGCCCTCTCCTCCTCCGCCATGAGGGGGCACCCCGGCGATGACAAACATGGCCTCGCTGGAAACTGTGCTATAGGCACGTGCGATCCGCAAAGCCAGAACCCGCTTTTAAAGACCTGCTCTTATAGAACTGAACAAACATCTTGACAGCTTTCAACATCATTTAGATTTCAAAAAACATTTATTACTTTTAATATACTCGTAAATGTATATTAGCTCAGAAATTATCACTGTCATTAGAATTATAAGAAATTTAAATTGTTTTTTAACTATTAAAATATGTGATTCTTAGGTTCAATGAATTTTAATTTCATTAAAGAAATTTATCGTGAATTTTCAACAAATCGTCAAACATGATACCATTTACTGAACGCTCACTCTTTCTTTCTCTCTTTTAGCCTCCAGAACTACCATAAGTTATTACTTTAGAGGATGAATGGGGTTGATATCTATGAATTTAAATGAACTGTAGTCTTGTACAGTCTCAGGTCGACCATTCCTGGGATGTGGTTAACTGAAACCCAACCACCAAAGAACACCAACGATATCCACGATCTAGTATTCAAATCCGTATAAAAGTACGGCCTTTACTAGGATTAATCCTTAGAACTCTCGACTTCGAAATGAACCCTGGCTACAGATAATTAAATTTTGCGGAAGTTATCAAAAGATCCTAAACACCCACTAAAAGAAAGTTTAAATTCATTCTAAAAGTATAAAAGTTGGAGTTGAACCCATCAAATGGTATGAATTATTGTAATTCCTGAACATCTATGATATTTTTCATTTATTTCACTTATAGTTAGTTGACAGAATTTTGAATAATAATGGGTGTTTTTCTAAACGTAATAAGATATTGTTACTTTTAACTGGGATGGTAAAAATTTTATTAAAATTCAATTAATTTAAAGGTAAATATTTTATTTGTTATTACTCAGAAAGGGTATTTTGAAAAGCTACACAGATAAAAGATTTTTAAAACATTTATAAGGGTTTTGTCGCAAATGTATATAAGTACATATTTGAAATTTATATATTACTTTTATAGAAATTGTTTTAAGATTTTTTAAATAAACTGATCTGAAAATGATGAGACCTCATTGTATAAGATTTACTTTTTCTTTATTTTCACTATTTTATTTATTTATTTATTATTTTTTTTAATTCCATCAGATGAATTTGTGATAACAGACATTATCGTAATTATTAATTGCGTCGGAAACGCTCATTACAAAAAGAACAAAATATTTTACCACTCTACAATATAATAAATTCATTAAAGATAACTCGCTTACATTACGGCAAGCTATGAACATGAAAATCTTTATTTAAGAATGTAGAACGTGGTTTAAAAGGCATGTAATTTTCCTTCAAAGAGCACTTAAGCGTTATCTCTTAACATTGTTATTCTATGCTGATGAGGGCAATACAGAAGTTGCAAAAACTGTTTTTAGTAAAGAAAGGTAATCAAAATAACAATGTTGAACTACTTTATTAAGTTTATATGTTATAAAATATGTTTATACATAATAAAGATCTACTATTACATTTTCATAAATTTTTGGAATTATTTTTCGCTTGTTTGTTTATCTTATAAATAATGTAAAGGTTTTCCAGGTACTAATTAAATTATAAATACTATTTAAAATGTGAACTACAACAAATTTATTAATGTCTGTACTTTTTGTAACATCACAAAAATTATAAATACAGTAAAAAGATTTATTGTTTTTTTTTTAATAAATAAAACTTTTAAAAATTTTCGAAAGCAATGAAAATTCAAAACACAGGTACTTAAATCTGACGTATAATTATCAAAATTACTCTTTCTTATAAAAATATATAGTTTTAGAAAGACATAAAAAAGAAGCGTGGATTTAAATAGTTAAAAAACTATGAAAAAAATAATAAAGCATCTCTGCCAAGACATAAAACAAACAAAAAACTTTATAAAATTAAGCCTATATAAAAAATTCAAAAATGTTAAACCAGTTTTTATCTTTTATATATCTACTAATACGTTGAAAGACCAATAAGTAAAAAAAATTTAATATGAATCAATACAATTTTATGAATCTGATGTAATTTCTTAATGAATCAACAATTATGTATTGAATTAATATTTTTTTACAAATTTATAACAACTCAGTACATAACAGAACCGATTGTATATCGTTTATATGTTTGAGACAGATAAAACTACGTATTATCAAGAAACAAGAAATAAATATTCGACGAAGTAGAGGGTGTAAGTAAAGAAAAACTGGTATTTTCTTTATATACTATCATAAGCATCAGCTTATATAACACTTAAAATGAATGTAACATCTGTTTATTAGCATAAATCAGAAAAATTGTAACAAACATTTTTGATGAATGATGCCAGCGAGAGGTTAACGTTAAAAAAATAATGATTTTACACTTGCGATAATGATTATTTATAATTTATAGTGAGCTGTTATGTTCAGCTTATATATTAACGACATAACGGTGTGTTAACGACATAACACAATTGCCCAGCAAAGACATTTTTCGTCACAATGCTAAAATCGGAGTAAATTTTGTTTACGCGTAGATTTTGTGACAACTTCTAAAAGACAAAAAAAATTTCCATAAACTTAGAGCAGGATTTTTTTACGAGTCATGGAAATAGATTAATTCGTTCTACGTATTACTGTCATATAATACAAATAGCAACCTAAATTTCACTCTTTTTACCTCTACCAATATTTCCTTTCTCATCATTTAGGGACCATTTTAATTTATATGGTGCAAGACTGGAACGATAGGAATACACAGTTTGCACCATTTTGTAATAAAATTATTTAACTTTTACAGCAATCATTCTAAGCAACGGTTTCTACTAAGTTTTAGCAGTTATAAACAGGTAAAAGATATCTGAAGACTAAAGTTTAATATTTTACTTCGTTCTGAAAATTGTTTACTCATAATTTAGGTACTGACAGCCTGTATTTAACGATGACGGATATATTCAGTGAAGAATAGCAGTATGTTTTACGGAAAATGTTTTCTAAAACTTTCTAGAGGTCGTTATTTTTGCAACCAGCAAGTTAACTTATAAATTTTTATTTTAAACGTAGATAAATTTACAACTAAATTAATAAAAAATTAATAAAAAACAACTAGCAATGTTTTTGTCTTTCATTTAGTATACAATACATTTAGTGGTTGTTTACACTATCTATTAGGACTCATATAAGTTACTCTCAAAAAAATGGCCATCTTTATGAATAAGAAGATCCGATGCACAGTTACAAGGAAACATAAGGAGTAAAGTGGTTTTCGGTTGTTTTCTTAACTGAGACAAATATAAGGTTAAATAAAAATTAATGTTCCCAAATGCAAGTGATATTCAGCTCTACATATTTATACCCATTCAACCTGTTTATCACAGTGCTGTCTACACGGTGAATATCATTAAACTGCGGAAAAGCAACTCTCGACCGGTACTTCTTGCATCTCAGTTGTTTTATATGCTTGACAGCTGTACGAAAGATCGGAACAGATAGTGTAAAATAACAAACTATGAACCGTTTACGCTTTGTGAAGTGAAATAATGTGTTACATACACTTCTTAAACTCAGCAGGAGGAGATGAGATAGTATACATTTAAAATCATCATAGGAGGACTTTAAGAAAATATACAAAATTCTATATTGGAATAATTAATCAATTTAAAATAGCAAAATCTAGACAGGAAGAAATCTTTCATTAAACGACGCTATAAAATACACACTATTAACACATATTTTTACGTACCATCTTTAAACTCACAAGGAGCGACCGGCATTCGCCTAATAGACATTACCTTAGCCGCACCTGTGAGCCGTTGCGGTGAATAAACCCACCCTAGTTTGGGATCCATAGAGGCCCCACCCATCCGGGTCACCCTCTGGATCACCAGAACATCAGTAACCTTCCGCTTCTGGAAGAGGCTGCTCCTCCCCAAGAGCGATGCCCTTTCCTCACCTATACCTACTCAGGGTCCGGGTATGCTGCCAACGCATACCTTCCCGTCAGGCGCGCCCTCCCCACACACCTTAGGGTTCTCAATGCATCACAGAAACGCCCCGACCCAAACCACTCATGCGTGTGGTATATACCAAGACGTTCTCAGTAATGAGGATGCTCCCTCGCCCTACAAGTTCCACGTTTCGTAGCCGGGTGCCAGTATTTTTTGCACCCTTCCTGTGTTTTTTTTTCTTCACTATAACATCACACATATAGTTCAACAGATATTGTGATACAACGCAGAGTACGTAGAAGAACACAGAAATAAATAGTATGAACATAATAACGTACAAAATCACCAAGACACAAACATAAAGAGAAGACCAGTTTACCGAATATGGTAGTTATCATGTGGGCATTCACCAATCAATGGGGATCTTGTTCCTTTGATACATATGCAACATGCAGGCCCATCAGCCTGATGCAGTTACAATAAGACATATTAGAATATAAAACAAAATATTAAAAGCATACAGAAAATACACATAATAAAATTCAAATTACCATACACAAAATATATGAGAAGATTCTACCGAACAATTATTATATGGCCGAACAAGAATCCAAACGGGAGGGGTGATGCCCAACCGTTATGTGCATAAAAAATGCTGGCACCTCTGTCAGATACAACTATATACACATAGTGCAGAAAATATAAGAATTCAAGAACATGTAGTAAAATAATAAAATACAATACCCCTAACCCGAGATATACATAATGAGAATAACTTACCAAATATAAAAGTCACCGTGTAACCATACGGCAAACCAAATGGGGGATGCTGTCCCACCAATACATACACAAGTGCAGTCTTCTCAGTCCGACATAATTACAGTAAGACTTATTATAAGGTTCACAACAAAACAGTAAATATACGGAAGATACACATTATGAAATAAAATTTATAAATGCAAGCTACACTTAACAAAAATGCACCAAATAATTACTACATGGCCGAACACCAATCAGACAGGGTAATTTCCCATTGACGTGTAGTCAATGCTGACACCTCTGTCAGGATTAACACATCTTAATCAATTTTTACGTTACGCGTAATTCGTAAACACCCGATCATTTTATTCAATTATAGCTTATGAAAGATAAAATTTTATTAAGACACTGTCCTCAACATTAATATAGCAGTATACTATCCATCAGATAGTCTAGAAGTTATAATAAATATAAGACAAAACTACTTCTAATGACTAACAAGATTAGCGTGGCAGATCATCATACAAAATATTTAACGTATATTTTCCTATAAATTCTGAATTTTAAGTAATAAAAATAGCCAAATAATCTTATAAAAAGAATCTCTTTAAGGAAATATTTCAAAATATTTTTCCAAATAAAAAAGTTGGGTTAACAGATGAGTAAAGTTTTAATTGAATAGTGCACATGTACTGTTGGAAAAGGGAATTACGAAAATGAATATTTGTAACAAACTTTAGGACAAAAGAGAATTTAATACTTTGGTTGGTAGAACAAACTAAAAAGTTTTTACAGTTATCATATGAAAATACTTAAGAGAAGTAGAGAGTTAATTAATATTTTCGGTTGATGACCGTTGCAATTTTCGACGAAAATTGTGATTTCATGATCAGCAAAGGCTTTCCACAGGGATCGGTTCTTAGGCCCCTGCTACGGGATGCGACTGTCTGTCACTTTTAATTCTTCGGCTACACCAGCTTCATTTTCGGGTCCCTGCTGTGGAACATTCTTTACAGTAGGGTTCTGGGGACAAGGTTCCCGGAGGGGGTACCCCGATCGCTTTCACTATGACCTTTGATGAGTATGCGTATGAATTGATGAGTCGCAGAAAAATTCCATTTACACACGTCTGAGCTAGCCCAGGCAGTGTCGGACTCGCACGGGTTCGACTAGATGGTGTTGAAAGGCTATGGGTACCCGCACAATACCGACTAAACGATTCCTGTCTCACCATTGCCGCTTCCCCATGGACGGCTGCTCCTAAAATTCTGTGCTACTCTCTTCAACCTCCTAGGCTCGGAGAACGTTGCTGGTAAACACATCGACAGCATACCAGTTACTTGCCCTGAAGAGCATATATCTCATCAGTTGTTCCGGTGATAAATTACTGATACCGGGTGTGCGTTTGTCTTCCCACTCAGGGCAGTGAAACAACGTGTGGTCCAGTGAGTCCAAATCTTTGCAGAACATGCAAGTTGGAGACTCCCTTCTACCTGCACCATAAAGATACGCCCCGAATAGTCCATGTCTAGACTTGATCTGCGAGGTATGATAATTTGCTTCTCCGTGCTTCCTCTTCAGCCAGATACATAGGTCGGGGATTACTCTCCTGGTCCAGGCTCCTTTCTTACCAGAATCAAGACGATCTTGCCAGGTGAGTAATGGGCTAGATCTACCCTCGTCCTTGCTCTCTCCGCGGTATCTCATTAACCACTCCTGTACCAGGAGGTCTCTCGGGGGAACTTCAGCCAACACACAAACGGAATTTTACGAAATCGTTCTTTAAGCCGACACCACACCCAGCAGAGATCTATGATGCACCTTCCTCAACCTCTCTAAGTTTGTTTTAATGGGAATATAAGCTATAAGTAATCGTGTAGCTTCCAGTCCTGCTATTAGTAAACTACAATAATAATAATATAGATAATTTAGATAAACTATGTACTCGCGATTTTGCAACAAAAATAATTCACAGTAAAATCTTTCATGGATTAAGGATACAAAATTGAGTTTCTTCGATTAAGTAAATGGTTTCACGTTTTTAAATACACTATTAAAAAAGTTAAATGTACATTTATATTATTATGTACAAAACCTAAATTCCTGTAACGGTTATAGAAGCTTCTACTACTAAGAAATGGTAAAATAAAAAAGGACAAAAAAAAATTAAGAATGTAAATTGAAAAACAGACTGAAAAAAAATCCACAAACAAAAAAGAGGAAGCTGTAGTAAGAATTTCTAGAATAATGTAGAAGGTTTTGATAATAAAACGATTACGGATGAACGAAAAAAAGGTGGGTCGGTTGCTGTTACTACAATCTAGATTCGAAGGTAAAAATACTGCCGAGGGCCAGTGAACATTAGCAAATTGTACGATAAATACGAGGACATTTCGCGGTAACATTCGAAGTTGTATGAGGTAACTATCGAAAATGCGAGAGAAGAGTGCGTCACTATTCTGTTTTGTGACAGTGGATCTTGTCTGCAGTTAACTACCAGGAACTGTTTCGTGAGTTCGTTGTGAAGAGAGGACAAGGTGATTTTTTTTTTACTGATAGAAGTGTAAGCTAGTTTTCTTTTTTAAACATAAAAAGTAATTGTTGAATATGATTAATAACTGATTTTGTAATTTTTATGTCTGTGTTATAAATTAATCGTTAGTTTTGTTTTAAATTCTATTACTTATCGAAAAGTTCATAATAAAAATCACAGTTGTATTTATGACAAACAGTTTACTTATTTTGTACGTATTAAGCTATTTAGAGTAAATAAATTGCATCTGCAAGAATTTTAAAATGTACTATTTCTCAATATCTTAGCCGAACGGAAAACGCGCGACAATATGTTATAAAAAGGAAACTACCGTTCTTGTTCCAGTTACGTTTTGAGAGGGTCGTTTATCTATAGATGAACAGAAATTAGTAGTAAATAAGATTTCCTGCAACGTATGTTAGAAGATACTGTAATCGGATTAGATTTTTATGATGTACACTGAAAATATTTAAAACTTACAATAATGAAAAAATAGGACCTCAATAATTTAAGAATTACTGCATGAACAGTTTAATGTCTCACATACTGAAAATGCGTGAGGATAGTTTATAGTCAAATAAAATGAGTGGTAAAGGTGTATTAAATGAAAAATATTCCACTTATAGAAAGAGTATGAGTACAAAAGAATGAGTTTTTTTTTAAAGTGAACTTAAAAAGAATAAAGTCACCTTCAAAGGGTTTGCAGATATGGAAAAAGTTGATAATGTACAAATAGAGCTGAATAAAATCTTTAAATTTTAATAAATTTGGACTATGATATATCGAAAGGTTATTTAAAATCTGTAAAATAATTAGGTAGCAGTTATGAGGGTAAAAGATGAATAATACAAGATCTAATTCAGAAATGAGTGAGACAACGAAGTAGTCAGTGTTAATTTTCAATTTGCACATAAAAAGGACTACTTAAAGGAAATGAAGGAAAACTCTGAGAGGGGAATAATTATCCAAAAAAAAAAAAAATTTTTTAATTTGTTTATTACATTTCCCTTTTGGCAGAAACCAAATATTAGAAGAAACAGTATAAAGCAGAATTATTGGTAAAGAGAAATAAATAAATAAATAAATTTAAAAGATAAATATGAGTAAAAAAATAATGAAATATAATGTAGAAATAAATATTAAAATAGATTCAACACAATATAGTAGAATTATATATATATATATATATATATATATATGTGTGTGTGTGTATATATTATTTTTATAAAGCTACTATTACTTCTTTTCCTATTTATCGTAAAATTAAAGGAAAAACAAAAAAATGAGGTATATAAGCTTTGAATTAAGTACGTACATGAACTTCGAAATGAAGAGATCTTAAAAAGAAATAGGAAAGAAGCTATATACGACAGGATTTTGTAAAGAGACGAAATGAGTTGTTGGAGGATCATTCATTTTTCACTTAATTTGGTAATAAAGAAGGTTGAAGGTAAAAACTTTAGAGAAAGAGAAAGGCTAGAATACATAAACCGTATTATTGAAAGTTCAGGATTTAATAAACATGATTCAAGATAAAAGATTAACATAGAACTGAAAGTGATAAAAAATAAATAAATAGAAAAAGTAAATAAAAGTAGATACAACATAAGGTACAGTGTCCAGAAAGTCTGGAAACGGCTTAATTATGGAAAACAGTGTGACTACGCAACAATAATTACTGTACAACATCTGGATTCCGCCATACTGACTTCAATTTTTTTTTAACGATGAATCAGCTTTTTCTAATTTTGTAAGAAATGCCGTTATCAAATATCGTAATCATAAATTTCGAATAATTAAGTAACGAGAAGATTTCAGAAAACTGTTAGCAGAATCGTTTCCAGCATGAAATAGCAATTGTTACATGATGTGCAGTTATCCCATTTTCTACGAAAATATTTCTGTTGAACGAGGTTGGATACGGCCGTTTTATCACGATCTGGACACTTTAATGGCCAATACCTAAAACACGGATCACGGAAAGCAGCTATCGATGTGGAGTTTTCATTAAATTTTTCCCCGTTCAAATCTATATTGAACTCATGTGTAATGTGACCGTCATTCTATTTAAAAAAATAAAGTTGAATTCAATATGGCGGATCCAAGATGTCCGACAATAATTTTAAATACTACACAGAGTAGTTTCTTTCATATCAAGAAAATTTATTCTGGTAGCGTAGTCACACTCAGTTTTCTAAAATCAAGCCGTTTCCAGACTTTCCAGACACCCACTCCCAAAAATACAATAGTGTGAAAAAAAATAGAAACTTTTTTATGTCAAAAAAAATAGGCAAATTATTAATCTTTAAACTGTTAAATGATTAACGAAAACGAATGTAAATGTCTACAGATCATTAAAAATGTTTAAAGATTCCTAATTCATTTAAATAGCTAACCAAGAACTAAAATCCATTAAAAATAAAGCAAAAGAGAAAAGTATAAAACTTGATAAAAATGTTATGGATATTACAAGCAATACAATACTGAATTCTTTAAGATAATGGTAATCAGGAAAAACATTTTTAACTTGTCAACTTTGCAATACTTTAACCGATAATAAAAAATAACTTTTTTCAATTTTAATTACATTTAATATTGAAGTTTTACGAATTTAAAACAATGTTCAAATAGCTTCAGGATATAAATTTAATCAGAATAAAAAAGTGTTCTTGCAATTACATTTTATTAAAAAAATTCCAATTAACAATTTTTTATAATGCCAAATATTTTTCTTATTTATACATCACACATGATGTATAAATCATGTGTGATTTGATCGTTATGAATGCGTGAATCACACATTCATACCGATCAAATAAATTTAACTCAATAAAACCGCGTACTTCATATACGCGGTTATATATATATGTATTATATATATTAATGACACATGTTTCGGCCACCGAATCATTAATATTCCATTGATCAACATGACAAAATAATGATAACAAAATATTAATGATGTTAAATATTTTAAAACGACTCATTTTCTAAAATTTGTCACGATTGGGGTTAAATACAATGCTTGAACTGAAAATTGTCATTAAATATGGATATAGGTTTACATATTCACAGTTATTGTCAAATAAATATAAATAAAAACCTATACTAAATGACATTTCATTAATATGCATAGTGACTTTTTTTTTACAGAAATAGGCAAAACCGCTGCACTGATTTATTTTTTGTAACAATTTAACTCCGCACGTTTATCAATTTATTTTAAAATGAATACATACATATAATACTACACTATTTTATGAAAGAGGTATTGGAAAGTAATTAATGAATATTAACGACCAAAAATTAAAATTTATCGGAAATATTTTAAGCCAAAGTTAAAATTATAAAAGGATTTATTTAACGATTAAACTACTATTCATATAAACTTCGTTGGTTATTGAATTTTATAGCATATTGCCAATTGTTCTGACTCATAAATAAATTTTAACATATAAAACAATATCCCAATAAAATGTCGCATAAAAAAACAGAACAGTAATATTTTATACCGTCTATATAGCTACATAATACATAAAAGTCCATAGCTGCTGAAACCTGTTGCTCCTATAATGAAACATTGGTCTTGTTAACGCGTATCAAAATAACCGTGCCAACCTATCTGTAGCAACTACTTTTCAGCGATCAGAGTCGGATTAGTGAAGAACTTGGGATTGATAATACATCTTAAAACATCTTCATTATATACAATAGTCATAATTTTACTTTGGTTTCTCGTAAAATAAAAATTATACAAATATCTTTTTCTCTTGCCATAATGAGAATGGATAATTTATGATAAAAGTTCTACATCTGGGTACATTTAAAAATGTTCGTGAGTGTAGGAGTGATTACGGTACTTCTTTGTCATGCAGAAGATTGAAAACAAATTGGACCAGATACGAGTATATTTAACCCAATCTATTCTCGACCGCGAATCTGTTGTTCTAGTTATTAACAACATAGTTCGATCTGACGATCCAGAAATATGGCAAACTGTAGGCACAGTTACAACACAACGGAAACAATTGCCCATCAGGCATGGATTCAATAGAGTTGCATTAGATGTCAGAAGAATCTCGGAGAGAAAAATACTATTCTTTTAATATATATATTTAAGTCTACCTAATTAATTTGATATATTATAGTTAATATTTGGATACTTATCGCAACATTAAATATAAAAGTTATATTTTAATAAATAACTATGAGAAAATTATTTCAATCTATAATTAATTCGATAAAATCAGATAATGTGTATTATAATGAAATGATGTGTTCCACAAACAGAACAATAAAACCCATAAGAAGAAATAAACACGGCATTTTCATACCGAAACCTTTTTAAATTAGACAGTAGCTTTTAAAAGCAGTCACTAAACTTTGAAAATTATAAAAAATGAAAAATTGTAGTAAATACATATCTAAATTAATAGAATAAAAAAATGAATATATTATATTAGAACGGATATATGATCATGTATAGTTTAAAAACCAAATCTTAGGTAGACAGTTTGGGATCAGTCGGCAAAAGGTTGACTGATACCATACAGAGTAGAGTCCATAGAGACCAATCCCGGATCTCCAGAGACGGCTGAACCGCAAAAACGGGAATTAAGGTACGAGTTTACACAGTTCCTTACCGGTCACGGGTGCTTTAAAGCATACCTACCCCCGCGGGCGTTAAGACTTTCTGTTGGATGTGTCTATTATGGTGAGCAGGACAGCGTAGAACACACGGAATTCGAGTGCATCGGTTCTTGCAGCGTAGGAAGTATGCTGAAGAGTATGCTTACCCCAGATAACATTGTGAGGACTATACTTCAGACCTAACGGGCGCGGCACGCAGTGTATACGATATTGGTCAAGATTATCCTTACAAAGATGGCGGAAGAAGTAAAGAGGTGAATAATTCCCTGTGAATCTCCATCGAAGCTACATTCATATTAAAGTAGATCTGATCCCAAGGATGATTAACCAAGGAAAAAAGATACTTAGTAAGATTAAAATCACGTAATATTCTAGTATTACCCGTCAAAGTTTAGAAAATATAAACAAAGATGCGCAGCAATTCTAGCTGGAATGTCTGAAATAATACTGGCACTACTAATAGTGTAGTGAAGGGAATAATGTACCGCGACAGGAGGTTGTAGATAGTAAGCCACTTGCCGATCCAGCAATTCATTCCCAACCTGCACACCAACTGAGTTTTTTAAACTTTGACTAGTAATAACTAAGAAATATAAACATAATCGTACAAATTGATTTAAGTGATTTTTATGAATTCAATGGATTAGAATGAAGTATTTAATTAAATCAAGTTTCAAATCCAGCTCGTTAATCATCTCAGTTAAATTTTTAACATCAACAGATCCATGGCTCATTATCCAGCAAGTTTAAAATTTTATTAGATATGAAGTGCTTCATAGTATTTCTTTTATACAACTCAACTGAACTCCTGGAATCATATCGATTGAGCGTAATCTCATTAAATAAATATTATTTGAGCGAAAATAATTTTTCGACAATCTCATCAGTTGAGCCCAAGTATTTTTTACTAGTAGCATTTTTTCATTGTAAAACCATGTATGTTTTGAGCAGTACATTAAAACTTTTCCAATAAATTTAAATCAGCTATTAATTTTTCAAAACTTTTAAACAAAAAGGGTTGGGAAACTTTTAAAGATAGTTGAAAAAACATTTTAAGTAAAACCTTCAGCCCACTGACCATAATACACATGTGTAAACGCTTGAAATTAGGGTAACGTATGTGTTTATTTATTTTTAAACATTTCATCACTAAAAAAAAATATGATTTTCTAAAATTGTATGATTAAATGTTTAGTGAATTTTATTGTATTTTCTAAATTATATTTTGTAATATTTAATGGCCGCCATTTTTGTTGAAAACCGGTGGCCATTAAATATTTTTCTCCCTAGTTTCAAACGTAAGCAATATTACACTCCAAGTAATGGTCTCACACAGAAAAATAGATCGTTTTCACGTAATAAAAGATCGAGAAATATTTTTATATCACTGTTAAGCAATTATTTAAGAGAATATTTATGTAAGAAATATAAGCCTGTCCGAAGAAAAAAATAATAAAAAAGTATATTATTCATCAGAACATACGTAGTAATAAATTTACATAGCAGATTTATTATTTCAGCACAATGTCAAAATTAACTCCAGTTCAAGGGATATGAAAAACTTAATGTTAAGATTAAAATAAATAGTACCTTGAAAAATAAAATATAATCACGTATAGAATAACCTTGCTTTAAAATTTAAATAATTAATTAATTATTCATCAAACGAGATTCAACAGCTAATTGGGAAGAATTAAAAATATTACTTTATCGGCATAAAATTACAAGTTTTATTAACAATAAACTGCTGAGAAATATCAATATCTTCTTCAGCACACAATTTTAGAAAATAATGTATTTTTATTGATGAAATGTTTAAAAATAAATTTAAAAAATATATGTCGAAATTTGCTTAGTCCTTTAAATAAATTAAGCCTTTATGTAGGTGCGTTTATAAATTATTTTTTATTGTAAATTGTAACTGTCATTCATATATGTATATATATATAATATTATTCAACTTGTAAATCTATATGTAAATTCATCGTATTTGTAATTAATATATGAAACATTATTAAATTTGTAAGTTTATCATTTAATTAGTGCATGTTGAGTCCTTGGAAATAGATCGAAGTCTGATCTAACGACAGAGCGTGCCCTACTACTTATATAGTAATACGGAACCGTGGAACCCGCCGGGTTGGTCTAATGGTGAACGCGTCTTCCCAAATCAGCTGATTTGGAAGTCGAGAGTTCCAGCATTCAAGTCCTAGTAAAGTCAGTTATTTTTACACGGATTTGAATACTAGATCGTAGATACCGGTGTTCTTTGGTGGTTGGGTTTCAATTAACCACACATCTCCAGGAATGGTCGGATCGAACTGAGATTGTACAAGACTACACTTTATTTACACTCATACATATCATCCTCATTAATCCTCTGAAAGGTAATTACCGGAGGCTAAACAGGAAAAAGAAAGAAAGAAGGGCGGTACCATGAATCTATCAGGAGTTGGGTAAATAACACGTGTGCGCCGCAATTGCTGCAAGCCACATCCTTTCTTTTTCCTGTTTAGCCTCCGGTAACTACCGTTTAGATAATTCTTCAGAGGATGAATGAGGATGATATGTATGAGTGTAAATGAAGGGTAGTCTTGAACATTCTCAGTTCGACCATTCCTGAGATGTGTGGTTAATTGAAACCCAACCACCAAAGAACACCGGTATCCACGATCTAGTATTCAAATCCGTGTAAAAATAACTGGCTTTACTAGGACTTGAACGCTGTAACTATCGACTTCCAAATCAGATGATTTGGGAGGACGCGTTAACCACTAGACCAACCCGGTGGGTTGCTGCAAGCCAATGAGTTGTGTGAACTGCACGGAGCCGAGTGCAACCGAACGGAGCCACTGAATCGCCAGGAGCCGAGTGCATCTGACATGTTATTTAAAATTCACTATTAATGAAAAACATTAATTTTCATTTAAAATAGGACTTTTAAAATGTAAAGATCTTTCGGTTGCCTCCGTTGGCTGTACTCTGTTACGGTGCATCCAAACGGATCCGCTGAGTTGCCAGGAGCCTAGTACATCCGAAAGGATCCTTGTATTCGTCAAGAGCTGTATGAATCCGACCGTAGCTGAGTACAGTCGAACGGAGCTATCTGAACAATAATCTTTAAATTTAAAAATGAAATAAAATGAAATTTAAATAACATGAATGAAACCTGAGTTTATACAAACACATACGTAACCCGAATTTCAAGCGTATAATATATATATTATATTTACACTTATATAGCTTTAAGAAACTTCATAGTAACTACTTTACACGATCCATTTAGTGCATTATATAACTAATAAATAAACCGGTTTACTCGCATATAAGATGTACATTCACACGTATTACGATGGCTTAATTTTTGTTTCCTTAACGAAGAACAGGTTTGGCTAAAAAAACTTTATTTGAAAGTATACTCACTCACTCCCCTTGAATAAGAAGGTTTAATATACTACAACATAATTTCCTGAAATTTTACATCATACGTTCAATAAATTAAATAATTTAGGGTCACTCCTTAATGCTTTTATAAAAAATAATTTTAATGATTCTTTCTTGCGAAACGCTTAAAACCGGCTATGCTACGCTAGGATTAAGAATATTTTTTTTTTGTATACTTTTTTTAGTTAGTATTAAAATAAAATCGTAATAAAAGAATAGAATATTTATTCTATTCTTCGATAGCATGAAGTAGAACGAGTTCGAAATTTTAAAGAGACGGTGAAATTTTAAATACTGGTAAAGAAGAATTATGCAAAATTAAACGTATAAAACGAAATTGTTTCAGTGAGAAAACGAGCCAGGCAAGGATTTAGATTAGACCATTTGCTTAGTATTTAAACATAATTATAGGAAGAACAATAAAGGAATGAAATAAAACCCAAAGGGGAAAAGTGAAGGTAAGAGTAGCAAATTGTATTTTAACTAAAAAAAAAATAAACATTACAAAAAGTAATAAAACCTAATTAAAAACCAGTGTGTGATACAAATATTATAATTTTTCAATTCTCGACTTCTTGTCGACTTTTAGAAGTAGGTGCCAAATAACAAATTCATCTTATTAACCCTTAATTTGTCATAAATGTTTTACCTGGAGATTTTATATTTGATTTTTTCATTTTTATTTAAAATGTGATAGCTCCACAAAAGACTTCTATCGAATGAAAATAAACTGCTGGTAAAAAACAAAAGAAACGTTAAGGCGAGAAACCTGCATAATGAAAAAAATAAGAGGTATAGAGAAACGATGAAAGCAGGTGGTTACTGAGAATGAGCTACGGCTACCTGGGAAGTAGAAAACCGTATTATTTTTTACCGGACGATTACAAACTAATTTTTTATTTGTTTTATTTTCGCGCAAAAATACATCTGAATTCAGACTGACATCAGGCTACTGTTATTAACAATCCTGAACTAAGCAACGATGAATACAAAAGACTGAAAAATATTACTACGGAATTTCCGAAATAACTACCTTTAAAGAATAAAACAGTCATCAAATCGGTCCATTTGAAGCCGATTATACAACTGCTGGGGGAAAATACATACACACGGGTTGAACAAAAACTCATACGTTTCGAATTAAGAACTTTTCAGTTTTTTTTGGATGGGAAAAATTGAAAACGAACAAAGAACTACTGAATAACATAAATTATTATCTGATGGAGAAATTCAATTAACACAATCGCAAAACAAAAGTAATAAAATATAACAGAAAAGAATATTTTCTTTATTTAGGAAACAAAATGTCAAAGGATGATCGATTGAAAAAACAACTTCGAACAAATAAGGAAAATTCTCCGACAATAGTCTTTATTTTAATAAAACATTTATTTCGGAATTACAGAGATTTCGTTTGTTAATATTTATCTGCAGTGTAGCGTTTATAGTAGCTAAAAAATTAACGAAACTTGAAACAAAAGATCACATTTAGAGAATAGCGATGTGCTCTGCTGATCATTTGGTGGAGCAGAATTAACTGGAACGATAACTGAAAGTAGCAGTAAGTTTTTACTGCTTCGTGACCATATCTAGTCTGAGATAGAACTTTGTAGTCACTAGTGAAAAACAACGGAATGAGTATTTATAGGATAGAAATTGATTTTTAAAATATACTTAACGTCGATGATGTGACTAGCATTTCAACATGTAGAACACACTTCGGTTGCATTTCGCAACATGAGATCAACTAATAATGAAGTCTAACGCAAATGACTTATGTAAATTTGTAAGGCATCAATAAAGTGGTGTGCTCTGATTGTGCTATACGTTACTACGTAACAAAAAATATTGCACTGGAGCAGATGATTATATTTACTACACAACTCACTCATTCGTATCTCCTATGTAGTGTTAAGGAATTAATAAAATGACAGTATTCATGCGAAACAGAAAACAATATAACACAGCAAACTGATCCGAATCGCATGTACTCTTTTATCAGAGCAGTGACAAAATAGCAACGACGTTCTTATTGAATCGTTACTAGTTGAGAATACGATGCTACTGAAAAATGTTGAAAATTAGTTTCCATGATGAAGATAGAAATGAAGATTTCTAAGAATTGGGAAATAAGAGATTACTGAGTATTTACACTAGTAGAAGTACTAAGAGGTTAAAATGTATTACGGTCTTTATGAAAACATCTATAATGAGTTCTTTAACAGAAACAAAAGAAAAATGTAAAATTTACAGAGAACACAAAAATTAGAGTACGTACAACTAAATGAAGATATAAAATACAGCATATACGATTTAAATGTTTGCTGACCTTTAAATTTCTAATTTTTACTAAAAATAGAACTGGAGAGATACAGCAGACCAGTGAAGTAGCTGTCAAAAATAAAATAAATATGTTAAATTAATCGTAAAAACTTTTACTGGCTTCAAGTTATCCATTTTATTTTTTCTTATGAATCCATTTAGATATCCATTTATCAAGAATTATTAATAATGGTTACGAGATTTTTATAACAAAACTTTGAAAATAGTAATAATTCGCATGATCATATTTTTTAGAACTTCTTTTAAAAAAAAAAAACTGACAAGAAATTCAAACCCCTCTCCATAATCAAGAATATTTTTTTTTAGGTTTTACAAAACAGTTTGAATAAATAACGAAAGTAATTAATAATAATCATTTAGAATCCAATTTTTACAGAATACCTTTTACGCAGAAAAAAGTTTTGATTAACAACAGAATAGGGCAGAAAGAACTCATCATTTCAAATCACAAAAATGTAGCTGCTATACAAACTACAAAAAATGTATAATACAAATATAAGCGAAAATACAACCAAAATTGTATAATAACTCAATAATAGGTCATCCAACATTTGTTTTTACAACACACCAATCAATGTTAACACCTAAAAATTAGATCACTAGCTTTGACGGCGATACTCTCTCTAAGCGGTTCTGTGGTCGCATAATTGCAGTAGCATTCATTACATACAGTAAAATGCAAGAGAAACAAAAATGTACCCGTTGATTAAACCAAATGAAAGTACATTCGAACAAACATATATGATTAAAAACACAAATATTTGACTAAAAATACAGCGATTCACGTAATATTAATCGTCTGAATTTCAGGCTATCCGGTTACGGTTAAATGTGGCACCATAAAGTTACACCGATTAATAATTTTGCAAGAGGTAAACTCTGAAAAAATAAAAGCTACGAGTAAAAATAATAATTTATCAAAATAGTACCAACATTTTAAATTTTTTATCCTTTAATTTGAACTGTTAATCCTTACATTGAATCATTTAATAACTTCTATATCAGAAGAAAATTTAATTAAAACTAGGCTTAAATTAAAATTATATCAATCTTATTTTTCAATTTTAGGAATAACTTTAATTAGATAAATTACCCGTTAATATAGGAACGGGTTCGAAATTTTTAAAAATTAACATTTATTTTTTGACGAACTTGCCTAGAACTGTGAATGTCAAAGAAAAAGGACACAACAACATTATTTAGTCGTTATACAGCACAAACAGATTAAGAAAACAAACTTCAAAATAAAACCGTTCCTACTAACAAAATATTTTCAAGATAAGGATTATAATATTCCTTTAATTTATTTACATCTAAAACTTAATCTTAAAAAAACTCACTGAATAAATATGCCTAATATTCTTCTTTATTAACAACTGTATTTCAACTTTAACTTACTTGGCTGGGGCCAACGGGAACTGAATGGAATAATTTTTAACAGTAGTTAATTCTGTGAAAATGTTGAAAGACGTTTAACACTTGATAACATAAATTTCTAACCACAACACACAATCAACCAAGGATTAATGATAAATAAAAACTTTTTTTCAGTTTTCAGAATGTCAAACTAAAAATAATTTCACAAAAGAGAATTACGCGCAGATTTTTAAAATAGATATAAAGAATTAACCTCCAACACAAAAAAAACAAAACTAAAAACTTAAGAGACGTACCCCATGGAAGTTCTGAATGAACCACTTCATCATGCTTTAACATAATCAGGAATATAATAACTTAAGCAATACTGCCTACGTACTAGATTTGCGAGACAAAACTTCACGCCAGAAACTAATAGAATACAACTGGCAATGTATATAAGTAAAACTAGCTTTTGGCACGCTGCACTATTTTAGCAGTAAACTTCCCCCTCTCTTGTCTCTTTTTAAACTTACACAAAGATCCCCACTACGATGAACTATATCAAACAATAATTAGTGGTTAAAAAAGTCCCTTATCAAATACATCATAAGACTTTAATCGGGCGCTATTTTAATTACGTATTAAATAATAATGTCTTAATATATTGCTTGAATATTAATGTTTGGACTAATAAATTATCCGAATATCATTACATAGATTAGCAAGGTAATTTTATTATTATAAGAGAGCCAACTTGATGCTTAATTCCAATCGATTAAAACAAAATTAATATTAAAACATGAATCTGCAATCGCCATAAAAACTGAAGCATTTCTCGTAGCAATATTGAAGCATTTGCCATGGCAAACGCTTTAGAGTTGGAGAGCTTCAAAATACCTAGCACACTCCTTTTAAGCCAATTCATTTAACCAATTATATACATTGACAGCATCTCCAATTCGTCATCAAATCAATCATTTCGTCGTCACAAATCATTTCCACCCAATAATTTCTTAAACTTTTTGGGAAAAACTTAAATTCAAATCTGAGATTGGGAGATTTTCTGAATTCATTACCAGTCGTTATTGATGATCATCCGAAACGCTCTTCGTTATACAGGTTTGTTTTGTCGTTTCAAAATATTTCATATTACTTTTATAGATTTCAAATATTGATGAAAAAAATAACGTACAAAGCAATTAGACGGCTATGGATTTCAGACGGTATCTCTTGTAGAAAATAAAAAATAAACCTGACGCTTTCCGAAGCTCACAGAAGCAAAAATTTTGTTAGTCTTATCCATTTTAAAGCTTTACGATCTACACGTAAATGTAGATCATAGAACCACACGAAGCAGTAGAATAAAGCAGACAAAGCAAATAAATCGATAAACCTTCATGCAAGTACTGCAAACTTTACATGAAAAATTACTGAGCGATTATTATTTTAAAAATACAGCAGATATGTTATTAGCTGAACTGATCAGAATCCCTCAAGTTATCAGTAATTAAAAAATTACATAATTTTTCCTTCAAAGGTTACTTAGAATTTAGTTATTTAATTTTTGTGCAAAGAAATATTTTTCCTAACACTGCATCTATAATTAATTCACAATTATCATGCAATTAAGAGAAATGTAAAGGATTTCTTTTTCTTTCTTATAATTCAAATAATTCACGCCAAATGACCAGGCACATATTTTGCCATCCAAGCTTGATTCTGTATCAAATTTTTTTCAGCCAATATCAGTCATGTTTTAATAATTGTTAAGACAATACTTCATTAATAATTTAGTGCGACGTGTGTTTATATTCTCTGTCTTCAACTTAATCTTTTCAGAAAAAAAATGATTAGCCCTCCATAATAAGCTCTTAAAAAAATTAAATTACGCTCTCAAAAAAATTACAGTATTGTAGTTTTTTTCTTCATGTGTAAAAAACACATGCCTGTAAACGATAAAAAACGAAACAGATTGTAACTAAACGAAATTTATACTCGAAATCGTTAAAAAAACTGTTTATATAACATAAGTTCATAATCAGTTTATTACCGAGTCTCCGAGAATAATGCTAATCATGAATTTTAGTTTCCTAAAAAAAATTTAAAAAAGAATTAACAATAAAGGACAATTGTAAAAGTTAAAATTTTCAATAAAAATCGTTTTCGTAGGAAAGTGTAAGAATTTTATTTTCAAAATGAACAGCCAAAAATTTACAAAATATTACAAGTAATAAATGAGGCCAATACTCTTCCAGATCTCTGGAAGCAACATTTAATAAACTGTTAAAAATGATGAATTTCATACAATAAAACGCGTACAAAAAAATGCATTAATTGGTTAAATTAATTAGTCCGATTAATTTTATTATTTCAAATATTTTTAGTGGAGTGTGGCCGTAGATTCATATAGTATAATATTTCTTTCTGATTGCTTTAAAATGAAAAGCGGAGAAAAAATGTCATTCTTTTTAATACAAATGTGAAAAATTTTCATGGAACAATTTTCTATTATAGTAAAATGGATGGAGGATTATTTTTTATATATTCCACTAATTCATAAAATCACTTCAATACATCATATGAATGTATACGTACAGCAAAGCTACTACATGTGTATAAGAATGAAGTCACTAAGGTAAAGTTCCGCTAGATTCGCTAGATAGAATTCTAACAGTAAAACCCTTTTCCAAGCGAAGTGTAGAAAAGTTTCATAAATCAAATTACCGATTTAACTTTTGTTATTTCAAAAACTTCTAAATGTGAAATATGGTATTAATTTATAATATTCGTCTTAAAATAATGAAATGATAAGCTAAAACCAGTCTACTTCTAAAGAAATTAGTACTTAAAAATATTTAGTACTAATTTATTTATGTATTGATAGCAACTATTAAAAAAACAATTAGGTAACCATAATAAAAGACCTACTTAAAAATAATACAATTTACACGAGTTAAAATTAGTCTTAACTTTTTTTTCGTAATCAATTTGGTCCACTTACTTAAATTCCATATTTTCTAAAGTTTAGCAAACCATTTTTCCGTGTTTTTTAGATGTCGTTGAAAAAGAATAGAATAAACCTCGTATATAAATTTTAAATTATAAACTTAAATTATGTGGACTTTACAAATAGATGTATATCTGGACAATTAATTTAAACGCAAAATGTTATTAATGGATAAAAGTTTCTATTCTCATAATCCGAAAAAAAGATATAGGGAATATCTATAATCAATAAACAGATACAATTTACATTTAGTCCCGTGGTATCACAATTACTTATTGATGAAGTCATTCCACATCCCATATAGAGTTTATATATATATATATATAAACTCTATACTTCATTATATATATACATATATAAACTCTATGGTATTAATTTATAATATTCGTCTTAAAATAATGAAATGATAAGCTAAAACCAGTCTACTTCTAAAGAAATTAGTACTTAAAAATATTTAGTACTAATTTATTTATGTATTGATAGCAACTATTAAAAAAACAATTAGGTAACCATAATAAATTGATTACTAATATCTGCATCCCGGCTTCGCCCGTGCTATATGGTTGGTTGCGATTCCCGTCGCGGACAATTTTTTTTTATTTTACGTTTTTTATTCAAGTAACCGGAAGAAAATGCATCCAGTCGCGTCGCTTATATAGAAAAAGTGGCAATGACGCTGCATTGGTTGCCCGCCAAGCCGTACACCTACGCACTCCTTAAAAAGTCGAAATTCAAAAATCCGAATCAATTTTTAGATATTTATCTGAAGAGTATTGCAACACCCAATCTAGTGAATATCTCGTTTAGTATAGTCAAAAATGGGAAAAACTTGTAATCACTGTTCAAATTTTTTTACTTTTCTTCATCCGTTTCAAGGTCGAATTTCGAAAAATTTAAAAACTGGTTTTTAAATATTTACATTAAAATTATACACACTGAAAATTAAGTTCATATCTTCATTTGTTACCGAGAAATATCAAAGTAACTGGATTTCAAAAATATTCAAAATCAATTTTAACCCTATAAACACGGAATGTCAAAATCTGGAAATTAGTTTTTAATATTCACATGAAGATTACAAACAGCAAAAATCAAGTTGATATCTTAATTGTTATTGAGAAATTTAAAAAAATAAATAAATTTCACTGTTACTCCATTTTAGCTATTTAAACCCGGAATTTCGAAAAATCCTTTTTTAGTGTGTACTTACATCGTAAGAAAAACATGAATTCAAATTTTCATCAATTTAATTTCAGTAGCTTTTGCTGGGCTTTGATGAATCATTCAGTCAGTCAGTAAGGACTTTTTTTATAGGTGCAGACATTTTTTGATAAACTTCATGAATAAAAATTTGATTAAAAGTAAATTTTTAAAAGAATATATAAAAATTATTTTTATATGTATTTTATATATTTATTTATTTCTGTAAAAATAAATAATCATGTTTTCAATCAGACTGTAGTATAATGTGTATATGATATAGAGATCACATCAGAAATAAATAATGGGGTAACCTTAGTTAAAAAAAATCAATCCTTCAATATGTAAATGAAAGTGTCAAGGACCACTGGGGAAAGCCCTTAATCATGACAATCAATTAAAATGTAAGAAGTTAATAAATAAAAAGGAGATTAGTTCATAATCAGAATTAGAACATAAAAATAATAACTATACGAAATAACAGTGATAAAAATATGTAAAAATAAGAAATAAAATTTGTACAGAATAAAATAAAAGTCTAAAAGCTCTATTAGTTGTAAAATATTTGATGTATACATATTTAAGCGCCGAACCAGAACGCAAAAAATTCATTTTATTCTAATTCTATTATTTAATAACTTACCACTAAAATAATACTGTTCTTGTTAAAGGAAATATTTTTTGGCTGAAATTCAAATAATTAAATCAAAAGGTGACTATGATCATAAAATAATTTATTAAAAATGGGAAACAGAAGCGTAATTTTCTTTCTTAATGGCCGAAGAACTATGCTCTAAAACTGGAAAACAGTTTCATAACTATTTTCGGTCTGATGTTGATACAAGTGAGTATATGTTTTTTCGAGAATATTGTGACTATGTTTTTTACGGCTAAGGCAGCACATTTTTAAATATAAACGCCTGAAATTTAAAATAAAAAAAGAGTAACATATGTAACATACCATAAGTCGACTAAACTGAATTGTAAATTTTGTGTTAAATATCAGTAAAACATTCGTCAAAATCACTATAAACAAAGTAATTACAAAATACCATTTATCGAAAATATCAAATATTTGAATAGTAGATGACTTTCGCGGGACGTTACAGCCAGATCATTGTTATGTGAAAAAATCAAATAAATGGAGTACGTAAGGAAAAATGTAATCATTTATTCAGTTTTATTACAATGACTTTATTTTAACAACGGTTCTATATTTCACAAAAATAAAAATAAAAGAATTCCATCAACCTATTGTACTATTATAAAAATAATTATGCTATCGTCAAATTATAAAATATTCCGCGTTAAAATCTTTCGACATTAAACTGAAGGAGAGGAAACAATTATTATAAACATTTTTTTAATATTCACCGCAAACGTTGGTTAATTAAAACGAAACGAAAACCAAATTAACGCAAATTAAACTGAATTTCATCCTGAGTTAATTAAGTCGTAATTTCATAACTGTAAATGAAATACAAAATGTCATAATACAAAACAACATCACTAAAACTGGATAGTACATCTGTATCCATTTAATATTTGGATGCGATGTGACCACTACATTACATGACAAAGCAATTACATTTTGTTTAATAATTTTGTTAAGCGGGGATGAATATGAGAATAAAAAACCACCATGCATGTTCAGTTATGCCCCAACAAAATTGTAATGTGAATTTGGACTGCGAAAAAAGTTGATTGCACACACAAAAACACAAAAAAACATGATACCAGAAACCGTAAGTAACCACACAGTTTATTAATCAAGTCGTTATTACGAAAGAATTTTAATCTTTAAACTTTTTGATCAATTTGCATTATAACTGTTGATTCATACCATATGTTTCAAACGTTCTTAGGGTGATGACGAATGTAAATCAACTGAGATACGATGGAATAGTCAGAATTCTTACAATGAAAGTAATGATGTTCAATTTATATCCAACAGTCAGGTGATTAGAAGGAAGGTGCAAGATGTAGGCCTGAAAATCATGTACATTTCGGTAGTCTTAGCATGCTGATATACAAACCGAAATATGAATGAATGATGACAGAAAAGAGAAATCATTTTTTATTTCCCTGTAAAACTGGCATAGAATGTTTGATATTCTTAGAATGGATACTTTTTTTTAATGATTTATGATTCTTGACTTCATCCACCATACAGATAGCACTTAATGTACACAAAATTTATAGCTTGTTAAATATTTATTTTTTCAAGAAATCATGTTCATATTTGTTTGTATAAGAATGACACGCAAATCACATTTTTCTCAACGTTCCTTAACTTGCTTACAAAACAATAACATTTTATTTTTATCTTCTAATTACACAACTTTTTTATCTTTTTTATAATTACACAACTCAAACATTTTATTCTAAAGTTTTCCATAATTGTATATTTTGTCATTGTATATATACCTCCTTACAATAATTTATTAATTTAACATAATATTTTTTTCAATAGAGTGTTATAATAATTATTTAGTTATAAAGTAATTATACATTTTTTAAATCTACGTTATATTATTATGAAAGAACATATGACAAGGGCTTCTGAACTTATCTGCGTAAGGTAAATAAAATAAGATATCGTAAAACGAATGTAGAGAGCATTAAAAAAACTGACTTCATGAAAAAAACAAAAGGAATATAATAAATAAAATTAAAATAACGTATAATTTATAAATTCATAAACTCCAACGCAAAACTACACTTAAAAAAAAAAGAATCAATAAGTCAAGACTAGAATGATGATCTAATAAAAAACGTTATTTTGTTTAAAATAAGGTAAAAATATCATAGTAAATTTTACGGTAGACTATAAACGTCACGGTAATATTAGGAAATAAATGCGGAACTCCTATGGTAGAATACGCCCAACATTTTATTGAATTACTCACATCTTGTGTTCAGTTATTTTTCCCCCTTCCTTTCTAGCATCTACGAGGTAATGCAATCAGGGTTTCCGGCATTGAAGTAGGTGGAAAATATTGATGGAATGAATGAGATGAGAGATAAATATTGAAGATCGAACTTCATAACATACTTTGCAGTCTTTATAATATTATAGGTTATAGTAAGTAAGATGACCTGAACTTAATATTACCGTAAATGTAAAAGATTAAAATAAAACGTTTAAGATTAGAAGAGGATTTTTCTTTAATAACACAATTTTCATGTAAAATTTGCTATGTAGAAGTTTTACTTTTAGATTATTTATTTATTGTAAATTGGTTATCTAAAATTCAGATTATATTAGAAAAATAAATTAATGACATCAAAGAACAATACAACAGTTAAGATAAAATATAAACTTTGCAAAACAGTTAAGTCCAACTATTAATGTACTGTCGTCCTTCATAGTGCATAGATTTTACCTACAAAATCATGCATTCTTTATCATTTTTACGACTTTTTTATATACATATATTTTTTCTATTTTTTTTAATTGCGTAACAAAATCTTACACCAATACCCTAAAATTATTCCCAAATTCTCACAAATTAAGAATATTATAAAAAATCCACCGCAGAACTGCAGAAGAAAACTTTTCGTTATTTTATCTTTAATAATCACATTGTACAATTTTTTACATAAAAATATAAATTAAATAAGCAAAGTAAAAGAGGTATAATTCTTTTTTTTTAATACGCTATTAAAATACATTTCCTGTTTACAAGAATAAAATTATTACAATTGTAATTTGATGAAATAATTAAAAGTAACGATTAGATCATACACAAAAGCAAGTTTAAACCCATCGTTGTGACACTACATAAGCGAATATGAAAAATACACCAATACACAAAATCAGCATAATTTTACTTAGAGGTTGTCTGATTATTTTTTTATTTTTTCTTCCTTACCCCCCGGACCGGATCCACAACAAAGCAAAGCACAGCCCAGGGAGTTGTCTACTCAAATGGACTTCCCCGTCGGCCGGCAATAAGTCTAGTCCGACAGGTTAGCCCGCCGAACTTTTCATTGCCTGCCACCCCTAGGGCGTGGTATCCTAGCTCGACTATGTCGTTCCTGGACCCCCAAGCCAGAAACCGCGAATCGGTCTTGACGCCAATCGCGAAGGGATGAGGGAGTCCCAGTACCTCATCAGTGCCGCCCATCCGTGCAAGCACAGATGAACGTCAGCTCCGCAGGGGGCTGTCCCTCAACTCCTCGGGACCCATTCTCCCTGGCTTTGTGCTGGAGTATCCGTACCACAAAGTCAGTTACCGCACGACCTCTGCCCCTGATAACATACAGTCTATGATTGTGTCAACTGTAAGGGGCTCAGCCACCAACTCACAACAACGATGTTCAGCAGTCACGTCCGGCAGTCGAACACGACGTGTTTCCGTGTATCGAGCTCTCCGTAAGAAAGGCAAAATTGGTCATCAGCTCACCTCCTGGCATGTAAGTGTACCCGAAACACGCCGTGGCCAGATAAAAATTGGGTCAACCAGAGGTGACCTCACCTAAGTTGCGGTTGACCCAAGGCTTGACCAGCCGGATCAGAAGATGTTTCCATCGCCCCGTGGAGGACAGGTCCCAGCTGATCTGCTGTTCTCGGAACTACCACCTGCGCATTATCACTCGTGTCAGCTCCTCCAGTAATCCCAATCCTCAATCCGGCTAGTTGTTTTAATAAAGGGATGCCCGCAATGACTAAAACTGCCTCATTCGAAACTGAAGAGTATGCCGAAAGGATACGGACGGTAATCCGCTTCTGAACACCTTCCAGTACCCGCCGATTTCGATTGCACCCCAGAGCTTTCGACCAAACAATGATCCCGTTTACAGTACAAAATTGATCACATTTCCGTACAACTACCTTTTGGATGACCAGGGGCCGTCCACATTGCCCAGAAGCCTACTCAGCACCCGTACCATCGCTCCTGCACGATCAGATGTCTCTCGCACGAGTACGGAAAACGTACGCCGTCGGTCCAGCCATATCCCCAAATACTTCACCGACTCTATCTGGGGTACTAAGGCTAATCCGCCAACCGTGATCCGGATCGGATAAAAATAACGCCTGCTAGCCAGACAGATGAATGATGTTTCCTCATGAGACAAGGTTAGACCCCTATCCATCAACCAGTGCTGCACTAGATTGATAGCTTCATTGGTCGCTGACGCTACAGCCCTCCCATACCCTACCAATGTCAGATCGTCAGCAAAGGCCACAAAACGGCTGACGACCGATACAACTCTAGGATTCTCATCCGTAGCTCTCCATCAAACACCAGGTCTCATAACGTCGGACTAAGTACTGATCCCTGTAGTATCCCCACACGTGACCGGAAAAGAGAGCTATGAGTCCGTCGAATTGTAAAGCAAACGTCTTTCTTGACAGATACCTTTATACCATTCGCCGTACACCACCGTCCACTTACTTGCCTCGTAGGGCCTCGAACACGGCACCCCACCGCAACGAGTTGACAGTAGTTTTTACATCAAACATCACAACCGCGGGTATGTTTTTCATTCGGCAGTTGCCGGGAGCTGCTGCCTTTACCAGCCGGCACACACGTTTTACCGTATCGGGGGCGAATCTCTCCTCGCGAAATCCATACTGGTTCCTGGAGTATCCACTATTATGCTCGCGTCAGCCTAACATCATGCATCTTTTCCGATAATTTTCATAAAGAATTCGTCAGGCAGTTCAAACCATAAGTGTGGGAGGGCTGCCCTGGCTTCTATATCAACACCAGACGAGACTCTTTGTATGCCCTCTGAACGTAATCACCCGGCAACATATATGTTATCTGTTGTCGACTTTTTAATTAAACATACCTGAAGAACGACTCGACTAATCTTCATCAAATTTTCACATGCACAATTGCAGATACACTAATAAAGCAAAACTAAATTTCAATGACATTGATCAAGTAGTTTTGGAAATTTTCGAGCCACAAAACTTTCAAATTCTTTGGGACAAATGAGCGTAACTCAAAAATGATTAAATCAAATTCTCTCTTTTATAATTTTGAGACACTACCACAGTATATAATAATTTCAATGAAATTGATCTAGCAGTTTTGGAAATTTTCGTGCCATAAATTTTATACACAATTTTAAGCTTTTTTATATAAATTTTATATATAAGGCGAGAGACAGGGAAATTACATTTTAATTACTGATATTTTCGTATTCCTCATACGTCAACACGTATAGAAAATTCAATTTCACCCCGCAATCCCACCGTGTGAACGAACAAAAGAAATACCGTACTTTTCTTCGAAACGTCATAAAAAAATTAAAAGGTTTTTTTTTATTATTAAGATACCTAAGGTATAAGTTTTATCAAAATCAAGTAATTTTCAGTAGAGGATCTAAAGAAAATTAACAAAGTACATTAAAACAAAAAAGTAAGAAAAACAAAAAATATATGTACCATAAAGGACATTAAAAAAATAAATCAAATCGAAAGATAAATTATTGTTAAACACAGTTGGAATAAATTACATTTTACAAAGGAATGAACTTATATTTAACAGATTAGAATATACTCTTATGTTTCTGATTGTTTGGTGCAATTTGAAAGAAAAAAAATGGAAAATGTGGTATACAGTTATATTTCTTTAATTTTAAACCAAATCACCTTACATCTTACATTAAAGTGGTAAATATCTGCATGATTTAAAAACATCATCGGACTGATAGTATTCAACTTACAGTATACTTATTCGACTTACTTATTTATTTTCTCTACGTTAGGTTCACCATCCTAATAAGAAGGCTATTCGTATATACACTATACAAATTTTTACTGGCGGTTTACACGTATTACACAAAAAGTTTAAGAAATTTACAATTATAGTGAACAAATTATTTTTCGTCTCTCAAAATTTTTCAACTTTTTCTCCCGAGAATGAATAACGTACATTAAGATTGTAAGGTAAAGTATGACTGTATGGTGACGGCTACGTAGAAACTTTCACGGATTTTCAAAAATTATCAAAACAACATGAATATAAGGACTAAAACAATGTAACGTACAACTAAATTCTTACGTTTATTTATAATTTTATATGACAGTACAACAAATAATTCATAAAAAAATTATAATATTTTTATTTATAGTCGAATCAACAATTAAAGTTACTAACGATTTATCAGTGTAATGAAACTGTACCGGTAAATGTGTAGTCCTGAACAAACTCAGGCCGACTATTCTTGAGACATGGTTAATTGAAACCCAGTAATTGAAACCAGTAAGTGAAACTGCAGTATTCACGATCTAATATTCAAATCCTAATAAAAGTAACTACAGCAGGTTTGTTCAGTGGTGGCGAATAGAAATTGAATGTGCTGTAGCATCGCAGCAATAGTTTGTGGTAGAGGTAAACAACCTGTGAGTTAAGATCAGAACACCGAGCGTAAAATATCGAATTTAAGTACTTTTTGAAAACACTGTATACGTTTTTATGACTAATAACTGGATTTAATACTTTCATAATCAAACTTTGTTCCCAGTTGTTATTTATTGATAAGTTTATTAACAACGTTAATGTCGTTAAAGAAAAGTTATTTTTTAATTAATTTTATTTGACTTAATATTCTCAATATTTGTAATTTTATGTAGATAGAAGTCGAAGAAGGACAAGCAAAAAAAAGGTAAAGTGTTAATGTTAGATAATGTGTTAATTTGTGAGTCTAGAGGAAATTTTTTGTGGAACCAATTTGAAATTGGTTTAATATTATAATGTGGATAGTTTTGGAATTACGGTAAGTCGTTGGTTTTTTAATAAGTTAAGTTTTTACATTACTATTAACATCCTGAACACAATATTTTGTAATTATTTTTTTATTATTATTTCACTGTCAAATTAGATTCTATTGACATAAAAGATTTACGAGATGTTTCATACTGCATGTTTGTTTAATGTGTTTGATTTGCGTATAGTGTCGATAATTGTGTACGTTCGATAAGTGGTAATGATTCTTAGAAATACAAATAATCACGAATTAATGCCATCATCCACGACAATACAGCTAAATATAGAACAAATCTATGCACAGTGAAGATCAAAAACAAGCTTGGTTTTATTGACGTAATTTATAATTAACTACTGCAGTGAAAATTACTGAGGTGAAAGGAACTTTGGCGAAGAGAAATCATGGAGCCGAGTGAATTGTAGATGAAGGTTTCCTCTCGGTATTCCTGTCTGCAGACCGAAACTCTCTCTGTTACTGGATCGAGACAACTACAACTTCGCGCAGCTCATATGCTACCACTCGCCAAGTAAACAATACCTTGAATAGAATTTAAATCTCAGAATTCTTGACTTCAAAATCAGCTGATTTACGACCACGAGTTTAACAGTAGACCAACCGGTGGGTTAAATAGTTTACTATTGTAATGATGAGAACATTTTATTTTGTATGCTTGAACCAATTTCAATTTATTTCGAAAAAAATGATCATATGTTGCGAGTAGGTTTACGTTTCATCAATTTCAGAACATAGCCTTCCACAGGAGTGGGTAAAATTAGAATTTTTGGAAAATTATCATATTTCAAGTATTTACAGCAAAAAAGATTCTTAGCTTAATCTAAATTAAAACATTGTATTATTTTTAGACAGATTACAATTTTGTAAAAATAGCATTTAAATACAAGTGGTTTACATGATTCTCAAGACTCTGCAGGTATTTGACATTGCGCTGTTTTGCAATGTCACGAACCGATGGGAGCAATCAACAGCAGAGACGTCCGATGGTTGAAACGAGTCCACGTACTCGACTTAGGGTCTGCGAACAGTTTGGAATCTAACACCGTCAAGTTTAGTGGTGTATCTAATTTCTTGTTACTTCTCTTTCTTTTTCTTTTTTATTTGTTATTAATGTTTGTTTTGTGGACTATATGGTGCTGAAATTAATGGTTTGCGATTTATGACTGAGCTTGAAATTTCATATTTGACTTTAAGATTGCTTGCAACTGTTTATTGTGTATTATTTATTTTGGGGGTACCTTAAGGACCTTCTTATCACGTTCTTTTGTCAGGAAATACTTATGGCTCCGCAGGAGAGCCGATTGTAATTATAATGTTATTAAGTAAAAAAAAATATAAATGGTGAAAAAATGCACTATTAAATACAATTTTAACGGAAGAATAATAAGAAACATTTTCGCTTTCGTCCTTGTTTTTATTTATTTTTCCATTTCATTATTAGAAATTTAAATCACCCGTTAATTAAAAGTAGAAAAAAATTTTCGGCACATATATTTTTAGTTGCTTACGTAATAAAACCTTCAAGCTAGTGCTGTAGCAGAATATTTTTTGTTGTACAATACATTACATGAAGTATATTTAAAGTGATTAATTGTATTAACTTTTACAAATAATCTCACTTTATTTTATTTGTATAAGTTAAGATTAAAATTATTATACCGCTTTATATTACATTTATTTATTATTATTAGTTATCGTTATTAATCTACATATTCTGTACAGTTTATATTTTATTTTTTAAATTATAGATTTCTTTATTAATTACTAAAAAAACAATTTTTATTCATAATGTACTCAAATATAATTTTATCTCAGTTAATTCAGTTCATGAAGCAGTTCAGAGATGAATTGATGTACAGTTTTGAAACATTATCTTAAAGTCCGTTATATAATCCGTATAAATTAGCAGTGATAACGAATAATATGTTCATAAAGCGATTAAAATAACAACGAGAAATCACGTTTATTAAGGTTTCAAGGTTTACAGAATCTAATAAAAAAATCGAACATAACATTCAGAAAATTAATATAAAAGCGAAAAAATTGTATTACGGTAAAAATAAATAAACCAAGCGAATTATTAAACTAATATGAAAAGGTAACTTTATGAAAAAAACATCAGAATTCTTTCTCTTACAACTTCAGTAAACAATATTAAAACCAGAAAATTCATACCGTAGACCATTATTTTCTTATTCTATATTACAACAGAAGACTTTTTATACAGTTTTGTATGTTACTACCAAAAACGTTAAAAGAATACAGCTAGAATAAAACGGATTCTGGCTTTAAGTCCTAAATTTAATACTTTAAACATGATAAATAAATCACCTTTCACAAAACACAGAATCAGAGTGCTGTTCAAATATGATTTTATTTGCATGTACTATCAAATCTGAATCGAGGTGCCGATCTAATACTTAATCAAATTTATTCCGACTCAAGTGAAGAGAAAAAATATTCTAAATAAAAACAAAATTTTCAGCTAACCAACAATGAAAAATAACAAAAAATTCAAATTTTTAATAAATATTAATTACATAATAGAAATACATGAACATTTTCAAAGGTAAATAAAAATAAATCGCAGTATAAAAATATTGAAACATCAATAAAAACAAACTGATTGATATATTAAACAAATAAATAAAACATGTTAACACAAAATTGAAATTTCAATCACTTTTACGTAAACATTCCAATCGATATTAAAAAAATATATAATAATAACAACAATAAAGTTAGACCTATCAACTTTTCATTTTAACGTAAACTTACAATGAAGATTTCAATTTCATTAAATAATACAATAAAAATATCAGAGAGAAAAAAGTTGCGAGAACTGATGTTTGTAGAACATCACTTGACAGATTTATACGGTAACATATTTTTCATAATCGATTCGGAATCATATTGAAAAGAACACTATTTTTATTCCGATTCCATTATGTGATGTAACCGTTAGCAATCGGATATCGCATCATAGTCTTAACATATTAATAATTTCTAATTAAGCAGACGATCATATAGTTACCTAAACCTTACAAGTTAAACAAATTACTTACCTAACTTACAGCTACGACCTCGGTACATCTTCAGAAAACCCAATCCGACAAACAATCATTGTTTTAAAATTAAAGATATTCCAATATGAATATCAAGATCAGATAACATATTATAAATTAATTTTTATTATCAACAGATTTAATTTCAGGTATTAAAATATCATGGATATCACTCTCCACGGCGATTAGCTTTTTTGATCTTAAAAGCAGTGATCTGTATACAAAACTGACGGACCAATTAAAATAGCCAACTAAAAAATAGTTACCGAAATCTAACTTGAAAAAATAGCCGTTATTTAATCGTATAGAAATCATGCAATTTATTTTATAACAGCAATTTTATTTTTTGAGAATCCGCTAATATGACGTCAAAATTTCTAATTTGAAATTTTCTAATGGTGCCTCATAACACAACAGATATAATCAAGCCTAGAATTTTGATGTCGCTGCTGTTTATAGCCAAATGATAGTGTTAATGATTGCCGCATAAAATCTTGAAAAGTAACGGGTCTTGAATTCGTTAAAAAATAAGCTAAGCTACCCGTAATTACCTGAAGTTATAGCCACAATTTATGAACGGATAAAAAAAAGTTAAATGATGTGACTTAGAAATCATACATCTTAACTTATGTCAAGTTACTCTAAGCACTCCCGCAACTTAATATCACATCAATTAACTTTAAATTTGTTTAAAAGAACAAAAAAGCGGAAATAAACAAAATCTTGCGCAGATCTGCGCAAGATCGAATTTTCATTAATTTAATTTTTCAGCTAACCAACAATGAAAAATAAAGAAAGCTTCAATTTTTTAATAAATATTATTAAAATAGTAGAAATACATGAACATTTTGAAAGGTAAATAAAAATTTAAAAACATAAATATAATAAATTTAAATATAAAAATATAAATTTTATATAAAAATAATAAATTTGGTTTTAATATTTGTTTTAATATTGCTAACAATAGATACCGCAAATAAATAAATGTCAACGTTCTAACTTGCAGTATCATAAAGAACCACGATTTTAACTAACTCCACTCAAATTCTTTCGACTTTAAATTGAGCGTAACTAACTCAAAAACGACTCAACCAATCTTCATAAATTTTCACATATATAAATTTCAATTAAATGAATAAAGGAGTTTTGGAAACATTCGAGCCACAACGTATTCACATTCTTTGGGACAATTGAGTGAAACTCAAGGACTCTAACAGTCTTCATCCAACTGTGTCATGCACAACTTCAGATGTACTACTACAGCATATAAAAATTTCAGTGAAACTGATCTAGTAATTTTGGAGATTTTCGAGCCAAAAATTTAATTCATAGTAGATCTATATATACATACATACGTACATACATACACACATATATATATTTATAGAAATATCAATTTAAGTAAATAGTATTTTCGTATTTCTCATACCTCAAAACGTAAAGAAAATTCATTTTCACTTCCAACCCACCATGCGACCGAAAGTAATACCGTACTTTGCTTCGAAAAATCGGTAAAAATTGCACGTTTCATTTAAGGCAAATTATTGCGTAACTTACATTTTCAATTAATTTATAAAACTGAACTACTCTGTATAATTTTTAATTGGCGCTTAATTTGTGGTTAATTAAAAAACTAAGTCATCAAAAATTAAATTTATGAATTTTCAAACTGGTTTTGCAAACTTCATGTACGACAACGTTAAGTATGTGCAAGGATAATAAAACTAGCGTCTCGTATACCGCATTTAATAAAACCTTTTACCAACACAAAATAAGCCACACAAATTGGGTAGCCTAGAAAATCTTTCATTACGAAAAACGGACAAAATGGCTTCCAAACCCAGATATAAGCTAAGTATAATCATAATTGAAACGCGCTAATAAATTTTCGTGGATTAAGTGCACATCAGGTGCATTCTTGCTCAACGGCTGAAAACCGTAATTATAATTTTATTTTATTCTTGGTTAAAGAGCAAATATAATCTTTTATCGCATTTTAATTTATGTATAACATTGTCTTCCTCTTTTGTTAAGTTATATTTTTATTCATTACTAGTTGCGTACTCCATTCCCCCCGGATTTTCTCTTACCTCTATTCCGAATGAATCCAATCTTATTCGTAGTTTTTGAATTTTGAAAAATGTCATGCCAATTTTGTGACCCGGATTGGTTATGGGATGGAAATGTAGCAAGCAAAACTTTTGATCGTACTTAATACGTGTATCAAAAATAAAATTAATCGGTCCAGTAGTTTTACAATTTTGAATTCCAAACTCCCCTCTTTGGAGCTCCTAGGCAATTTTAAAAATCTTGAATGGCCTAAAACCAATTCGGGTGAAGATAGAACAATTTTGCGAGTTATATCAAATTCGATAGGGGCAACTCGGACGTAATGGATTAATAAGCGACAGGCTTTTTCATTCTTATGAAAAGTATATAAAAATTATTTCATAGTAATTATTCAGGCATTACAACATAATGATTTAGTACTTATTAGATTATGATATGGTAGCAAATCTCTTTTTTTAATGCCTTGCATTAATTAATCCACACTTCATACAGATTTTTTTTCTTTAAGCCGGACATCCAATTAAGTATACTCGCCTCGGGGACGTGTCCTTTCCGGATCTTTTAAATTGTCTGCCTCTAATCTCCTACGAAAGAAACCAGGCCCGGCTATGCCGTTCCCAGCCACACCCCGCCGGAAACCGGGTCTCGGTCTTTCCTTTTGCCAGCCTCAAACCGACGGCGCAGGAGCAGAAGCGTATCCGGGAACCCACACCGCCGGCCGGGTCTCGGTCTAACGGACCCCAGGAGTCCCCATTCCATCACGGGAACCCACACACTAGGGCATGTGAGCCCACAGGAACGGGTCTGTCCGCCCTGTCCTGCTATAAACTAAAACCCTCAGTATCCCAGTCGTCTTGCATCATCTTCTTTTATTCTGAGGACTGCTCTTGCAAATATTGCAAAATTATGCCAGTTTCCGGACATAGCCGAGAGCTGCTTCGGTCGGGTATGCATCAGTCCTGCATTTATACGATGTTTCTCCCACACGATAATAGTGTGTTCGGCATCGTCAACCGCATCGCAATAACACTTCATACAGCTGTGGACACATATGACACCACTTTTATTATCAAACTTTCCGAATGAATACAATGAAATACTTTAATTACCAAAAAGCGTTACAACACTCACACGTCTAACTTCAACTTCACATTTAAATTTTCTTGAAGAGGTTTCCATAGTTTCTACTGTAACTCATAAAAAAGAAGAAAAAGACTGGAATTCATTGACGCTGAACCTATCCGGGATTTTAACAAAGTATATAAATTAAATTTTCTTTTATTGATAAAGTTGAAAATTATCACTACCCTTACGACTTACCTAACTTTCTTAACAAACAAATGATAAAAAAAATAGATTTTACAATTATTAAACTAATAAAAGTAATAAATTTATCAAAAATTCTTAAGATACTTCCAATTACAAAATATGATAATTTTTTCACTTCATAAAGATTACTTTTAAAAACACCATTTCAGGATATTTTAAAAAAAGACTAAAGTTTCTTAAAAATATATTTCTACCTGTTTTTTAGTAAGGATTGAATACTAATTTCACCCTGAAAAGACATAATTTAGAATCTAAAAGTAAACCAACTAAATCGATTAGTTGAAGTCTAAAATGTTACAAAAATATATAAATGCCTAATTTACGAGGACGGTCTTTTATAACAAACAAACTCTCTATTAAGATTTAAAAACTGTTCCCTGATTAATAACATTTATTGAATTGAATTGAAAATTGAATCTTCAACGTTTTGAGGTATTAAGAGTAAGAAAATACCATTTACTTAAAATGCAATTTCCTTATATTTTTATAGGCGTATGTATAAAATTTATGGCTCGAAAATCTCCAAAACGACTCGTACTAGATCGATTCATGAAATCTAGATACGCAGTAGTAATGTACTTGAAGTCGTGCATATGAAAATTTGGTGAAGATTGATTGAGTCGTTCTTCAGTTACGCTCAATTTAGGGTCGACAACAGACGAAATGGCCTCAATTTGGGGTTATTCGACTTGCTGAATTTGAAGTTATGTCGAATTTGTATTGGTGTATATTTCATACATCCTTATGCAGCCAGTCACAGTGGTGAGTGAATTTAATATGGGCTGGTACGAAGTATCTACTCGTTATTTGTAATTATTTCATTAAATTATTAGTTGTTATAGTTTAATTTTCTTATTAACAGAAAGTATAATTTAATATTAAATTTAAAAAAATTATCTTTTTTTTTAGTTTTCTCACATGTATTGTATATTTCTTGAGCAAAAACTTATACAAAATAAAATAACAGAAAGTCGGTCTTCTTGCGCAAGAATTTTTTTTTATTTATTGCCAATACTTCAGAAAGTTAGAAATTTAGTTATCCCTTTCTGATTAAACAAATTTATTTTAAATAGCAGAATACTTAATAAGAACACAATTACATTCAAAGAACCTAAATCTATTTTAATTATACAAAACTAAGTATTCGGATAAATATCCCATTCCTTGTTTAAATGATAAAATATAAGCAATCCGTTAATTAAGGACTAAAAAATACAATTTTATTTCTATTCCAATTTTTTCACTTACCAATGAAGTTTACAATCATATGTGGTGAAAGTTAAATAATCACTTGATAAAAACAGCAGCAATAACTCACCTAAAAGAAAACAAAAACTTTAGTTTACATTTCAATATATGCAGTGGATATAAATATATATGGATATATTGATCTTTGACAATATCGATGACAGAAGTGAACATTGAACCAAGTCGTTTTAAAACGATAAAATATTTAAATATCCTTTAATACACATAAACAAATGAAGAATCACAATGCATCAAGATATTTAATCTGCTGTTGTAGAATCTGCTAAAATAAATAGCAGTGGGATACTTTCATATGAAGTCCGTTATGTACATAGTATTTTAAAAAATTATTAAAGCAATAAAAAAAAATATAATAAAAATAAAAACCTATAATAAAGTTGTTTTTTTTGTAAAACAATTTTTTTTTATATATATAAATTCTAAAAAAAATATTTTTTAACTCTGCTAAGCTCCCCCGCCCCTAATATTGCTCAAAAGTTTTTTTTTACCATTTGCACCACTTCTACTACGCTTATGAAGACAAAAAAAGTCAGTTAAAAAATAGCAATAAGCAAAGATTTTTCAATTTCTAAGAAAGAGGAGAAATTGGGAGCAATTTTTTTTTAACGATAGATAAGCACGTATATAAGTATTCAGTTTAATATAAATGGGGTTATGTTTGCAAAATATTTTGAAAATTGAATCCAAAGAAACTATCTATCCCACCCTCTGGAGATAATGATAACAAACCATTAACAATAAATTGCCCCACATACATTAGTCTCTACGCCAAATTTCATCAAAATCGGTTTATCCAGTCAAAATTTATTTAGCTTCAAACACCCAAACACACGTACAATTACTACAAACCACTTTGTTTTTTTGGAGTTCCCGGGTCATGAAAAGCAGAGAAATGTAACAAAACCCATACCCAATTTTTTTTACTACTTACCAAACTAACGTTCTTGCGCATAGCTTTACAGATATCATGTCAGCAAAGTAAAATGTATAAAAAAATTAAGAAATAAGAAATGAATGATATAACGTTTCTTCATCAGTCTGTTTTGACTGCAGAAAAAACACATAAAAATACATCTATTTCAAAATTAAAAACAATTATCTGAACTTACAATTATCCGAATTAAAAAATAAATTAATACGTTTAATTTGTTAAACAAAGAATTCTTATTTCAAAATGAACTGCTGAAAATCGTATTATTTAAGGCAGAAAAAACAAGATATATATATATATAAACTGAGCAACCTAATAAACATTACTCTCGTAAATTAATAGCTAGGTAAATTTGTAAGATTTTAAATGATGGACACTAAGAATAAAACTATACTTCAAGTGATAGATGAAGCTCTTTCTGTTAAGATTAAATGCAAATTTATTTTACAAGGTAAAAATCTACTGAAGACTAATATTTTATCCTCAACCCATTCCCAAAATAAAAATTATGCTTCATTCATTACATGAAAGAAAACAATTAATAACACTCTTAAGTTCAAAACGATTAATAACTAATGTTTACAAGAGTATATATATATATATATATTATATATATATATATATATATATACATAGTATATAGAGTATATACTGTAAAAAAAGTATAAATATGAATTAAGTAGCAGAAAAGAATTTATCATAGATCGTACAAATATTATTAAAAAATTACATAACTCATTTTACTATTAAAATGATTAATATTACTAAAACTTAATTAAAAGTGAAATACTAGAATCATTTATTTTTGTTGTTGGTTTATTTAATTGCAACTATTTAAATTAATTCAATAATTATTACTATATAACCGGATCTCATATTTCTACATTTGAGAATGTATCTTTCTTCTTCTTGTAGTAATCATTCCTAGGATTGATTTGCAGCAGTCTTCCTACTCCAGGCAGTTCTGTAGTGTGCTAATCTCTTTGTTGCCATGTACATGTTTTACACCCAATATCCTGAAACGTTCTGTTCAATATACCCTAGCCATGGCCTTCCCCTTGCATTGTTTCTTTCAACTGTTCCCTCTATTATGATGTGCAACAAACTGTTACGCCGTAGTACATGTCCTATCCACGTATCTAGCCGCTTCTTTAATAAGCTTTGCAAACATGGCTCTTCATAAATCCTTCGCAACACTTCTTCATCGGTTAGTTTCTTCTTCCATGTAATCTTCAACATCCGTCGGCAGCAATACTGCTCAAATGCATTTATTCTCCTTTTCCCTGCTGCTCCCATTGTTCATGCTTCACTGCAGTTAGGAAAATACGAATGTCTTCATATTTTCCTTTCTCAAGTTTTTATTTATACTGTTTGGGGCGAATATCTTAATTTTCTTACTAAATTCTAATTTCACCTGTTTTACTCTAATAATAAAGTTCAACTTCGTTCATCAGACGTAATTTTCCTCCAAGATAGGTGAATTCCTTCACACACTCTAATTTAACTCCATTCATATCTAAATCTGTTTTCGTATCATGCCTATTCACTACCATTATGTCTGTTTTCTCCGTATATATTTTTATGCTATTCGTATTTGTAAAATATGGTGTCCCCGCTTCCCATGATCTTTTTAATCCTGTTTCATTTTCAGTGAGTATATTTAAAACATCGACCACACGTAATACATCTATTTTCTCTCCGTGTATCCTTATTCCACTAATATCTCTAACATTTCTCTAACTTCATCTAGTCTTATTTAGGAATACGCAATGAACATCATAGCCGACAATAAGCACCCTTCTCTGACATCTCTCTTTACGTTTGCTTCCTGTTGGTGGCCTCCATGTCACACAACTGCCATCTCATCCTTGTATACTTTTCATAGCACCCTTCGGTCCCGGTAATTAACTCCTATCACTCTCATTATATTAAACAAAATGTCCAATTCTATTCTATCAAACGCTTTTTTAAAGTCAATAAACGCAATGAACGTGTCCTTGTCTTCCTTACTCGCTTCCCTGTTATCTGTCTTAAAGCAAGGGTAGCTTCTCGTGTGCCGCTTCCATTCCTGAACCCAAACTGATTTTCTGAAAGTATACACTCCACTTTCCCTACTACTCTTCGTATCCTTCTATTCAAGCTAAAAAAAAAAAAAAATTCAAGGTACGTGTATATAAATTTCACTTAAAAGTATCCTTTATCAATATTCTAGTTTTAAAACGCTATATTTCGAGATTTCTATGATTAACATAAAAATATCCACAAAATTTGTTTAAATTTGAAATTTATTTATTAAATTTGTGGAATTTACATTCACTTGAAGGTTTGTTAATACTAAATATTCGTATGTCTATTTGAATCCCCCAAAAAATTGTAATCGAACCCAGAAATTTAAGATGTAAATTTCAAACAGAAATTATTAATAATAAATAATAAATAGTGTAAATTTATAGACGCAAACAAACAACAATTTTTTAAACAGTCGCTTAAATTACATAAACTTACATTTTTCCTTGTAAAAAGACATAAATAATGCAATCATACACCAATTAAAAAAGTGATTCTAGATTCATAAAGAATGTGATTTTAATATTTTTGTACCGTTGTCTGTACATAAATTTTGAAGACGCTTATTAAACCTGAATATTACGATAACCTATACCTTAGGCATAATCCAAAGATAGGTTGGCATAAATAATGAATGGAATGAATTTATTACCAAGAAAAGATATATTGTGAAAATGAATAAGACTAAATCAAAGGTAATGTGAAAAGTGATAAAATGAAAGATGAGAAATTAAATAAAAAGGAGGAATATAATGTAGTAAAAGTGGAAAAATTTTGTTATTTAGATAGAATAATTACAAAAGGATGGACGAAGTTATACAGACTTGCATAAATAAAAAGAGCTTTCATGAAAAAAAGAAGTGTTATATATGACTTTAAAACACCTTACCAAATTCCAATTTGATTTCCTCGAGCGCTTTCGGCTATTATGCCATCTTCAAGAGGATAATTATGACTAACATATATAAAGCTATAATCTTACATAATTAAATTTTATATATATAAAACAACTGATCGTCATTTTCTTAAAATTCGTCAGGTTAAAGTTTTAAGTAAGTGACTACGTCCACATTGTAATAGTTTCTTAATTGTTATGAGCTCTATAAATTGTAAAATCACTTCAGCCAACTTAATTATTATTGTTTATTATCTGTTTATATAAAATATCATCATCGAACTTCACCTGTTCATTCATCAATTTATCATTATTACTGTGTATGTTTAATTTTTCGAGGTTATTAGTGTTATAATAAGTATTAGGGTAATCCAATACTACCATAAATTTATTTTGATCATAATTATGATTTATTTCCAATATATATTTAGCAAAATTTGAACGGTAGTTATATTTATTTGTTATACAGGTAATATGTTCCTTAGTTCTAATTAAATGATAGAATGAATTAGATGATAATTAAAATGATAGATTGGTCATAACAATATATCGTAATTCGCAATCTTCATCGAATTCAGGCTGTATACTCCCTGTCCCATCAAATTATATTTATTACCTTTAATTTGAGTTTTAGTTGGATATCTATTATTAATATAATTTATGATTTTATTATGAGTTGTATATGTTACTTTTAAATTAAATGATTTATATTATTTAAGTTTTCAAAAATTTAAATTATATTCCATTTTTACATAATGATTTCCCAAGTTACTATGTTTTAGTTTTATTTAACAATATATAACAGTTATTATACCAACGGTGCCATGTTCGAAAAACTAAAAAAGAAGTGTGCTAAATATATAAACTACGAAAAATTAAATTAAGAATTAAAAATTACATGGAATTATATAACTCGTATTGAAAAGATTTAAAAACGAATGGAAGACGATAGAAATTTGCGGCAGAATCATGTGAAAAGCAAATGAGATTGGAGGACCATGTACAAAGATATTCAATTGTAGTTAATTCGATGATGGAGGAATACGAAGAAGATAAAAAACCTATTAGAATATATAAATCAGATAATTGAGAATAAAGGATATAAAATATGTAGAGAGGTAAATGGATTATAAAAAAAAAACAAAAAAAAAAACAGAAAGTAAAGAAAATTGCATTAAACCAACAACTGAATGATGAATCCAACAATAAAAAATAACATACCAGTATCTGTGTTAAAAGGACGCAACGCTATTCAACCGATTAACTGATCTGACAAATTTAATTATCTATTGTTATAACTGTAATTAAGTTATAACTGTACTAAATTATAACTGTAATTCAGTTTTGAATTACATCCAAAAATTGGGTAAATTTATAGAGACGCTAACAAACAACAAGTTTTTAAACAGTCTCTTAAGTTACATAAACTTACATTTTTCCTTGTAAAAAGACATAAATAATACAATCATACACCAATTAAAAAAATTATTACTCCACACTTCAACAAAAATCGTAAAATAGAATGACAAGTTGCAATTATCATAATAAGATTCGCAAAAACCCGCTGGAGACGAAATAATTAACCTGATAAAAAAATCGTAAATTAAATAAATAAAACATAACAACTATAAATATTTAAGAGAAAAAGCAGCAAAGAGATAGTTAAAAATAAAGAAATGATTTTTATTACATTAAGCCAGGTCATAAAGAATGATAAACTAAGCTAACCTCTCATCTTTTATGTATGAAAATGTCGGACTACACTAACTACACTACAGTAAAATAACAAATAAAAATAAATTTGGTTTTAATCTACATGAATCATGAAATTAAAGATATATTAAAAGTGAAAAAAGATAAAACAAATACGGGAGTAAAGTTAAAAAAAATAGATCAGAATAAAATAAAATGTAAAAAGAAATTTTTTAAGCAACAGGATTTCTCAAAGCTGAAATGAGATTTAAAGAAAAAAATGCCGGCAGTGCAACTGCATAACATCCCAGGCTACCCCAGTCAAGTTATGCAATTAATTTTTGAAGCCAAGATGGTCAACAAAATAAAGAATAACAAAAAAATTAATATTACAAAATTACCATTTCTATTTGGAACATTTTTTTCGAATTTTTGAAAATTCTGCATCAGGGGGCTTTTTTTAATAATTAAAATATTCATTAAAATTGATATTAAATAAATTAAAATCGATATTTTAAAACAAAATTTTCCGATCTTTTGTTTTAATTTGAGGGCTCTCCTCCAAAGGGAAGGTTATAAAGTTATTACAGTGACTATTGTTTAACAAATCGATATTACTCTTTCACCAAAGAAATTTCTCAAAAGATCCATCGTTGCTGTTGTTGTGACAAGTGGCCCTATCTTGTTGAAACCGCGAATCTCTCTCCTTTAATTCTAAATTTGTGTTACCATTTCTTGGTAGCGATCTGCGTTAAGAGCGATTTCAAAGAATACAGGACCATTATTCTTGACCTGGAAACTGTACACAATACACCAATTTTCTGGTGGGTGTAGAGGTCGTGAATCGATGGTATGAGGATTGTTGGAACTCCAGAAGCAAACATTCCGACTATTAAGTAACCACTCAAATGAAACCAAGCGTCATCTGTAAAAACATACACTATCCAACAATTTAATGCTATCACAAAAAACAGATTAAACCACTGACATTAGTAAAGCGTAGCAGCATAATCAACTGGGTGTAAATCATGTGATACATGAACTCGGTATGGTTTTACGTTAAGTAGCTGAGTAGCTTTAAAGGAACTATGCAGTGATATTCCTTTTTGTTGCGCAAGTTTTCGTAATAATTTGTTAGATGAGTTTAAAAAGTTTACCCTAACATCCTGCAATGTTTCGTCATTATGTACTAACGTGTCCGGCTATGTCTGATTGCAAACAGAACCAGTTCCTCTATATTGCTTTATCAAACGATTAATTTAAGATTTATTGGAACATTCATACCCGGATACTGCAATTGAAAAGCATCTTGGCAAAAAATGATGAAGTTGTTAAATAATTTTCCACAATAAAAATCCTCTCTTCCGTGTTCAAAACCATCTCGTCTTAATAAAAATCACAGATAACCAAAAATAACCAACCACGAAAAATAAACAGAAAATTATATCAGGTGATTATAAAACAATAAAAACAGGTAGTGCTGGCAACCTCTTCATCCGAAATTATTCTGTTAACTTTTCTAAAAGGTATTTTGCTTGGGTTGCGTTTTAAAACAAACACCTAGTACTTTACCGATATAGCTGTAGCTATAACCAGGAAAGTAATAAAATAAATAATACTCAGTACTGCGCAAAAAAGTATATAGTAACTGTAAACAAAACAAATTAATAGTCGCGTATTAAACTATTATCAATTAAACATTCAGTCACTAAAAATTATAATGATGGTTATCTACCGTAATTTGGTTAAAATACACCAAAATTACGCCCAAAAAATAAAAATATCAACTAGCTAGATTGTTTAGTTATCTTATAAAGATTGATTGTTATCATTTATTCAGTAATAAAGAAATTTAAACATTAAACATTAATTAATTATTACACATTAAACCACTAAACATTTGGAAATATGTTATTCAATTACATTAACATAACTACAAAACTACGCGCGTTAACTAAAACTTAATTAATTCTAAATATTGATTACGAAATTTACGTTATCTCAGTGATTATATTATACCAACTATAACCTCAAATATTTTATATGTAAATTAAATCTGACGTAGATTTAACTGTTATTAATATTTTTTAAATTCAATTAAAGTCCTGCTTTCACTAAGAATAAATACACAAAGATTATTTATTATCTAATTTTCCGCTAAATTATGTGCATTTGGAACGCAAAATTATTTATCTCAGGAGGTGGTGCAAAAAAACAAAATAATCCCCTCAGATTTAAATCAAGCGAAATTTTAAACAAAAATAATAATAAAGTAGAATGCATTAACCTAGGTCAAAAGAGAAAATAATAAAAAAAGAAAATTGTAACAGATGAGAAGAGGTCAGGTAGATATGAACGTTATATCGATCCAGAGCGCTTTAAAATATACATAAGTTTCATACAATGAAAATAAATGCTCCTCTGCAGTCCAACAGAGGTATACGTAACCCACCGCATTTAAAATCGCCTAACACTGTATTACTTGAAGGCACAATTATAACCGAGAAACGTTTCCTATTTTATAATTCCTAAAGGATGTCCTCTTTTAATAGCGTAAAATTTTTAATAGCAGTAAATTTTTTTTTTAGTAAATTCATGCAAATAAAAATTGAAAAAAATTATAACTAAAACTTTAAAACAATTTAATTTTAACAAAACAATAAAATTCGCTAACGAAATTATTAAAATTAATGAATTTTTGTAAAGTAATAAATTAAAAATTTTATTAAACTCAAAAAATTTAATTTCTTAACAAAGAAAAGTTACGCTATTATAGGTTTATAATCTAAAAAAAAAACTATAAATTTAAAATGAGTAAGGATATATTAAAAAAAAGAAAAGTTAAATATAAACACAGGCAAAAGTACAAAACATACTTTTCCATCATCTTCCAGTCTTCTAAACTTTGCTAGAAGCGGGAAAAATATGTAATAAAAAAAATCATGTACTTATGTAACATTTAAAATATATTTTTAAACGTGTTGAAGCCAAGAATAAGAATAGACCTCAACTTCCTAACACTACAAGAACTGTGAACGTCAATGAATTATTTAAAAGCTATAACTAATAAATCGTGCTTTAGTAGGAGTAATTACAAAACAAACATTTTAGTATATATTATATTATAAATGCATGCAAGCAACAATCTATAATAATTTCCTTCTTTTTCTCTTTTATAGCTTTCACGTTTTATAGTCTCGGCTGAGTATTTGGATTGAAATATGCTTCTTCAACATTGATTTTTTTTTTTTAATAAAAAGTTAATTAAAATTTAAAAAAATAAATGTTTGGTATCACAGACATTGAAATAAAATTTAATTTACAGAGAGAGATAGCAAACAATTCTCTGAACAATTTAAATGTAAGTCATATTTTTAATTAACTTAACATTAAACATTCCTTTCTGAAGAAGCAGAGATCTCTGCGAAAATACTCAACGTAGATTATTAAGAAACAATCTAATGTAGACACTACATGACTTCCTTGTATGCCTATTAATTTACATATATATATTATAAATGTATGTTTTTTATTACTTTTTTATATTATTATTATTGAATTATTATTTATTGTCGGATTCTCGCCCATGTGCCTTCCTCTAATAGATTCAAATATTTCATTAATTAAAGTTTTATTGGGCTAGAACTCTGGAACCAATGAATATAACTACCACTTGTGATACATTGTTGAAAAGCTCTCAATGAGGACTTATTTCTACAGTTAAGAAAAAGTACAAAATCCAAATCATTTGGATATTGGACTTTTTTGGACACTTTGAGTCCTGTCGATTGCAATCAAAAGGGGAGGTACACAACTAGATGTTACAACAGTCCTAAATCCAAAATTTCAACATTCTACGGTTAATCGTTTTTGAGTTATGCGAGATACATGCGTATGCACATACATACGTACGTACAGACGTCACGCCGAAACTAGTCAAAAGGATTCAAGGATGGTCAAAATGGATATTTCCAATGAAATCTGAAAACCGAAAATTTTCGCGATTACTTGTAGTTCGAACAAGGAGGTAAAAACAGTTAGAAAATTTTAAATTGAAATTTTAACAAAAATAAAATCTTAGGTATAATAATTTGTTATTAACAGTATCCACTGCGTATTGCGTCACATTCACATCCGCCTTTCTACAACCCCGGCAAATCTATCCTTATATTTTAGGTCATTTTTTTCATCATCTTTTATTCTATATTTTCTATTCTACACTCGTTTTATATTCTATCCTCATATCTTTACGTCATCACGTATATAGTACTAACATCTTGTATCAGATAGCCGATAAAATTTTAAATATTTTATTACGGAATACAATGGTAAATCCTAATTAATCGAAGAGCAGAACAAACTTTTGAAAAATAGGTGTCTTTCCACGTGGTAGGTCATCAGTCGAAGTAGTATGGTTCTACTGGAAAATTTTAATATTATCGGTTCCTCGTTTGTTTTCGTATCTCCGTATTAGGATATAATTATCAACATAATCTGATGACCGTATGATAAGTATAACATCCTCTACAATGATATTATACGAATAATATTATGCCATGTAAAAAGAAAATTTTTTTTTTTACAGATTTAGACTAAATAAAGTTCCACTAGTTCAGGGTTGTCGTAACAATCATTCAGTATGCACAACGTTATACGTCTCATGGTTTACAAGAATACATTAGCATTACTTTTATTCAAAAAGCATCTTTTTTTGGTTATGTAGAATTACCATATCAAAAAAGGTTTACAAGTCCATCACCTGATCTAGGAATTAAAGACGAAAAATCGGTGTTGCTAAACATGAAATTTGGCAAAATCAATTTTTATTCAAAGAGGTCTCCTTTTGCCTCACTTTATATCAGGAAAATGAGTAAAGAGATAAAATGTAACTTGACTCTACAAATATAACAAATTTAAAAAAAATCAACAATGCAAGAACAAAATGAATTGCGTGTGTGTGTGTGTGTATATATATTAATGTAACAATTTTACTTTGCAAAATATGCATTAGAAGGGACTAAAATTAAAAAATCATTAGATTTTTCTTTCCCTTCGAAAGCAGAACATTATCTCATGTCTCTCAGTTATTAACACTACCTAATGTTACATCTGAAAATGAATCTACCATATTGGATAAACTTCATGACATGTTTAAAATCAATTTCTCTTCATTTCAGAAAATGATATCTCAACCAAAACTCACAATTAAACTGTTACCTTCCGGTTAATAGTGTTATTTTTTATGGTGGTGAGTTAATAAAAGAAAACCTATAGTTAAAATTTATTTATCAGTTACTTTAAAAATAGTCTTTATAATAAAAAATAAAAAGTTACTAGGCTGGAGAAAATCCCACCTATCATGTTGGACTGTCCCAAGGAGTGGCCAACGCTGGCGAGAGCAATCTCCGCCATTATAAGAGGGCGCCTGGTAGCCAAAAATACCGGGCTATCTGTAAGGCTGCAGCTAAGCAGCGAAGGCGACTTCAGGGAAGTACAGAGTTTTCTGCATTCCAAGGGAGTCGCCTTTCACTCCTTTCAGCTTCCAAAAGATAGGGAGCTCAAAGTGGTTATCCGGGGCATCCCTTATGGGGCCACCTCGGAAGTGGTAAAAGAGGAGCTGACCTCGCTCGGTTTCATTTAAAAAGCTGACGACGAGGGACGGAAGGGAGACCCCCACGTGCCTCGTCGCCTTAAAACGGACGCCAGCCACCAGGGCCATTTATGACCTGGAAAACTTATTCTATTGTAGAATTAAGGTGACCGCATTTGTGTCTCGAGGGGGTCCGTCCCAATGCCACAGATGCCAAAAGTTCGGCCACTCGTCAAACTATTGCCGCAGGGCACAGCTCTGCGTGAAATGTGGTGGAGACCACGACACGGCGACGTGTCTGAAGCCGCGCGATGAGCCTGCCTCATGTGCAAACTGTAAGGGGCCGCATCCGGCCAATTACAGGGGCTGTCCTTATTATAAGGAGCAGCTGAACAAGCAAAAGGGCACCCAGAAACGTCCGCTGTTACTGACGGACGTAGCTGGGCACGAGTTGCAGGAGGGGGAAAACCGAGCCCCCAGCCACAGGTAGTTTTACCGGCAGCAAAGATGACGGTGGAAAAAGGAGAATCACCTACCCCCGCACCAACAAAGCCTAAACCGGCAATAGTTTGAAGAAAGGTGGAGGCAAAAAAGCCGAACAAGCCTGCGACGAAGCCTGTTCCGCAGGGCAAAAAAGCAGCCAAACAAACGGCAAAATCAAAGAGGGCGGGTGCCAAACCCACGACGTCTGGCAAACACATCAAGGTCCCAGAAGCCCCACGCGCCACCAAAAAGGCGTTAACGACTCCTGGCCCCTCCAGCGGCAAAATAAATATAACTGCAATCACGATAGGGAGTTCCGGCAAGGATTTCTTGTCACAAGTGACAATTAAAGATGTCCTACCGGAAATTCTAGCAATATTGCCCCGCCTGCTCCAAGCAAAATCTCTTAAGGACAGCATTCAGTCCATTATAGAGTGCCTCATGAACCTGCTATCTAAGTATGGTTATGCAAACTCTCAGATTACTACAGTGGAACGCCAATTCAGTAGTAGGCAAGACGGCAGAACTATGCCATCTGGCCGAGGATCTACTAATAGACGTGATACTCTTGTCCGAGACGTGTCTGATTCTATAACAGAAAAGCGCCGACTGAGGAGGAGATACCGAATCACCCTGTCTCCCGATGATAAAAGGGCTTTTTATATTCAAACGGAGAGTGAAATAGCTGCTGGCACAACATCGGGAGGATTCGTGGAACGAATACCTCGCCTCCGTCTCAGACGATCACTCCTCGGTGTTCAGGCTAAACAAAAAACAACGAGAAGGAAAGAAGCGCCGCCACCCGGCTGTGGGGCAACAAGCCCTTTTGGCATATTCGGAGGCAGACAGGGCGGAGGTTTTCGCCGACACACTGGAGAACCAATTTATTCCAAACCCATCTCCCGCCCCGAACGACAACCACACAACCGAGGTGGAGTCCTTTCTCGTAGATTATTTAGCACAGGTGGAGGACGCCCTACTAGAAATAGACCAAGTCACTGAGGCGGAGGTTTCCGCTGCAATCAAAGCCACACGCCCCGACAAGGCTCCGGGTGTTGACGGGATCGGTGCCCGCGCATTCCGGAATGTTCCACTCACTTTTATAGCGACCATAACCACAATATTCACGTCAATTTTGTACGTTGGATATTTTCCGAATTGCTGGAAAACTGCAAAGGTGGTATGCCTACCCAAACCAGGGAAAAGTCTGCTCTTTCCCCAGAATTACAGGCCAATTTCCTTATTACCAGTGATGTCAAAGCTATTCGAAAGGATTTTCCGGGAGAGACTTAGGCGACATTTGGGAAAAGGAGTACGGCCTGAGCAATTTGGGTTCAGGGAGGGCCACTCGACGACCCTCCAGTGCTTTCGACGTTCTTGTACAAGGCCTACGTCAACGATATGCCGCTGTCGGAAGGAGTCAAAACAGCTCTATACGCAGACGACACGGCATATTATTATGAATCCGGAAGTGTAGATTACGCGATCGAGAGACTCCAACGGCAACTGGATCTATTAGAGCCGTGGCTCAATATGTGGAGAATCAAGGTCAACGGTGAAAAATCGGTGGCAGTGATATTCACATACGAATCACGTGCTCCAGCTAGGCAGCTGGAAATCTCAGGAGAGAAAATCCCCTTTGAGAAAACAGTCAAGTACCTGGGAATAGTCCTGGACAAATGGCTTACCTTAGGAGAACATGTTAAATATGTGACCCAAAGGGCAAAAGCCGTCAGGGCCTCACTGTACCCACTACTGAACAGTGCCAGCTCATATCCACTGGCGACCAAATTGCTCATTTTCCGGCTATACGTCCTGCCAATTCTAACAAATGCTTACCCGGCATGGGTAGTTTTGTTGAACTGCACGCTTCAAAAGACATTAGAAGTCGTCCAAAACGTAGCGTTGCGGACGATATTTGGAGCACCGTGGTTCGTCAGAAACGTCACTCTTCGCTACGATGCGGGAGGAGTACACACCGTATCCGAGGTGGGAGTGGCGCAGGCATGCAGACTGTTCGGGAGAGCAGCCGAGACATCTGCCGAGAGGACCGTATTCCACAGGGTATAAGAAAAACGGCCTCATGCCATATTAAACGAACCACCGTGAAGAGGCGGTACGAGAGTCAAAAAATGACAAACCAGGTTTAGGAGCCTCTATATTGCGTAACCTATAAATGGAAACCGCACAAAAATTCCGGCCGCGAAAGTGACCGTTTTCGCAATTAAATTTTGTTAAAACTATAAAAAGCTAGACAACACCCCACAACGTCCCACAAAGAGACCATAATTTCATTTAGTCAGCATATGAGACTCCCTCCGGAGAATGGGGCGCATTTCTCCCTTCAAATAACTAGAGCTCCGCTAGGCGCACTCCTGCTAGCCCATAGGTGCTGGTACCGAGGGTACTTCAGCGGATGGACTGAAAGGGAATCACGCCGGGATTACTAGGCTTAAAAGCTTAGTCTATCTCGGTCAGAACCAGTAAATAAATTACACCATGGTCCATACGGATAGGAACGCAAATTACCAAATCCGTCCATAAATAGAACTTAAAATTTATAACCGCCACTAAATAACCGATGAAATCCGCCCGATAATAGAAAGATACAGCAGCAAGGGACATTGTCCAGGCTCTGCGATCTGTAGGGAGAAATATTGAAACTCCCGCCATTCTTGCGTTCCGTTCAGTTAGGTACAAGCATATATATTTTATTTTAATTAATAACTATATTCGAGAAAAGAAACTGAAAACTTTAATTATATTCAAGCTATACCTTTCAATACTTTCAATAAACATCAAGTGTTATTGTTTAGGAACGAAAAGAGACAAATGAAATTAAATTTATTTTTCCACGAAAAATCTTCAAATTATATTATTTACGCTTTTTAATTCGATATCCTCTTAATCATCAAAAGGCGAAGACTAAACGAATTTTCGTAACAGCTCTTTCTCATTTAATATTAAATGAGTACAACAACTTGTTCCATCAAAATATTTAAATTTCAATATAAAAGCACTCTACCCTTTACCTCCTTCCGTCAGTAATACTTATTTACCTTCCCGCTTTATTTTCATTAATTTACTCGTACGTCCTTAGAATCAACAGCTTTAATAACATAAAATTCAGTTCAAACCATGCCCCGATAATAAAATTAGCAGGGTATGGTTATACTTCTTGTATTTTCATTGTTATATTTTTGTTTTTGATTGGTAAAAATTATCGTTTACTTTCTTTTAGTATGAGAAATAACATAACATGCATAATTAAGAAAACACTTGCAAAATTAAGAAAGTTCACAGATTTTACCCACTACAAATTCTACACTTTTTAAGTAGTCTCAACAGTAATTGCATATACGAAACATGGCATGATGTAGTCAAAACGCACAGTGGGGACTTTCTTACAAAAATTTTTCATTTATTGTATTATAATTATGATTAAAATAAAACCAATTTTTTTTTAATAGTCTATTTTGTTATTTTTTTTTTTTCATTACTATTATTATCGTTGTCGTTATCGTTACCACTACTATAATAATTATTATTATTTCAAGATAAACAGTCAATTTACATGACATCTTATCACTTTAATTCTTTTAAAATAAATTAAACCCTTTTATACGCATTTTAAGTTCGTTCAACTCTTGTTACAAATAAAAATGTTAGCACGATTCAATCATTTCCTTATGTTAAAAACTCAGATTGTTCAGGAAAATGTACGTTGTGACGTTAATTCTTTCTAATGTCACTTTGGAATCCTAATCACATTATTAATCACAGTATGTGAACATACTGTTCACATACTTCCAGTAAACAGTAACTGGATTTTTCGTTATGACATGGGTTTTTTTCGTTTGGTACGCTTTCTTCACTTGTAAATATGTTAGCTGAAAAGTTGATATATAATTCGCATCAAGTATAATTAAATATTATACCTAAAATGTCGTTGTAGAAAACTACCTACTTCTGAAAAAATACTAACAGAATAGTTCAAAGTATTATGTGAAACTTACTTCAAAAATCAATTTAAACGTCACGAAAAGTATTTGAAAGTATATGTTTGGAGCATATTGAAGTGAAACTTAGACGATCGGAGTACCTCAGAATAAAAGATTAGAAACTTTTGAAATGTGGCGCTACAGGAGAATGTTAAAAATCAGATGGGTGGATAAAGAGACAAATGAAGAGGTGTTGCGGAAAATTGATAAAGAAAGAAGCATTTGAAAAAATATAGTTAAAAGAAGAGACAGACTTATAGGCCTATATTAAGGCATCCTGGAATAGTCGCTTTAACATTGGAGGGACGGGTAGAAGAAAAAAATTGTGCAGGCAGGCAACGATTGGAATATGTAAAACAAATTGTTAGGAATATAGGATGTAGGGGGCATACTGAAATGAAACGACTAGATAGGGAATCTTGGAGAGCTGCATCACACCAGTAAATGACTGAAGACAGAAAAAAATGTGAAACTTGCAGAGCACGCTTTCACAAATCGTGATATATTTTCAACGAGCTTAAAAATCTACAGTGCGCTCATTATACGTATCATAATACTAGGTATGGAGCATATATGTCTTGGAACAGATATTCATTTTACCATTTTTATGAATCTTTCACGGCATTATTTAAATTAATTATTGATACTTGAAAATACAAAAAAAATAAAAGAAAAAATGTCAATTAAAATCAAAGAAGCACTCGCAACTCAAATTCCTTTGTAAAATAATTTTCGGAATCATGTTAATAATGGAAATATAGCTTGATTATTACTAAATAAAATATTTTATTATATTGCTGTTAATAACCAATGTAAATAGTTTCACCCGTCAATATTAAATTATTATTAATTATATCTTACAACTGTTAATTGTAATACCGTTAAATTTTATGTTTATATTACACTTTATGCACATATTAATATTACGAGAACCACATATTCTATAATTAATATTTCGTATTCAAAATAAATTTATAATAAGATCTATAATGTAAAATTAGATTTTCTAAAAAAAATAAGCATTATTCTATGATCACAAAAATTATTTATTTTTTATTTAAAGCCGTATTATTCTATTTTTTATATCTAGAATCTTGATTTATCCGTTTATATGTATTTCAAATACTAATTAACCATAAACGTTTCCACATAATACTTAATTTATTAAGGAAAAATAAGAATAAAAATTAAATAAAAGTATGAAGTAAAAGTCATTAGAAGAAATTTAAAAGATTTACTAACTACATAAATAATATTCTTCATTAAAGATTTCTCAAACAATACTTTGCGTCATATTTATTCATGAGAAAATATATTCTTTGCTCGACTACATAGTACTTATATAACAATTTGTAAAACATCAGGTTGTATTTCCATTCCGCTAAGAAAGTTTAAATATAATCAAGAAACAAGCTGACACCGTCTTTGACAAATAGTAAGTGTAGCTTAAACTTAAGAGGATTACAGTGGAATCATTACAGCAGATACTTCCAAGTCGTCTGACATGATGAACCAATTTAGAAATTATACAAAACATAATATAAAGGTTATTTATTCTCCTTTACAGGTATCATCAATCAACTTTATTTAATAATGTTGCCAATTTATCAGTAATAAATGCAATCACAAAATTATCTTCAATAAACTCGTATTGTATTTAAATTTGTTAAAAAAAACATGCAACAGGAATAATAGCAAAATAAATCCTTAATAATCCTTATATTAATATATATTTTCTTTCGTTTATTTCTCAAAACTGCTTATTAAAAAATCTGATGTGGTTACTTCTGATATTTTTTTCATATTTCTTTTTTTATTATTATTATCGAATTATTATTTATCGTAATATTTTTTACAATCACAGGTTAATAACTATTAATAAATCAATATATTATAATTTTTTAAAAAATTAAAAAAAAAAAAGGTGATGAAGTCTGATTCGAACCGATGTGCCTTCCCCTTGAAAGACCAAATATTTCATTAATTAAATTTTTGTAGGCTATAATTCTGAAACCCATGAAAATAAGTACTACTTATAATATATCGTTGAAAGCTCTCAATGAGGGCTTATTACTGCAGTTAAGAAAAAATCCAAAGAGAAAATGTAAAAATGCCCAACATCCAAAGTATTTGGATTTTGGGCTTTTTTGAAAAATTTTGGTTAAGTCGATTGCAATCACAAGGTAAGGTGCACAACTAGATGTTACAACAGTGTTAAATCCAAAATTTTAACATCCTTTATTATACGAGATACATACGTACGTACTGACGTCACGGCGGAACTAGTCAAAATGGATTCAGGAATGGTCAAAATGGATACTTCCGTTGAAATCTAAAAACCGACATTTTTCGCACTCACAGTACTTCCTTTTTTTCGTACAAGGAAGTAAAAAGAATATATTATAATTAGGAATATATTTTTACATTTTTATATTTTAAAATCGTAAATAAATATAAACAAACTTTAAGCTCACGTTAAATAATTTCATGTAACATTTAATAAAGATAAAAAGATATTAAATATAAAATCTAAGATGTATTATGTGCTTAATAAATAGTATTCTAAATGTAAGAAAGAAATATTTACTAATATTAATACGTAAATTAATATTAATTCGGATATTGTTTTTTTCTTTGCTGTCGTATTATATTATTTTATTAAATTATTGAATTATATTTTGCAGTGATTAAGGTTTCGTAATTTGGAAACAGAAGGCACTATACATAATAATTAATATATTTTTTTTACCTTTAGACTATTTTCAAACTAACTCATCTTTAGTAGGTTAGTTAGGTTAATCAAGCTAAATTATAACTGTTCTGTTTGGGAGCTGTTACGAATCAGCTGTCAGGTGATTCAAGTAAAAACAACGCTCCGTTGATAAGTTAGAGTGCATGTGTACAGGCAAACAAAAAAAGAGGACCTTTGATATGTTTGGATAGGATGCTAGAAAATCTTCGCGGAGCAAGCTTGTATGAGCAGCATTGTAGACAATATCAGTGACGTCAGCGATGACATGAATAACACCTCTGGAAGTGGTAAGGATATCACGGACTCGCGGACGAATTCCTTTCCATGGCAGACTATCCCAATTTTACGAAAACCGAAAGTATCACATCCTACAACTATGAACAAGTTACTTCAATCGAATCAGTTTGTGGACCTTCCAATGGAGAAGAATAGCCAACAAACCGAAAATACGACGGTGTTCAGACGTCCACCAATAATCTTTTACGGAATAACGGACGTATTAAAACTGAATGATTTATTTGGAACGACTGTAGACAAATCTGACTACAGTGTGCGGATAAAAACCTGTAAACAGCTTAGGGTAATTTAATAGAATGTATATGTCAACAAGAAAATTACCGACTTGGTTCAAGGACAATGCCTAATAAGACACACCTTCACAAGGAGAGGACATATGAGAGCCATGAACACAGGGTCAGAAGTATTGTTAATGCCAGACATCGAGTAACGAAAGAGTCTATGACAACAACCTTCTTCGTCAACCTTGAACCGCAGAGTGACAACAGGGAGATCTTCGACCTAAAGTATATTACGAACTGTAGTGCCTGCTTTGAAGCACCACGGAGATCTCTTGAAATAGCATACGACGTCAGCAATATAGACGTACAAAAAACAACTGCATGCGGCCATACCGATGCGTAAACTGTACAGGTGGACATAGAACCACCGACTGTGCCCAGAAGGATAGTACTACTTCGGCAACATGTGCGCTCTGTCAACATCATACTGCAAATTATTACTGATGTAGGGTGTACAAAGAGATCTTGCAACGGCAGGAGAGTTAAAGAGTCACTCATACGAGGAAAAATACACTTTCTTCAGGATCGCAAGCGGGAACATTTGTCATCATAAAAATAACTTTCGTTCTTTGAATCGGATAGCGCAAGAGACCTCGGAATGTCGTTCTTCTGATCTTCGCCAACCTTATGCTGCGGTTACAGACAACCACGACTTTGATGATTCTGGTGGGGAAGTTAAAATAAGATAACCTAGGAGCTAAGATTGAATTACTGGTACAACAAATTGGTAGTCTGGTAATCCTACTGACCAACGTTATTACCGAGATTTGTTAATGGCGAGATCTTTAAAAATTATAACCTGGGACGTCAATGAGTTGATGTGAGTCAAAGGGAGGAATTAGAAGCATGATAGTTACGGAATTTTTAGACATCACCGTAACTATCTCTGTGTTAGAGGTTACAAGTTTTATACCACTAATCACCCGGATGGTAGAAAACATGGTGGCACTGCGGTTCTGGTTAAGTCATCACCTGTTTCCAAGTTTTAACGCAACCTCGAATGAAATATTGGACTGACTTGGACATGTTAAATGAATTTAGGTAAAAGCCTATCAGCTTTTACCTAATCTCTCTAAGATCTTTGAAAGGCTCTTCCTTGGACGAATTAGACCTATTTTAGTAGAAGAGGTTGTTATTCCTGACCAACAATCTGGTTTCCGGAGTGGACACTCCAACGTTGAACAAATTCATAGAATTAGTGATGTTTTCTCCAGTGTTTGGAAAGGAAGGAATCCAACAGGCTTTCGATAAGGTATGGTTACTTGCTCTGCTTTACAAACTTAAAATGAGCCTTCCACAACCACATTACGTAGTGTTACGCAACTACATTGACGGACGGTTCTCACTGATTAAATTTGATCTGAGTTAGCGCTTATTTAATACCAAATCGTGGGTTCCGCGGCGTTCAGTCTTGGGCCCGGTTTTGTATTCAATCCATTCTGCCTATTTTCTTAGAACGGAAAATATCACTCTTGAATCCTTTGTTGATGACACGGCGATTATGGCCGTTGACGTTAACGCAACAGTAGCGTCAGAGTTAACACTTAAAAATGAATGGCTAGTCAAATGGAAAGTATATGTTAATTCTGCAAAGTCAAGTCAAGTGACGTTTGCGATGAGGAAGGGTGTTTACCCACGAGTCTACCTAGATGATGTTACATTCCTCATTCAGACAGTGTGCGATACCTAGGACTTCACTTGGACCCCCACCTATCATGAAAGAATCATGTGAGAGAAAAGAAGAAATAATTAAATATCAACCCTAGACGGTTTAACTGGTTATTAGCAAGAAGGTCCGTATTATCATTAAAAAACAAACTGTTGTAGTACAAGGCGTTTTTAAAACCTATATGGGCCTACGCTATACAACTTTGGGATACGTCAAGCAACAGCAATATCGATATCATCCAAAGGTTTCAGGTTCAAAAATTCCATTATCCAAAGGCACCATGGTTTGCGAAGAACATGGAGACCCACGATTACTTAGGGTTGCCATCTATTCGTAAAGAATCCACCTGCAAGTTCAAAGTATGTATTAAAGCTTAATGGCACGAAACCCATCTGGCTATTAACCTTTTGGATAATAGTGAAGATGTGAGACGACTAAAGAGGCTGTATGCATTGAATCTAGAGGCTATTGTGCATCGAATACTTTTGTTGCAGAAATTTTGCTGATACTATTTATGAATTATTTTAAGTTAGTAATATAAAATTTTTTGTTTTGTTGTTTATGAATTGTTTAAGTTTCGTTTTAACCTCGTTTCTTATATGTGTGTTTTTTCCTAATCAGGGTTAATTTGTTACATGTCTTCTTATTTTCTCATGTATCACTTGTGTCAATTTTCTTTAAACTCAATTGCTGATCCTGTTTTGTTTACCATTTAATTTTATTGTTCTCAATACCTACGTTAAGTTATGTTACGATTTAACTCTTCTTTTTTTGTTCTTAACAGTTAATTTCCGAACTATTTGTACTTTGTTACGCTTAGTTATATTTTTATTCGTTATACTTTTTATTGTACTATACTGTGTTAAACCTTTATATTATCTTGGAAGGTATCACTGGATGCCTCCCTTTCTCCTTATTATTTTTTCCCTGTACAGTTTATTTATAGTTTCTTTTTTCAGGAAACTGATTGTAAATAAAGCAATACACACAAAAAAAAATTATAAAACGTTGTAGGAGATCCCATAAATAACTTTTCAACAGTAAAAATAGAGAAAGAAATTTAGCAAATGCTTCTACCTCCAAATGATCTATTTTTCGGTATGAGTTCGTTACACCTCTAATCCCCTTTGTGGGCAACTCAAAATTTAAAAAATTAAGAAATAGAGTTTTGACACATAATTTTAAATATCATTGAAAAACAAACATTTTGGCGTAAAAAAACTTCGAGATAAGACTATTCTAGCGGCAGCTATTTTTGTACGGATTTGAATACTAGATCGTGAAGACCGGTGATGTTTGCTGGTTGGGTTTCAATTGACCACACATCTCGGAAATGGTCAACCTGAGACTGTACAAGACTACACTCACACATATCATCCTCATTCATTCTCTGAAGTAATACCTGACGGTGATTCCCGTAGGCTAACTGAAAAAAAGACTATTCTAGCAAAAATGGCGAAAATTAATATTTTGCATAGCTAGTTTTAACAACGGTCTATAACCCAACGGTGGTCTCATCCCATAAAATAATATGGTTTTGAGGTAGAATCATTTAATAAAAGTGTTTCTCAGTATTTAACAGTTTATCAGATATGTAAGAGATGCTGACCACTTTTAAAAATTTAATGCGTAAAATAAGCGAAACGAATGCTTGAGATGCTTTATTAAGAAATGACTCTATTAGCCAGTTAAATTAATTAATTAAAAATCATAATCATTATTTTTAATTAATCATTGAAAAATAAATATGGATTATCCAGAAAAATTGGCATCCACTACGCGCTATTACTAGTCAGTGACAAGCTCAGAGAATCTATCGGAACAATTTACGCTAAAATTAAATTTGTCATTTTAATGTTTCATTCGAGGGTTTTTATGAGTGTAATTGTAATTAATTGTGATTAAAAAAAGAGGTGGAGCTTCATCGGTATGACATTCAATAAGCAATAAATTAAATGAGCTTTAAAGCCAACCGTCATTATAACATAGAAATCTGAAATATATCAAGTAAATATATTAAGTATTTCAAATATATCATCACCAAAATTCTGCAAAAAACCCTTTAAAAAAAGCTTTCAATGTTTTCAACAAACTCTACAACATACCCAACACCGTAATAAATAAAATTATGGTGGATATTCACAGTTCACAATGAAATTAAACAATTCAGCACCAATGAAAGGATATTAAAAAACTCATTGATGTGTAATCATTTAAAGGAAATTAATGAGAATTTCCGCAATTAAAACTTCAACTATCTAACACGAAACATTTTTCGATAAACAATGGATTCCGGCTAATAGGACCAACGGTTATTAGAGACCATGGAGTAAATCAGTACATCACATTTTATATGAAATATCTTCACTTCTTTCTTCTAACTAAAGAAATCTGCAAGAGTCAACCTGCTGCGGTCAACACATTTTGTTGCTGATAGATGACGGAAAATATGTTCAACAACAATTCGGAACTGCTTTTTTCACTACAGTTTTAAAGTCGATAAGCAAATCACCAGTTGCCAGAAGGAAAATTAAAGATGAAATCTCTTGATTCATGTAACAATAAGTTGAGTCATGAAAAATGTGTTTGAATTGAAGAAAATGTAAACACTAGAATGAAAACGAAAAGATGCCGTAGTAGAAGAAAGTTGAGTAGTATGATAAATACGGTGAATGAAAAAGTTAAAGTTTTAACGTTAAACGTTTAAGTGAGACAAGAGCACGTTGCAAAAAAAAAATATTGCTGAACTTCAGTGATATTTTATGCGAGAAAATAATGAAAAAAAATTACATACTAGAATTAAAAAATTTGATCAAATTTTGTAAAATTGTCAATATAAATAAAAATGAATAATTATTTTCAAAGACATAAATCAAGCAAGTGTTATATTAATCATATTTCTGTTAAACATAAATCATGCTAGTTTATTATTCTAAAATTACATAAATTTGTATTCTAATCTAATTTATTGCTATTGTACACTCTGCCTCATTACTATAAGAGTAAACCTCTGTGTAATATTACGAATTTACATGAATTTTATATTTACCTATTCTTTATTTATAGATTATGTTTGTTTGTAAGTACGTTTCTTTACATTTTCTAAAATTTAAATTTTCGGCTAGTCAATTAAGTGAGCCAAATTAATATGGTCCCGAGAAAGCAGAGTTTATTAATTAAATACTACAGCATTAATAATTATTTATTTTAAATAAAATAAAAACCAGCGTCCACGCTTATACCGTTATTACCTTCGTGACGATTAAAAGATAATGATGATACGACTAGATGATAAAATGGTCAATACATGAATAAGAAGCAGATGAAAATGTGGAAGCGAATAAAATATCATACTGATAATGAAATAGAGGGAGGAGTTTCCAAGAACAAATTATGTTAATTAAAAAAGTTTTTGTTTTAATTAAATTAATAAATTACACAGCTCGATTATAACTATATTGTTGATAATATATAATTATTTTTCAATTCAATTAATATACATTACCGTAAGCTTTCATATTTTATTTTTGGAAGAAAGCTATTTTTGAGAAATGATACTTATATGACTTGGTACGTAGAAGTTTATCAGTTTAAAAAAAAATTAAACAGTGCAGCACGGATTGAAATAGAACTATCAAGATGTTTTCTTCATTTTAAAGTAAGGAAACAAATTATTTCCTGCCGCTGTAATTTATAAAACTACAACCATTCTGAACGCGACTTTTCCTAGTCAAGATCGAAGAAAGTAAAATATAAAAAAGAAACAAAAGGTAAAGTCAGAAAGATAGAGAAAGGGCTTTGAAGTTTTTAATTAAGTAAAAAAAAAATCACTATGAACGATATTTTTAATTTTATAAAATAATTATCTTGAATCACCTATGAGAAATTTCTCTCTTTTAGGTTTAGAGTCCCGGAGGTACAATGATGACCAAGTTAGTAAAGAAGATCCTTGAATTTTTATACTATTTAATAATGTGAAACCAGTTTGAGAAGTAAAACGTGCAAAAATTACCATAAAATTTTAGAATTTTAAATTCATTTTGTACTAAACTTCAAAACAAGACAAAAAGCTGGCAAAGTATTGCATGAATTTCCCGGCTATTAATAATAAAAATTAAAAAAGTAAGAACCATAAAACAGAATATATATTTTAGACGTCAGGAACAAGTTTTAAGAAAGTTTTTTCTAAAAATATTAATAAGTAGGAAAAGTTTAAAAATCTGCTTAAGTATCGTTTTATCTCAATCTAACACCCCCTTCAATAAAGGAAAAACAAAAAAAATATTTCCGCATTTTAGTTTCCGAAGTCCACAAGTTTAAAAAGATTGTAGACATTACAACTGTATGTGAAATATAATAAACTTTCAAAAAATATTCAAATCGATCAGTGATAAAGCAAAAGAACAAGAACATATATTCCAATTTTAATAGGTGGAGTGATTTTTAAAAATACCTTTTTTTTAGATTATCTATATATGCATTATAGGTAACAAATCTGCTTCAATAATTTTTTTCTGAAATGTCTCTGAACAAATCTGAAATTGGTTTTTTCGCGATATTTGCCTTAATGAGTTAAAAAAAAATTAATTTGATCAATATATAGAGATTAACGTATAGAAATATTTGAGCAAAATTTTAAGAAAATCGGTTACGTCAATCCTGAGATACATGGCAAAAAGCATACATAAGTTTACACACATACATACGTACATAAGTTTATTTTATTAAAATGAACTTGTCTGATCCTAAATCGTAAAGATTTACGAAAAACCCGTTACTAACTTTTGACATGATCACCATACTTTCCCATTTAACATAGCTATTCTCAGCTATATTCGCCGGTAAAATAGAAGAAAAAAGAAAATTAACTTCATGTTTTTTACTTAAATTTAAAAGTTACTCTTCATTAGCAGTTAAAAAAGAACACAATTATTATCAATATTAATGAGGTATCATTAATACACATCCAATAATCCAAAATTATTGAGCAGCATTATACATTCCGCAATTATTTCAATGTTTAGATAAACATTACCAACACCACAATTACAATTAATCCATGGGCATAGAATATCAAATCAATACCTTCGAGAGAAGTGTATGGAGTTATGTATACAAATATATTACGGTTGTGACTATGGTTCAAAGTAAACACAGATCAATTCAGGAAACTAATTCATTATAATGTGTAGATTCATTACGAAATGAATCGTCAAATCAGATCGGTAATCTAATGTAAAGGCAATATAATATTAACAATAAAGAAATTTTTGATAATACACAAATTTCTATTAAGAATATAATTTTAACATCAATACTCCACATACAAATACAAAATTGATAACTAATACTATAAATATTCATTTGTCATATACATAATGCATTAAAATACCATCTTTGTTATTGTATTTATCAAAATTGAAGTACCGATATACAGATTAAACATTAAATGATAAAATCAAAAGAAAATTTACATACAGTTTCGATCAATTTTAATGTATACGATATTTACATTAAATGTATAACAACATCCATTCTTTACGAATAAAAAATGAAATTTCACGTAATTTTAGATTTGTGTTGTATTAGAACGGAAAAAATATAATTATATTTTAATAAACTATATCAAAAACAAAATAAGTTAAAAGATAATCGAAAAAGTTTATAGATTCGTCGTGCTAATTCTTTTACAACGTACCGAATTTACCGTCTGTGGGTAAAGTCATTTTGTATAAAATGGCAGCTAATATAACTGCTGACGGAATGAAAACTTCGAAAAACAGAATTAGTAGTTTAAACGAAGTTGACATATGCAGGTACCAGCTTAATACCCATAATCCTCAAATCCCCTTCAAATTAGACAGTAAAACAAAAATTGTAGTATATTTCAAAAAGATATTTAAAGCATTTAAATTATTCAGCAGTTTTCAGAAAAAAACTAGATAATACGAGTAGAAACAGGGAATTTTGAGAGTAACGCTAAACAGGTTTCATTAATATACCATACTGCAATGAAATAATAAGATATAATCTGAAACCAGATGTAAGTGAAGATATCAGTCTTTTGGGTGTTATTTTATACTTTGTATAATACTAACTCCAATCAATATTTTCGATGTTAGTGCAAGTGATCTGCTACTGTGCTTCTATATAAGGCTATCCTATATAAGGGTAACGTTCCATTAACTTTCCATGAATTACTCATTACATCTTTCCTACAGACAAACTCTTTATCCAATAATCGTTTACATTATACTCATAGTTACATTATTCTCATAGTAGAGAAACTGAAAAGAATAATAATATTATAATTGTAGGTTTGATATGTAAATACACAATTAAAATTCGTAGATGGAGAGAGGAATGAAAAAATAAAATTTACATCAGTATTAATGAATAAATTACATCTTCTAAAATTATTGCAACTGCTGATGAAAATTTTACATAAAGAATTATAATTTATTTTATCAATCTTTAAAAGAAAGTGAATAATTGAATTTTTTTGTTTTAAGAGAACTTAAAATATATTAGCTAGGATATTAATTTTTTTTTTTTAATAACTAATCGACAAAATATCAACAAAAAAATATTAAGAGATAAATATTCATTCATTTGCTAATTGCAACAACTATACTAATAATTATCGGGATAGCAGCTACTAAAATATAAAATTAATATTAAAATCAAATAAAACAATACACAAACACCCACATATGTATAAAATAAAAACTCTCTTTAAAAAATTACAAAAAATAAACCTGCAATAACGCAAAAAATATATTAAACAATAAATCAAATTTATAAAAATAATAATACAGTATTTTAACTCGTTCTAAAAACTGGAAATAAATATTAATAAAGTGTACCTAAAAATTAAAATTAAAATTAAATAATAATACCAATCAAATTTATAATTAAACTTTATCCAACAGGGAATCAAAATTTTTCATTGGGTCTAGACGCTACTGAAAAATGTATTATCCTGATGAAACAAGAAGGTCATTTCCAGTTCCTGTTGTTTCAATAGGGAAAAAAGGGCTGAATAAAAATAAACGATTTTAATTTATTAAAATTTTCTAATGGAATGCGTTTACTACACTTCAAAAAATAAAATAAATAACTTTTTAAAAAAGTAGATAAATACAGAGGCAAATACGATATCCGCTTATTTTTTAACATAAATCAATTAAAATATAATATAAGACGGCCGACAATTTCAATTTTAATTACTTAGGTTGAGATAGCAAATCCTAGAAAAATAAAATCTAAAAAAAAAAAATTAATGAAAAACATCTGATTCATATCTAAAGCAGAGATTTTAACAAATTCCATCTAACGTTTAGCATTCAAGTAGGTCCAAAAATTAACATGACAAAATATGTTATATAAATCGATATTTTCCATAATAATTTTTTTTTGGAATCCTGAGGTCAACTTACGACAAAATCTAGTTATTATCGTAATTTAATTTTATTATCATCTAGATTATTTTTAAAAACATAGTATTTCACAATGATAACATTTCGCATATAAAAGGAAACAAACTATTCACCTCATGATTTCATACGTCAGATGTACTATTTGTTAAAGAAATAAATAGAAAATATAGGAAAAAATAAGATAAATAACCCAGATAAAAATCTAATAAAAAAATATATTACATTAAATATGCAAATTTATTTTTGCGTTATAAGCGAATATAAATTGGAAGACGTATAGTTAACTCTTACATAAAAAAACACATACATAGTGAATTGTGTTTCTTATTAAAAAGTTTATTTGAAGCAACAAATACAAAAAATACATCAGAAAAAATATTAGAAATGTATCATGCGATATAGCGTGTTACGTGAAAACAAAAGAAAGAAAAGAAAATTAACTATACAAGTGACATCCTTTATTATAAATTTTATATATATATATATATATAGAGAGAGAGAGAGAGAGAGAGAGAGAGAGAGAAAGCGAGAGAGTGACCACTCGTCGGTGTAATACGACTGTATATTGCTGTTATTATTATTACAAGTAACAAAAGTCAAATAGAAGAATGTACCAGCTGAATATGCAACCTACTTTCCTTATTACCATAATTTTATAGTAATTTCATGTAGAAAACAGATTTACAAGTTAAAACTATTTTCAAAAAAATATTTATCGCTAACAAGCAATTTAAAAAATGTTAGCGCTAACTTAAATCAACGCTAGTCTTGATAGTGATGAGTGTATACACTTAGACCCTCTTGTAGCTTAATTAATAAATAGGTAAAGGATGCGAAGACATGTAAACCTATATATAATCTAACGTAACCTATATTTGCTGCACCATAACTAATAAAATTATGGTCAGGGATCGACTATGCATTTATCAAGTAAACGGAAACAAAGTGGAACTAGTGGGAAAATTTAAATACCTAGGAGATACCACAACATATAACATCAATGAGAAAATAAACAGACAAGAAAAAACTGAAAAACATAAAAAATCATTAATAACTACCCAAAATATATACAATAAAAAATGCCTATCAACAAAAACTAAAATCGGATATTACCAAACAGTAATTCTTCCAGAAATACAATACGCCAGCGAGACTCTCTTCGTACCATACAAAATTGGAGAAGTAGAAAAAATCTAAAAGATAGGAAGAAAGATAGTCAGAAAATGCATAAACAAGAAAAACATAGTAGAACGACAGTGGAGGATAATCCTAAATGAAGAAGTATATAAAATAATAACCCCACTAACAAATTTCTTCAGGAAAAAGAATTTCATTCTTGGGGCACCTGCTTAGAGCAGAAAATACCAGACTTGTAAATCAAATAATTAACTTATACTGAGAAAGAACAACAAAACCGAAATGGATAAAGAAAGTCCGAAAATATATGGAAGAGTTGAGAATCTCCAAAGAAGATCTAATCACAAAATCTGGAAAGTACGACAAAATTATTAAAACTAATATAACATTTGAACCTAAAATTAAAAAGAAATCCAACAGGGTGTATTCAGACAAGGACAGGCGCCAAAGATCAGAATGCCTCAAAAAGATGTGAGCAGAAAGAAAAGAAGCAAGAATAAAACAACTCACATGATTCGGAAATAAGAACCGATTACAAAATGGACACGCCCAGAAATTGAACTGAAGTAATCCTTTGAGGTTGTGAAAGCAACAAAAAAAAAAAAAAAAAAAAAAAAAATATATATATATATATATATATATATACTTACAAAGTTGCACAGACTAATAGCATCTTATACACCAAAATTAATTTCTTCTGAGAAATTACAAATATAAAATCTGCTTTCCATTACAAAATATGCATTGTTTCTTTTTTTTGACATTCTCTTTTTATTCTACTGTTCCAATTAAGCTACAATATTAATCTAATAACAAGTAAATCAATTACAACGACAATTAATTAACAAAAATTAAATTTTTTTTTTTTTGAATTGTTAGCACCCCTGAAATAAAATTAAGAATATACATTTTTTTTATGTTCATATATTTAGTAAAGTTTCCAATGTGTATTAAATACACTCAGTAATCTCATATAATAAAATAATTATTTAAATTTTGTCTGAAATAAAAAACAATGACTGAAAGCTATTAAAAAATATAACTGACATCATCGCTTTGATTGGCACTCTCATATATTTCTTCAGGTAGTAATTAATTTTTAATTAATTCCTGTAATACGATAAGAAGGATAAAAAAAAGATAAGTATATAAGACATTTTTTAATCAGAAAGTTACATTATAAAATTAATATTCCACGATTTTCTCCAAGTTTTGATAATAATTAATGTAGGCTAAGTAATAACAGAATTTATTTATGAAAATTATTAAATAAAAATAAGAAAATCATACACAAAAAATTTGAAGCTATGTAATAATTAATGGTATGCCTAGCTAAGTGAACACGAGATTCAAAATGAATGCAGAAACTCAATATAAAATCTGAAGTTACAAAATATATTTTTTAAGGCTGAACGTCAAATAAATAGTAAATACAATTAAAAAATGCAATTTTCTTTAATATATCTGTATCACAACTTTTATATAAACTATTTCGCAAAACCATGTAATTTGCAATAATAAGAAAAAGAAGTTTACGTTAGATAATTTCAGATGACGTGCCAAATTTAACAAGCACAAACTTACATGTAAGAGTCATTTCAGTAAACAAAGGCAGTAAAATTAACGTAACATACAATTACACGAGTTTAATTGAAGCGTTCAGTTTTTTAAATAATAACAAGGAAAAATATTAAGTATTTCAGAAGCTATTAATTTTTTATTCTAAATGATTATTAATTTTTTTTAATTTATTACCGTAACAAAAAAATAATCAAACATTTTCTTCAAACAAAACATATTACATAAAAATAACTTCGTAAATGAATATTATAAAAATAATGCCACTTTAATCTGTGATTTTTATTTCTTTGACTCCTTCAATCTTAATTAAATTATTTAATTTAAATAAGATTCGATTTTTGCAGAAATCATTCAATTTTGTGTATAGATGGTCTCATTTTGTATTGTTCACCCATCATTTATACTCTTGAACAATTCTATTGGAGATATATAGACGATAAGAATAAAACTAACTAAGTTGCTTTATAATAAAAAAAAAAAAAAAAAAGTTGGTCATATACGGCTATTTATTAGACATATACAATGTAAATTGTACATTATACTTACTATTTCTTTTATGCGTTCTAAAAATGTAATACCAACTGAATTAACAAGTAGTCATAAAAAGTACTTTTCTTTAGTTTTCGACGTTAGACGTCCTGTTTTTCTCAATCATTGTTTTTTAATTAAAATATGTAATTTCGTTTCGATAGCGAAGTTTTCTTCAAAGTAATTTAAGGAAAACTCCGCTATTTTGATTAATTATTAGATTCACACCTGTGTTAAATGTACAAAAAATAGCTCTAAAAATGTATTGATTAACTGATAGCTGAATTTTTTTATTTCCATTGTATTCGTCTAATTTGTGTCATTTTGGACCAATTATATTTTGGAGTTAACTGCAATTTTTCATATAATAGCTAGCTATTTCTATAACAAAATGCTATTTTAAAATTTAGAGTGTAGCTTTTGTTGAGAAATAAGACGTTTATAATAATAGAAAACAAAAATATTTGTCTGGGGGACGAAATAACATTTGTAAATATCAAATAAGGGAAAAAAGTAATAAAAAACAGTTCTATTTTTTATTTCCTTTAAAATTTTTTTTTTAATAAGAATTTTAATAACAACATGAAATTAGATAGGTGAACAGAAAAATGAAAGGAGAATAAAATTTGACCACCTTCGAATTTTTATGAAGCAAATAACCGAATTTCAAATATAACAGAAAGGATATAACGCGATAAGTTCAGAAGGAGGTTATGATATTTGATATTGTTTATATTAGGGGATGTCTGGAGTTTTACTGAAGTTAATTATAATTAAAAATTGAATTTTTTTGACATTTTTATATACTTCGTAATAACCTAATTATAAAATTGTACCATATATAAAATAAAATAATTAACGCAACGGCATCTTACTTAATCCAACTTGTCCTAGTATTCGCAAAAATATTTTCTTACGGATTATTATTGCTAAACACGCACTTATCTAAAAATAATGAGATAAATATTGTTGATAAAAAAATCCAAACAACCGATAATCAGCGTAATTTTACTGTTATATCAGCCGGTCGGTCGCTCATTTAGCTGAAATATTGATGCAACTAAAATATTAATATTGAGGAACACAATATGAATAATCACATATAAACATAATTACTAGTCTTCTAATCAGAGGTAATATTATTATATTTTACCAATTATTTATAATCTATTTGAAACCATCTTTTTTAATTGTTTCGTGCAATTTAGTAGTAAATTACGCTAATAAAAGACTAAACTTCTAAAAAAAACTAGAAAATAGAATAAGATAAGAAAGATGTTAAAAATTATTTATTTTCCTAAAAGTAAAAGCATACATTTCTTCACGGAATCCAGTTACTTAACTCAAACGCTAAGTAGGTGGAGTAAAAAGGGGTTTCTTGAACAGCCCCATTAGTCAGAGTTGTAACTTAATGCGACTGCCTCTTCATAAGTCTAAAAAAGAAGGTTTTAACACAGTGATTTTGACCTACAAGAATCGATAACATTAAAAAACAAAGAAAGATGATTCTTTAGAACAAATAGTTTATTCTTCTGTAGATCTTTTCTTAAGCAATAATAGATCTCTATTAGAAAGTACATAAGTAAATTGAACTGAAATTAATTATTATTAAAAATCAATCAAAATATGATAATTACTAATAAAAATTTTAAAAACCTTTCTTCTTAACCTCTTACTTAAAAAATGATAAAACCTAGCGAATAATTTGACAAGTTTTAAAAATGAAGTCAAACACAGTTGAGTATGTTACAGAGATGGTGAACTAAAATGATCGGCCGAAATTTTTTTAAAAGGAATACAAATTTTTTTTATAGATCTTAGAATTAAAGAAACCGAGATATTTAATGTAATCATGAAAAAAAATTTATGAATTTTCATAAAAAAAGCAACATTCAATAAATTAAAAATTTTTTGTACACAAGATAATTCGAATTATACAAAATTATTTTAACTTTGATAATGTTTAGTTTACAATACGTAAGATCTGATCAATCTAATTAAAGGTTTCTCTATAAACACATATTCAAATCAAAATCAAATTTATTAAACCAGTTTCCGATGCTTCCTAGCAATACAGGTTGAAACTTCTTTAAGAAAAGAAGAACTTCTGATAATAATTTTTTCTCAACTGATCCGTAGTTTCCGAATTGGTTTTACTATGAATAAATTTTCTCAGTATTTAATTTTCTAATGAGAGAGCCTACTGTCCTGCTAATGTGCTTTAAACGACACGTAAATAAGTCTGAGGCCGCCTACACCAAAACGATTAAGTCTTCATGAATAATGAATAAGAATCAGCCAAAAATAACATTTTCTTCATTCACTAATATAATATTATAGGTGTATACAGAGTGTCCCATAACTTTCCATACATAGAAAAATAACATTACTTCCATAAACGAAAAATTATCCAACAATTCTGTCACCCTGCATCCCGGTCCACATCATCACTTTACCAGCACCATAAATCCTCGTTGGACTCAAGGTACCGTTACCTCTCTGTTTAGGTAAAACATTTTTCCATCAGTATTTTTCCTATAAATGGAAAATTATAGGACACCCATATAGTACATATCATTATTTTCATGAGCAATGAGTAGTTATCAACAAATTTACAATAGTTATAAAAAAAAAATTTAACTTATTTAGAGGTTATCATTCTAAGTAGAATATTATTTTATTAGATTTCTATTAATATTACTATGATATTTTATGATACTATGATATGATTACTATTTTATGATTTACAATGATATTTTATTCAACTTTTGTTATTTTAAATATACAACAAGTTTACTTTAATGGAACTAAAATAGCAACACACATAATTGCTGCAAGGTAATCTGAATCATGTAATAACATTCTGCCTATTATTTTACCACTGTAAATGTTCATTGAATCTGTCTGTCATACATACTCACGTGCTCACTAGCATAACATCAAAGTTACCAAAATTATTCACGTAGAATAATTCAAATTTGTTCCTAACCTCAAATAATCATAATTACTATCTCGACCAAGAGACATAGCCCCCTTTTAACAAATTTCAACCGTTTACAAAATCATTTCTCCAATATAACATAACAAACAATCATTTCAAAGTCTTCGTTGTGCTATTAACACGATAGAATTCCTATATACACTACGTAATAATGAAAATCAATATTTAAATGTTGTTGGTGTAATTCAATACAAATAATATATATATAATATTGACGCCACTCATCCTGAAACAAGTGCATTACAATTTCCTTATTTTTTTATACTATTTTATAATTATTATAACATAATGCGATAGATTTAGTACAAATTAATCAAAATTACTACCAGTAAAAAAAAAACCTATTTGTTAACATTATTATAACTATAAAATAAATCAATTTAGTACAGCCTACACTACCTAAATAAAAGAAAAAATAGAATTTTTTACACATCAGAACATTTTTTCTGAAAATACATAGGATCAGGACTGTAGGAAAAATGAATTAATTATTAAACTAGACGAAAGAAGGAATAAATAAATTTTTCTATTCAAATTTTGCAAAATGAAAAACTACACAGGTGGAACGTTTCATAAAAACCAGTAAAGTTAATTAAATAGAAAAAAAATTTCAAACTAGCAAGAAATAACAATGGTAACTAAGTATAAGGAAAAAAGTGGAAGGTAAAGTACAAAATAACTACTAAAGGATTAAAAGATTAATAAAGAAAAGAGGTGAAAATTAATTCAAACTCTTGAAAAACTGAAACATTGGAATATTATAAGATGAACAATTCTATATATGTTAAAACTTTAACTGTACATATTTTTAAATAGACTGCAATAATTCAACAAATAAGAAATGAAAAAATAATGACTAGATTTTTTGTAGTTACGCAGATTTTTTCAACTCGACGAATTTCCTTCTATTTCAAAATTATTGGGCGTTTATCTAACGATAGATTTAGAATAGCTGAATTGATTTTTAATAAGACATAGCAAAATCGTTCCTTCAACTCACGAAAGAAGTGCATCGGGAGAGAAAATTGCCTAAGGGATTTGACCAATACAAATGATAAATCAATCTCTTACCTAAACAGTTTTTTTTAACACATTCTTTCCCGTAAATTGTGTAATCTTTTACTTCAATGTTTGTGATACAAAAAATGACGATTTGTTTTTTTTTTCAACTTGAAAATTTGAATTTATCGTTTATATAGGGATCAGAAGTTCATTATTACTTCCGCTTACATAAATGATAAAGTAGAGTTTATTCTGTAGAGTGTTCACATGATCGGTTGAAATACATGAGTATTTCTTGGGAAGTCACAGGTAAATAGAAAAAAGTTTACACTCAAAGATAAACCGAAGTGCAAGATAATCCATGTCATAATAAAAAGAAAATATACAAAATAAAATTAAGTGTTTAAATCTGAATAGATAATAAATAAAACGGTGATAAAATAACTCACGTTTCATTGCACACATTAACTATGATGAAAACTAACAAACCTTCCATAGATTATTGGCTGTACAAAACAATGCTGTCAATGAAAAATGATCAATGTTATTCAAATACATTCCTATACGAGATATATATATACAAGATATAAGTGACGGGATAGGTAGGTCATTTATATCCAATTCCAATTCTAGATATTCCAAGTCCCCTACCAAACACAAAAAAATTCCTTCCGCGTAAGATTTAGGACATATCTCTACATATATACACAATATATATATATATATAGAATACACCAGGATGAGGAAAACAACTTTCATCACGGAGGATGAAAGTAAATGTAACAATGGGGTAAATAGATTGAATGAAGACAATACAGTTCATAGGAAAACATGGAATTTTGGTATCATCAATTACGCACAATATTTAAACTGGAAAAAAATTACTTCATTGAATTTCATAATCAACGGTAATTTTTATATTTGGATTCTGAATCTAATGAAATGTTATTATTTGCCCTGTACTTCTTGCAGTACACTCGACCATTTCTTAGGTTTACTTATTACTCACCGTCATTACTGTCCATTATTTCATTTCCGTACTTACTGTCCGTAATATTATTTCTAAAATAGCATTCTGCAATCATCCGTTCTAAATACATAATCACGACAATTTTTTTAGATTTATTTTGTTGCTTACAACATCCTGCTATATGGAGTCTAATCACTTGATTGTTCTATCCAAAAATGGAAATTTTGTTTTTTCTTTTTTCTCTTGATTTATCGCTATAAGGCGATAATCCAATGTTGTCAAAATGGAAAAACGTAACTTTAACGCCGATAACTCGTAACCGTTATGTCGGAGGTCCAAAACAATGAGCCTATGTTCACCGCAGGACTTCAAAGTGTGCAAACTTTTAGACAAATCTGCCTGGTATATCTCGAGTTAAGTTGGAACAGACAGACAGACAAACATTGATTTTTATATATATAGATATATATATTAAGTATTAGAGATTTGCCGGTGGTAGCATAAATTTTAATGAATTGAATCTATGAACTGTGACCAACTATCACTGCGTGAGCTGGGTTTGAATTGAAGGATTCAAATCAATCGAATGAAATATATTACAGATATGATAAAATTTAAATTACGTTAAATAAAAAAAAATAACATAAAATAAATTAAAACAATTTCTGTTTAATAATATTAAGCATCCGGAGTAGACTGCGTGTGATGCTAGAGCGGTGTGGTGAGGTGATGCGAGCACCTCGTGCAAGGCTAGACCAATCATCACCACCAACTGGTAACAAATGGGTAACAACTGAGGCGCTGTTTTGGGTTGTGCAATGGGATGCTCTTATAATATCTCTGCAAACAATCGTCCGATTTTCAAAATTCTAACGGGTTTGGCAGTCGTGTTTTTTTATTTTTAATATTTTTTTCTTGTTTTGGGAAATTTTAACTAAGGTTTTATTCAATAGATGGGGTCCGAAAACTTATCTTACAAATATAGAGCAGTGCATTTTCTATGAACTTAAGTTTAGGGGATGGTAATTCATTTTTATACTGCGTATTGTATTCATTAAAGTGAGAATCCATAACGAATTTTGATTAGTTTTTTACATATGCAATAATAATAAATACATCATTTTAATTTTATACAATTGATAAATTCCCGTTTCCTATAATAAGGAATCTTAAGTGTTCAGATTATTGATTACCCTCAGCATCAGCATTTGAATTTTGTAAACTTTGTAACTCTCAAAATCAATTTTCACAGAAAACCATTCTATTTGCGTCCACTACATCCTCCACGTGTATATTATTGAGTGTACATAAAAGTACACTCAATAAAATAAAGTATTTTATAAGTGTATAAAATTCTAAAGTGTAATTTTATCTATAAAAAAACCTGATAAATAAAAAAACAGGCATTACTTTAGTACAGTCATTTATTTTATTTTTTTAAATTATATTTCAGATAAATAAAAACAGTTGAATTAATTCGAGCTGGTGATACATTGTTGAACTTTGTACGCTTTTCATAAAATTAAAAAATTCCAACTAAAAGGCGCAATTACACTGCAGTGATAGAATATACTATTAAACAAGAAATTCGAAACAGTAATTCTCAAAACAAATATACTATCCCCAATTACTTATAGAAATAAGTTCGTGTAAGAAAACATTCAAAGTAATATAAATCTACATCACATACATCAATTAGATGCGAAAATATTTTTGTTTATAAAATAGTGTTCATTTTTAATATGAAATTATCAAAACCTGACTGAAAAAATTTATGCAAGAAATAATCGATTTCACTTTAAAATCTCTCTCTCACCTAAACTGAAAAGTTGATATCAAAATATTCAAATTCATACTGCTCATCAAATTTTATTGGCAATAATAAATTTAAATTTAAATTATATAAGAAAACGTTACAACAATTTTAAAAATAGCCATACTCAATCGTCATAACGATTGAATAATTTGCGAAATTTAAAAATGTAAAACTGGTAGTTTTCATTCAGAAAAAGTATCCATGCAAAACTAAATAAAGGATGATAATAAATGAAAATTTTATTACACATTTTACGTAATCGTAAACCATAAAGCCTTTACTTTACTTTAACTTAAAACACACTGAAAGAGTTAATAAAAATGAAATGCAAGTAATATATTTATTACTTAACGTATAACAGTAAATTCAAGTGATTAAAAGAAAAAAGAAATAAAAATAATGTGGAAAATATACTACACTTATAACAATAATAAAGATCTTAATGCGTCAATAAACTGTTACTACTTTTAAATTAAAACCGTAGTACTGAACATGTATATAATAATATTTTCGTCCAACGCGCAGCACAATAAAGACTATTCTACCAATTTCTTATAACTACGAGATTAAAATAATAAAAATGAATAACCAACACATGGAAACTGCTTCATTAAATTTCATATTACTTTTATAGAACAGAACGTTAAAAGATAACGAACCAAATCAATTTAACTTTTTATGTACGCCCGATCTGTTACACAGACCGCCCACGAAAGTAGTATGAGAATAAAATTATTAATAAAAATGGATAAAAGCATATAAATAACCATATATAATATTTATAGAGAATTTAAAGACAACCTTTATTCAGAAAAAAACGTAGTTATAAAAAAAACTTTTTGTGTCAACACTTATGTTACAAATACAGAATCTTCTAATTTTACATTTAATACTCGTAGAACGTTATAATATTATGACAGGTGAATGATAAAAAAGCATAATTTCCAATAGAACGGGGTATTCTGATTTATCGATATAAACTATCTGCTCAGTCTTTTCTTAAGCTGGGATCCATATAACACATACGAAGTACAATCAGCAGTTGTTCGAGTTACTTTCTCTGAGAATAATGATTCCATATCCTTATTATGAATACAGTGTAGGGTCGAATAGACCCCGGATTAAAGTGGTTTGGCATGCTAATGTCCTCGATTACAAAGGTAACAAAATTAATAATCATAAAAAAGTGTCATTTCAGTTTAACTTTTATTACACGTTTAAAAGACAGTGAGTCAAGGAACGTGATAAGATTAAATTTTTAAAAAAAGACAAAATATAATTTCCTAGCTATGATTTAAAATGTAATTACAGGAAACATAATACGATTTATTGGTGTAACTTAAGTTTTTAAACAACATATAAATGTCCACCATGTTCTTAACACTTGTATTTTGCCCGTGCACTTCCCATCGCGGGTCGGACTATGTTGTCTGGGATTGCTCTGATTTCTTCTTGTGTGGACACTTTGAGTTCGTTAATGTTATTAGGTCTACTGATCAACATTCTAGCTTTCAAAACTCGCAGAGAATTAACCGCACACTGACAGATATGGAGAATGTGCCGACCACGTAATATCTCCTCCTTTGAAATCATATGGCCTGAAAACATTTCTCGAATCACCGCCATGGATGATACTTCTGGCAATGTGAGCTGTTGTTCGATCTTGCTCTAACCATGACTCATTCAAGTTGATCCCAATATGAATGAAAGCTCAAAATTTTCTATAAAATTCTTCTGGCACTGCTGTACAACAAACGAAGGGCGCAGAGTGTTTTCTGGTTGAGCCCCTAATCATTGCCTAACCTGTCAATGTTTGGAGAAGGTCTTAGGAGTCCACAGGTTTTTTCGTTGCAGAAGAAGTAATTATGAAATCTGCTATCCCCAACTTTATGTATTGCGGCTAGAAACGGCACCATGACGTGGAATACTGAGATGCCGATGGAATAATCGTTGTGCAATCAGATCCGGATTACTGTTTTTAAAATTTGTTTCCACTACGAACTCACGGTATACAGCAGTCCACTACTCTATTGCTACTGAAATGGTATCTGGTATACAAGATCGCAACACAGATAATTCGATTCATGCTTGCACAACAGTGTTGCCAACTTATTTTGCTTTAAAAATCGTCAGCTTCCCGTGAGTCACTTTGTACTTCGCGCTTTAATCCTTCAATGATAAACCAAGATTTCCGACATATTCGTCTTCCCAAACGGTTTCATTATAACCAAATTCTTCTTGTAACGTCAAGGAATTTTCGTTCAAATAGTAACTAGAATTTAATAATAAATAAAACATTCATCTGCAAACACTATTGAATCAAACAAGTTAATCAACATTAGTTTTATAAATATGTTAAGAAACTTACCTTTGAACCTAACTTTAAAATTACATAATCTCTGAACGATTCCGAGACAAAATTTTCTTTAACTGAAAATAAGAATGGTCGAATTATTTATATTTAAATAAATAAAAAAATACTAATTTATCGTATTTATTTTAAAATAAAGCTAGGAAAAAAATAATATTAATTTGAACAGCAGCAATCAAAGATACAGTATAGGTGAAAATCTTTTTATTGAGAAAAAAGTATTGAAATTTTTATTAAAAAAATTCTAATGAGAACGGTGAGCATCATCAGTAATCAGCTATTATTACAACTGATCTACGATACTGCAATACTAATGCATTATTAATTGGATTTGAATGCTCGTATTACCAAGGTACTTTAGCTGATGGAATTCAACTAACACCATTATCTCGTTAACAGAAACTGTTGTCTCATTAAAGGGAAAAATCTTCCTAGATTCTAATGAAAGAAAATTAAATTAAGTTAAAAACCGAGAATATTTATATAGTTTTAAAATCGTAAAAAAGGGATATGGGTAAAGGGATAAAGTAACCTAATTTTGATAACATAGATCTTAAAACGATTTCAATTAACTAGCTTAATCTGTAATGAATTAATTACCAGTGTATTTACAGTTACTGGCGATAAATTCATGCGTTAATTAAAATCGATGAGAAATGTCAAGGTGTTAATACGTAGAAACAAAATTTCATCCATTAAGAAATAATTTAAAAACAATTACAAATGGTAAATTTAAAACTAGTATTAAACAAAAGTTAACGGAAAGATAGATAAACAAACAGCTATAAAAAAATTTAAAATAAGAGCAAAAATAAATATCAATGTTTTAAACGAATTAAGCTACAACAAGAAAGAGCTCAACTAGAAAAAATTAGCATTCGCTACAAAACAAAAAAATCCTCTTTGTATAAATAACGTAAAAGAAATCATTATTATTGACAAAAAAAAATTATATAAAAGGCTACAATATATTAAGTTGTAATTATGGACATATTAAATATTCAGTCTGAAAATAATATTCTATAATTAAAATAATAACTTATAAATTTCACAGTAATAAACTTTTAATATGTGAAATGTTTATTGTATAGCATTAAGTTCAAAAGAAAGACTAGATTACTTTTAAAAACAAAAATGAGAAAAAAAATTAAATCACCCTTTCAATATAAAAATTAATATCTCTGATTTTGTTGAAAGAAAATTTAAAAAAGTTACATAGCGTCGTATTAGCTGTTATTAAACAGCCATTGGAAGATTTTAATACCGTAATACATTGTTGTGGAACGTTTTTTTTTTAGTATCTAATTTTGTAAATATTATTTTCATATTACTTCTTTAGCCCACCGAGCTGATATACTGGTTAACTCGTCGTCGCAAATCAGTTGTTTAACAGCTCACTTTCGAAGTCTAAAGTAAAGTAAGTAAGTCTAAGGTAGGTTCGAATCCTAGTAAAAGCTAGTTGCTTTTTTAAGGACTTTAATGCTAGACAGTGGATACCGGAGTACTTAAGTGGTTGGGTTCTATGAATTACAGGCTCAGGAATGATCAATCTGAATCTATTACGAAGACTATACACCTCATTTAGATGTCATTCCCATCTCAATAGTTTAGTTGCTTATTGTTCACTAACTGAAGAGATTGCAACACACATTAGGGGAAAAAATTACAAAAATAATTTGACGCTTTGTTGCACTCCTATTGTTAATTTTGCGATTTCCGTTTCCACGTATTATAAATGGGATTTTTCAATACTCACACTAACAGTTTTAAATATATATAGAATTTAAAAAAAATCAAATTAGATGTAATATAATAACTGAAGAAAATCCAAAATATTACCTATATAAATTTATGCTCGCGTAGCTAACCTACGGTGGCATCTATCCACATATGGCGCAAAAAGGTATAGCAAAATAAATAATCTGGGAGAAAATGAAAATTTCAATACGCCCGGAAAATCTGGTAAAAAATCAAAATAAAGTTAATAGTTATAACTTTCAAATATATGCGTTAAAAAATGTTATATACAATTAAACATTGCCGACATATAGTGAGTTTTAAGAACAGAACATTGGGATCTGCAGATAAATTCCGTTTGAAACATTAAGGAAAATTCTGAGTACGGTTTTTAGACAAAGACGACTTAAAATAATCGGAAAAATTTGGCAGAAAAACACGATATACATTTTAAAAGAGTAAATTATTTAAATCAGATGATATAAATGGAAAGGAAGATCAGTTATTTTTTCATAAGTCATACATTCACTCAACAACACAAAACGTTGTGCTGGTCTGATACTGTTAATGGTTATAGAAAATCGTATCCAAAGGATTGAAACCATTATTGGTGTACGCTTATAGTACTGTTGGAGAAATTCTAAAGCACTTTTGATTTTTAATTCGGGTTATAAGCAAAAATATCGGAAAAAATATAAAATTTATGATAAATATCTGAAAACATAGTTAATTTTAAAACATTCATTTGGTTCCGTGTTTTTTGAAAATGCTTCTGATCATAACGTAAAATTACACGATGCGCCGAATTTAAATTGTCGAAAAAACAAGAAGCGTTAGTATGGCCACAAAGAATGATTCCTGCTTCGCAGATATGTTAAAAACTTTATGGATTAGTCCGATTAAATAACCTTCGCTATGAAAAATAATTCGAAAAAATATTGGGAGGTTTACGGTAAGAACATTTTACCATGGCCAACGTACACCCTAAAACATAATTCGATTAAGCTGATTTGGGAGAAACTAAAAAATCAGGATGCTGAAAAAAACTTGTCACGATGGCTAAAACAAAGAGAACTGGCAGAGAAATATTTTTTTCTGGACTACCGTTTGAACGTTGGAAGCAATGATGAGAACAGGCTTTAAAAATAGGACAGAATTATTAAAAGGGAATCAGGATTGCTGATATGATCCTACAGGCTTTCAATGTAAATTTAATAATGATAGCGAAAGCAATGACGATATCGCCGAATAATCTTAGCAGCATGATAGTAACGACAGCGATAAAACGTGAAATTTTATTGCAAATTAATGTCAACATAGTACAGTTAATTTATAAATATGTTTTTTATTACTTGAAAGCACTGAATTAAAATCAATTATCCTTTCTCTTGGTGCCCAACACAAATTGACTCGTTACACTTTTGATACAATTCAAAAAATGGTACAGTTAAGTGGATAACAACTTTTAACATATTGTAACAAGACCGGTACAGCGGGCCTGAGTAACGAATTCTTACCAATTATTATGAAAGTAATAATTAACATAATAATGGGAGGAATTCAGAAAGGAACAAAAGGGGGAACCCTTTTTGTAAAGAATAGGTCCGTTTTACAATTATCTTTTGTTATAATGCCAGCTGACACACAATAAACAACTCTTGTACGGTGAGAAGAGACAAGGTTTGGAATTCATGGAAATAAAAGCCTCGGTCGACTGTTCTCACTCTTCGACTTGGGTACGGTCCGGCAAGTAAAGAGGCTAGAAGTATAAATACCTCTGGAAGACCAGCTAAAAACGAGTTCTATTAAATAATCACAATACCAGGCCATAAACTCTCAGACCCTATCAACCAGATTTTATAAATATAATAATCAGACATATTCTACCTGGAAAATTTAGATGGAAATAGGTATTAGAAACAAACCACATTATGATTACCCAAGATAACAGGCGACGAGTTTTACTACTTCTGAAGTGGTTCAATGAACTCATATTATCTAAATTGATAATATGGAGAGAGAGCTATCAATCAAGATGTCATTACAATGTTTTCAAGAGATTTTTAAACATAAAAAAATGAATTTATTATTTATAACACAGACAGTGTCTCGAGGAATTATCGAAACTGAATTGAGCTTATATAATTTATATGAAGTGTAAGGCTGATTACAATGAAGGCAAATTTAATTGATATCAAAGGAAAAAAGCACTTTATAACCACTAACAATGTTTCAAAAACATACATACAAACATAATATCGAACAAAACACACACACACACGCGCGCGCGCACACACACACACAAAATTAAGTATACATATATTTTCCTCATTAAAACGTATGAAATTAAATATTATTAATATTTTCAGTGACTGAAATACTAAACATACTTTTCTATATTTTAAGTTTCTTTTGAAGCATGCTTTTAATTATGAAAAAAAAAGTATATATAGTTTCATTCATTCGCACGAAATAAAGATACCTGAGAAAGTGATAAATGTGAACAAAGAAAAATAATGTTAAGAAGTAAATGATAAAATTATTTTTGTAAATCAATATATTGTTCTGCTAGGATGCAATTTGCTACAGGCGCGCACACACACACACACACACACAATTAGGTGTAAGTAAATGGATATTTTGCGCAATAACAATTGCACTTTATACCAACTTCACACTTTTTAATGGATTTTTACTTCACCATATTTCTTTTCCAAAAGAATTCAAAATTAATTGTTTCAATATTTGTTGAATCCCGTTTTTTCTTTTTCTGACACCTCATCCCTACTACCAGTATTCATTTCTGTTTTTCCCCTTTTGTCTCCCCTTGATAAACGATATATTTCAAAACGAGAACTGTTAAATTAATTTCCTTTCATTACACTAATTCGACTAAAATATTTTTAAAATAGAAATGATCTTAGCAAAGAAATTTAAAAAAATTGATGATAACGGGATAAAAAAAAATACTCTTTTTGACAGACTGTTGGTATCAAAAACTGAAAAGAATATTAAATTTACAATAGATTATTAATAAATATTAAACACAATACAAATTTAAACACAGATATAATAAATGATTAATCGAGAAAATTAAGTTCCCTTCGTCATTCCCCCGCCAACAACTTTACTAGTTTAGTTCATTATTTAACCGTCATAAATGTAATGTTGGTCGACAATATCCACACTAATGGGTTTCTAGGGGTGTCTGCCGGAATTTGAGGAATGTTAATTAAGTGATATATCCGACTAAACAGGATAAATTTTACATCATTGTATTGTGCACAGCATATATCCCGAAAGTTCTATAGTGTCAGATTTGTGGGTATCTTATAATATCACACCCGTCAAGGCTGGACGCATTTATATTCAATAGAATGTGATTAACTCTTTAAATTTAGTTTTTCCTGACATAGAGCCCATACGAATTAGGTCGAGTAAATGTGGAGTAGCATAAAGCAAGCAATGGAAATATATATAAAAAAAAAATTGGGATAGGTATTTTTGAACGCTAATTTAATGTTAAATTGGCTTACAAATCTCTGCTAAAGAGATACCACTTACAGTAGTCAGCAACGATTACTTTGTGTAAAGATTAACGATAAAATAAAAACACACACACACACACATATAAATATAGTGTAGTGTACAAAAATAATTAATTTACAGATTGCAACACTGTTTAAAAGCGTATGCTTAGAACATAAAGGTTATGATTTTCTATTACCTGCCCAGCCAGCGAGAAAATATCGATAAAACCTGGAAATTTTACCTCTAGGATCTAAACAGCAGATTAATACCATTGTAAAATAAATTAATTTCTCAACAGCTGAATCGATTTAGATATATGAACCCGAGTTGAAATCCTTTCGTTACCGGGAGTGTTATAGGCTGTGTATATATATATATATATATATATATATGTTTAAAAAATGTATTGGATGAATGAGTCGTTTTTGAATAACTCGCATCTCAACGCATCATTCTGAACGATTCGGAAACCTTTATCTCACGTGTAAAGTTGTCATACTAGTGCTTTTAAATGACTGCCAGAAATGGAGTGTAATGTATTTAAGGTGTGTATGTGTGTGTGTGTGTGTTTGTTTATGTATATGTATGTTTATTCAACCGTAGGAGCTCAACGACTGAACCGATTTAATTGTATGACCCTGAATCCTTATTTTACCGGGAGTGTCATAGGCTATATATATATATATGTTTACATAAATTAAAAAATCTAAAAAAAATATATTATATAAAAAATTGTCACTACACGCTCTTTAATTATCCTATACATAATTATTATATTAATTAAACAATTATCCTATATTAAAGGGCAATGTTTTTTTTTTGGCGTCGTATTTTTTTAATTTTTAGTATTTATCCCTTTTTGGGAAGAATTTTTATTAAAGGGCGAAAAAAAAGAAAAGTATTAAACAACATTCTCAGTAAATCCCTTTCTAAATTATACAAAAGGGAATAGAAAAAGAAAAAATATGAATCTTATTCCTACACAGAAAAAAATCCAAAATTCTTAACTTCTGATAATTGTATAGCTTTAAAATGTTCAATACATATTTTTCTTCTAATAAAAATTAAATATAAAAAAAGAGATACTCGTATATCAAAACTACCTTTTTTGGTTTGATATATTATCAATTTATTATTATATTTTTTGGTTTTAGGTATCTTCACATACTCGTAGATTTAAGATTCAAGTTTTAAGTAACATAGAAAAATGGTTATGAACATATCAAATTATAATTCATTGGGCAACTTTAACAAAACAATAAACCACCTTTAAATAAAATTTTAATGTCACTCCTTTTCTAACAAAAAAAGTTAAAAACTATTATCATCCTAAATCAGCTTTCCTTATTGCGGAAAATAAACTTTTATATTTAAGTAAATAGAATGAAATAGTAAAAGTTTGAAAAAATTATTAAAATCCTATTATTGTGAGTGGCGAATTATTTCTCCACTAATGTGACAAGATCGTAAACTTTTCTGACACTTGATAGCGGTTTTTTAAAAAGCATATCGGAAATAATTTGCAACTGCTTCAAGTAAGGAAAATTGTTAACGTTATATTTTTAAATGGAAATCGATTTTACAGATACTTTTACGCAGTATTATTTTTTTAATAAATAAAAATAAATCATCCAAATTATTAGAGAATTAAATACACACAATTACACGTAATCTTTTATAATCATAAGCCCAAAAGACGACCACAATAGAAGGCACCTCAAACTGTGTACCAAATACACCTACCAGTAGCCTATTGGTCCTAACGGTAGTCACTTTTCCATGGAAATTTTTTCTCCTTCCTTTGTTAAATCATCCAACCTGGTTACAGATTGATCTCTAGATTGGTAAACATATGCAACCTCATAAGACAGAAAGAATATAAATGGATCAGTAAGAGCTGGATCCATTAAATCACTTATTAAGATTGGTGAAGTTTAACAAAAGTATGTTTTATTGAAAAAGCGGTTACTAAGATAAATTTTTAAACAGAAAAATTTCAAAATGAAAAACCGCTTGTATAACATAATACAAAATAAAATTTACGATTGGTTGCACTCTTACAGAAATCATAACTAAATATGATCACATACAGTCACATGTAGAGAGGTTTCCATCGAAGGTTCTCAAAAATTACGTCTTAATACTCCTTCTTAGAACATTTTATGTATGCACGCGCATAAAGTTAGTCAGAGAACAGTGCCATTGGTAGTTCAACATAAAACAAAAACAACCACAAGAATTCAAACAAGAGAAACAAAATGGAAATAAACTTAACTATAATTAATAATGAAAGAATATTAACTAATACTGAACGAAGTGAAATAAAGATATGATGGGTAACACTAAGTTGACGCAGTTCCACCGCAAATCGCTTAATGTGACCAAGGTGCAACAAGTGGAGTAGTTTTAACCTTCTAACGTCTTCACTTCTATCTAGAAAGTTAATAGCTAAATAGTTCACGTGGCTGTTTGGCCGCAATTTATATGTTGTACCGAATTCGCTGGACACTTCGATCGATTATCAACATTAGTCGTAAGGGATTGTCAAAAGAGGTATACAAAAACGTAAAAAGTAGTAAAAAAATAAAAAAAACACTTAGAAACAGTACATGTACTCGTAAAAACAACATAATAAAAACAATACATGTCGAAATTTGTCGATACCCAGATAAAATTATATAAACTCCACATTCCATGTTAAATGTAATTCAAAATATTTCAAATTTATTTAGAATAAAAATATTCGTGTGTTTTTAACGTACGTACAATTTAACAATGAAGAATTTATTAACTACAAAAAACTTATAATTTACTCCTACGACTATTTGCGTAGGTTTTTGTACGCCAAAAACCTACGCAAATTTACTTTAAAAATATTAAATATGTACACATACAAAACGAAACTGTAGCTCCATCTTTAGTTTATGGTTTATGAAAACCAAAACTGTGCTGTTTTTGAAACACACACAAACACATTTAGCCACACTTACGCAAGAGATTATTGCTATTGATAATTCTTGCTTATGCGTTATACTCAAAATGTAAAAAAAAACGAGTGGAACCTACATTCGAATTTTCAAAAATAAAAATTTTATGGAAAATTTTGAAACAAGTATAAAATGCACTCCAATAGTATTTTTTTCAAAGTGTTTTCTTTCTCTTTCTGGTTCCTTTCATTTTGCGTTGAATGAAATAAAAACTGAAAAAATAAATCGACATCGCTAATTAAATTAAGCAAATGAGGTTACATTCTATGCAAAATGAAGTTTACAGACTAATATCCGTAGAGCGTAGACTTCTAAATAACAAAATTTAAAAAAAGTTTATTTACAAATTAAAATTAGTGATAAAAAATTTAAAAAGTAGAAAACTTAAATAGTAGCGAGTCACATATTTAAAATGCAGTAGCATCTGTATTGAAAACTAAAATAAAGGATTGTTACTAGAAGCATAAAAATTACTTTTTCCTTTTTTATTTTAATTTTTAAATAACACAATTTACATTAGAGAAAATTAAAGCTATGACAGAAATACCCGTGTAATGAATGTTTTTAACTGTAGATCAGCAATTTAGTATATAATGAGAGAATTTAGATTATATTTTTAAATAAAAAGCTATACTATTACTGTTTTAAACGTAAAAAAATATGCAAATTAAATATTATAATCACTTCTATTCATGATTACCTCAACAAAAAATGAATATTGTTTCATATTTTAAACGATATTTCATGAATTATAATGTTTTGAATAGAAAAAAGTATTGTTTGTTCAGCAAAAAAATAAATTTATATAAAAAATCTTTTCACTTCATTATTTTTACAAAAATTATAAATAAACAATCAAAGCCAAACAAAATACAACAATAAATTTAAAAATGTATTTTTAAAACGAATAGGGGATGTTTACAAATAAATAATATCAGAAAAAACTACATGAGGGCTTGTAATTGGTTAACATAAATAAATCAAATTATATAAAAATTAAATATAAATATTTGTATATTGCAAAGAATTCGGAGGTCCCACTTAATCCAATAAGCACCTCTTTATTTAAAAACTCCGGAAACTGTGAATTACACTCACAGAACTCAAAATGGGGAAGAAAAATAGAAGGCTACGGAAAAGGGATGAATCAGTAGAAATTATCAACCGCCAGAGGAACTGTAGTACGAGTCATAGTAATTGTAAACTTCTCAAGGTGATAGATTCAAGGACCCTCTAAAGGCAATGAGGATTTCATTCCAACCAAAGCCTTCTAGTGATCGGGTCATTTTTATTAAGATTGGAGCTATAAGTTATCAATGTTTACGGATTAACCTGCTCACTCATTTTGTGTTAAATTTTTGTTAAAATGGTTCGTGATATGTTACTTTTGCATCGTACGAGTGCGGAAAGTGTAATTTTGTGTGGGGAATACTTTCCGCACAGTATCCCCACTCTTGTGGGGTCAAAAGTGGGGACGCAAGTGGGGACAACCATATGTTTAAACATACCTCATTTTGTGGGGACGCCTTTTTACTGATTTTTTGTGATCTCTTTTGCCAAAATGGCAAAAAAAAAGTAAGACACACGATTGTGTGTAACAAAGACGGGTCTAGAATAGATGTACCGGATGTAACATCGAAGGAAAGGGAGGAACCAGCACACGGGAAGACAACAAAAACTGGTCGCGAACACCCAGATGAGCCAGGCGAGAGAGGCGCCAAAACCCGTAGAAGGCAAAGTAACTACTCTTTAGGAAACTAGGAAATTGTGTTCTAGTCGCTACTGACGGCAGTCAAGGCACTTGAGGATGCCTGCAAGGCGGCTAAGCCTAAAAAGGCAGTAAAGGACATGATCGACTTGATATCAAAACTGGCAAAAGAAATGAAGGAAGCCAAAAATATGACCAACTCAAACATACAGGAAATGGGAACTCAAACGGACGAAAAGGTTAGATATAGGAAGAATACTAGAGACAGGAACGACAGAGGAACTGCGGAACATAATGGAAAAGAAATGGGCGCCTCAGGTATTTACAGGAGTTAAAGTATCTACTGAGTTGCCGGCTGAAAATGGAAAAACTGGACTAATTTTCGTGGTTGATGTAAAGGAGAATGGACGAGACAAGGTGTCGGACTGTGCTCGGAAAATAGCTCCAGGTACAAGGAAATGGTTGCAGGGAAGTACTCTTGTACCGAGAAACATAGTGAGGGATATGTCGGGTGCAGCCCTACTTGAAGACGACAGCATCGATGAAGACAACACGATGGGAGAAAATTACGTTGTGCTTGAAGAGGGTGGAGAACGTTCTGCAGTAGACGACCAATTAGTCAAAGCGGCAGGCGAAATTAATGAAATTTACAAGGGAAAAATCACGATGGTGACAATCAAAGGAGATCTGGGTGATCTAGTAAGAAAAACGGCAGAGTATTGGGGTCCTAAACAGGACAGAGATATTGTAGTTTGTACACTTGATGACAAAACAAAAAAGGACAGGGTTCAACTGAACGCAACAAATTGGCGTACCAAATTGTCATGAAAAAATTCGGCAAATGCCTCCCCAGGTTATCACGAGATCAGACGAATAGGGCTATATAGTCTTTATTCACGGCCACTGAAGAAGAATGGACAAGAATAGACGGAGGTCATGCACTACGCTTCTCGTTAGAAGAGCTACAATGGGTGCGTCAAGAATTAATGTGAAGAAGAGGCCGGGACCAGATGGGATACCAGCGACTATTAGAAAATGCCTAGTTGCTCGATATCCATGGGCGATGTTAGACGCCTTAAACACCGCTTTGGAGGGGGGTGATTTCCATCGCTGCTGGAAAGAAGCACGATTCGTTCTCCTTCCTAAACCGGGGCTCCCGCCAGGGGAGGAAACATTTAGACCTATTTGCCTACTAAATATAGCGGGGAAACTGTATGAGACTATGATAGCCGAAAGTATTAAAGCTGATTTGGCAGCGGCGGGGGGACTCTCCCCATTCAATATGGATTCACAAACAGCAGGTCCACGCTAGACGCAATTAAACATGTGGTAACGTGGGCGAACAATCATGTGGTTGGTACAAGGAGGAGGAAGTGTATTCCACTGGTGGTTCTCTTAGACATCAAAAATGCGTTTAACAGCGTCCCGTGACGTCTAGTAATTGATGAGTTGCAAAGGAAAGCCCTCACTGACTCTACTCTGTCAGTCATCAACAATTACTTTAAGGACAGTCTGTCCTTAAAGTAGTTGTTGTCTGTCCTCTGTATCTGGCCTAATAAGTCTTATTAGGGCAGATACAGAGGAGGGAGCAATCGTGTTTACCATGTAAAGGGGAGTACCACAGGGCTCAGTCTTAGGACCGTTGATGAGGAACGTGGCGTATGACGGCCTCCTAAGAATAGAGCTTCCAGGAGATGCACAGGTGGTCGCATACGCCGACGATCTAGCCCTGTTGGTATCAGAACTCACCAAGGACTTAGTTGAGAGGATGACGCAGTGGATAGGATAAGTGCATGGCTTCGGAAAAGAAGCTTACAACTAGCCCCACATAAGTCCGTGGTGGTGACTCTAGCAGGATGACGGAAGCTGTGGAGAATGGAAGTTCAAGTGAACGGCCATACACTTCAAGACACCAGAGGTGCTAAATACCCAGGCGTATGGCTGGACAAATCAAGAAGCTTCACCCGCCATGTTAAAGAAGTGACACTGAAAGCAGAGAAGGTACTGGCAGACTTGGGGAAGATAATGGCAGCAAAGATGGGACCACGGTCGGGTAGGAGAAGGGTGATAATGTCCGTGGCCACCTCCATCGTGTTGTATGCGGTCCCGGTATGGTACGATGCGCTGAGAGTGAAACGTAATGTTACGAGGATGGCTTCCCTACAGCGCTGCGTAAACGTGCGAATTATCTCAGCCTATCGGACCATATCGGGTGTAGCGGCGGAGGTGATCGCTGGAATTCCACCTATCCATCTCCGAGCGCTGGAACTCAAACCAATTTCGGTATGTCGAAAGCGGAGGCTAGGAAGAATAGAACAGATGAGTGGCAGGCGGAATGGATGGGAACGGAAAAGGGAGCCTGGACGAGGAGGCTAATCCCACGTCTGGAGCCGTGGCTCGGGAGGAGTTTTGGAGAAGTGAATTACTTTATCACCCAACTCCTCTCGAGGCACGGGGTCTTTGGTTCTTATCTGTTCCGCTTCAGAAGACGAGCCACACCAAGATGTATCTACTGTTTAAGAGGAGGATACCCCGGAACACGTAATTTTTTACTGTAGAAGATGGGAAGGAGTCAGGAGACTCCTGGGCCTATCATGGATTACCCCCTGATAACTTGGTAAATTACATGCTCAGTGGAATGGGCAGAGGTTGCATCACTGGCCTCCCGCATCTTAACTACGAAAGCGAGAGAGGCAGAACTACGGTGAGGAGACTGACGGGCAGAACATCTGACTGCAAGACAACCATCAAGTCTGCGAGGTACTCGGAGAAGGAAATTTGTAAATACGTATATTAACTTGTAAATAATGACTTTATCCATGTGTATTTTGTAATTTTGTACATTAATTCTCGTAACATATCTACATGTATCTTGTAACTTGTCGTATGTTTGTTGGATCTATTACTGTTTGTATTATGTATAAAAATGTACTGTTGCATTTTGGTGAAATGAAGCTCACTAAACTGGAAAATAGGACCCCTTAAACTTTGTAATGAAATGTATATATTGTGCCGTATCTTGTTGGGCACTTTCTATCATGTTACTTGTGTTATTGTTATGTTTAATTTAAGATTGGGTAATATATACATATATGCGTTTTTAGATTTGTTGTAGTTTTAAGGATCCTAGCCATTTTGTTAATATGACCTACTGATAGAGCTGTGATATTGTAAATATGTATAATAAATTTAATGTATTTAATAATTGTATTTCATCCCTTTTGTAATGTTACGTGACTTGGTTGTACGTATACTGAATTGTGTTGGTAAATAAATCTTGCTACACATATAAGTGAGGTACTATACCTCATCTCACTGAAGGGCAATGACATATATCTTCGACTGACTGGAGCTAATGAAAGTATACTGTGTGGATGTCAAACTCCACTAATGTGAATTTAAAAAAAAACAAAAATTCAGGGGAAAGATTCTGTCGCCAGGGCGTCGAATCGTGGACACGTGCAGGACCAGGGAGGCAGTCTCTTTACTGAAGGCGTTCGGGTCCAGCAGATGGCTGGATCAGGACGTTCTGATGACGTCCTGATCCAGGACGTCAGTACCTGTGGTTTGTGAGGTGGGCGCGCGATTCAGGGGGGTATGCGTGAGGTGCATACCCGGACCCAGACTAAGTGATAGGAAAGGGAAGGGTAGCCCTCTTGGGAAGAGTCACCATGGCAACCGGAAGGGATGTCGTGATGTCTTAATGATCCAAGAGGGACCCCGTCGGGAGATCAGCTTCAAGCTGCACGAAGGAGGGCTAGTCTTCAGCCACGTCACTTAGGACCAACCGAAGTTACGTCTTCTAGGCGGTTACCGGTTGATCTCAAGTGTTAAAAAAAAGAGAAAAAAACCTTAATTCTCAGGGCTCGGTGTTGAGGCATTTTTTTTATGGAAGTTAGTGTTTAACGTGGTTCTGAGATTACGCTCAGCACCCCGAACTCAGTGGCTAATGCCACTGGGAAGACCCAGTGGCATTAGCGGACGACCTGGCCGTGCTGGGGATAGGCAGGTCGGAAGAGGTAGTAGCAGAGAGGACTAATGAGACCATTAGGATGGTTGAAGACTGATTACTCGAAAAGGGTCTTCAGTTGTCCCATGATAAGGCTAAATTCACAACTATGGCAGGAAAGAAGTTAATATCAGAAATCCCAATCAGGGTTAGTGGCAAGTATGTAGAGCCACAGCCTCGGTCAAGTACTTGGGGATATGGCTAGACCGGAGGAGAGCCTTTTTTGGTACATGAGAATGTGTTACACAAGGGAGCGGAACGGATGGTGAAAACCCTAAGTGGGCTTCTAGGGAGCATGCTATGATCTAGAATATCTAAGCGGAAATTGTATGCTACGTAATGAACTCGATTTTGCTGTATGGTGTCTCGGTTTGTGAGAGGGCGCTGCGAGTAGACCGGAACAGACGGGTCCTTGTGGTGGTGCAGCGGTCTATGACCCTCCGAGTTGTGTACGCACATGCCTCCGTATCTACTGAGGCCGTATTTGTGATAACTGTAGAAAATATTTATCTCACAAGCTCATCAAAAAATTAATATAAACTGTCAGCCTTTACCAAATGTAACAAATAAATACCTTTGAGGTTTACTAATGTGTCATAAAATTGAACACTCGATATGAGCAACTAGCCGTAACAGAAACATAAAGTAAAACAAGTATCACTTACCTATTTTAATCACAAAATCGGTTATATTACTGTAATAACTAGCAATAGAAGCATAACATTTAAGGTTTAACTGTTGAAAATGGGGTAAGATCCAATTTGTGTAGTTTATTTCAGGCTATGACGATATGAATCACAATTTCTATTTAACAAAAATCTGATGTGAACTACATGACTTCCTTGTACGCCTATTAAATTACATGAACAATGGATATTTCCGTTGAAATTTGAAAACAGAAATTTTTCGCGATTACAATACTTCCTTTTCGTCGAACAAGGAAGTAAAATAACGAAATGAAAGGTAAAAAATTCCAAAAAAAGTCCAAACAAACCATCAAAAATATAATTTTTAAAATTATAGAAACAATACTAATTTAAAAAATATATATATATTTAATTTGAAATAAAATATTTATTTAACTATAGGAATTTCAAACTATTTGAATTATACTGATAGTCAAAGTATTGATAATAAAATTTAACTAACTACATTATAATTATAGTTATAAATATGTCTAGACATAATTTCAAACAATTTAATTTTTATTTTATAACTTACACTATTTATATTTATATTTTAATCTCGATTTTAATTAATAGCTGTTTCTTAAACTTATTGTGTTTTAAAAAAAATTCAAGATGATATTAATCAGCGTTTGATTAGCTGGAATTTTCTCCCTATACTCTTTTTTACTGTAGCGAACAAGTTATGACCAGAGACAATTTCTTACAAAATCGACTCCACTTCACTTTGCAAGTGCCTTGTCTTACGTTATTTATTTTAATGTTTAGTCATCAGTTCTTTTTAATTAATGCTATTCTCATTAATTAATTTAAGTAGAAATATATTAGACAGACGAATTGTTTTTAATCTGTGCAACCCGGCGCAAAGATGAAACAAGCAACCTAGCATCATACAATTTAAACAGTCCTCAATATTTTAAATGATAATTAACCTGGTAATCTAGTTTATACTATCACTTGTTAACAGCTTAACCCTTAAAAAAAATTTGCAGATAGAATTCATCGCGGTCCTGATTCATATAATTATTGTGTAACCAAAAATAAAATATTTATTAATAAATAAATAAATTTTTATTAATAAATAAATAACATATATATTAAGAAAGAATAAGAATCGCATCACTTCTTTTGTGACAGGGTTATCTAGAAGATATAGGTAAAGGAGCTTCACGAACACTAAATTATAGTTTCAGTTATTTCAAGTTCTCTTCAAATCGATAAGTTCAAAAGTACAATAAAAATAAGCTCTCAAAGGAGTGAACAATATAAATTTATATAAATTTCAGGCGCACACGTACACACACACACACACACACACACACACACACACACACACAGCAATAATAATAATAATACACACAATAATAATAATAACTAGCTATATTCTGTGACAGCCAGAAAAATGGATAGATAATTTTTTTTTTTAGTCTTTTAAAAATTAAAATGAATGTTTGATATCTTTCTGAAATCAGATTTTCATTCTTAAACGTCTGTGTATTGATCCATAAAAAAATTTGGTTCAATTGAAACACAAAAACCTTACTGTAACATATATATAGCTTCGACTTGGAAAATGTAGGATTTTAAAATTAAAAACCTTATATAATTGAATTTAAAAAAATACTGTAATGTCATAGGAGCACATCTCTTACACTTCTCAGTGCGCAAAGAAAAACATCTAGGCACCTTTGGTGCCTAGAAGTTTTTCTAGGTGAAGTTTTTCTAGTAAAATATACAGGATTTGGATCGGTATATGATAACGACGGCTGTAAAACTTCCCAAAGCCTCACCTGAATATTATAAATTTGAAAGGAGTGTCACTCCTAAGGTTTTTTTTTAAATAAAAAAAGAAATGAATTATTCTCAAATCATAACCATTTAGATTTTTCCACAGAAAATATAAGTATGTAGAAGTATAAAATATACTATTATACAAAAAATTTTATAACTATTCCTTATGTTTGGAATAATTCTACGTAATGCATTAGCATTACGTAGATAATGCTAATGCATTATACTAATGTTATACATTAGTATAACATTATAATCAGCTTAGTAAAGAAAGCAATAAAAAATAATTTCATATTTCAACTTCACGATTATACATGACACGTCGCTTACAGACCTTACAGTTTGACACTTAAATTAATACTTAAATAATACTTACATTACCATAAATATGAAAAATCCAGTGATACTAAAATTTTTCAGCATTTACAACCAGTTTATATTTTATACTTTTCATTTTGAGAAAAAAGTGTCTGTTTTATTATTAAAACCTTAATTATTATCCTAAATATTTATGAAGGAAGATCCAGAATAATTTAACATTGATATATATTTTTTCCTTATTTTTTTAAAGTTATTATCACTGTGGTAAATTTTGAAAACTATTTCCGCTCTAATCTGAAAAATCAAAAAAGTAAAAACTTTTCATGATCCATGATGTGAAACAGTTAAAGAGAGTTCATAAAACTCTTAGTTACGAGTCAAGGATTAATACCCCTTTAGATGAGGGTTAAAATCATTCTACCTCTGATTTTCTTTTAAAAAAAAATATTCGAAAGATTTCAATATAAATTGAAAGACTAAAAACGAAAATTTACAAAAGTTAAAATTTTAGGATTGGGAGTATTATAATGAATATTTTCCAGACAGTAGTTTTTAATGATATTTACATCCATTATTTCTAAGATAAATAAAGTGCCACACATAAATGCTCAAATATCACAAAATTAGTTATTGGAACTAAACAATAATTAATTTCGTCAATAAATTATTAGTTACAGTTTAAGGTATAAAATCTCTTTTAATAAAATTCATCTTATCCTCAAATCAATTTTTTTTTTTAATTAAACAAATCCAGTTCCCAAAAAAAAACACGCCACGATATATAATTTCATGAGTTAGGTTAAATCTTTCCTGAAAAACTGAAGCCAAACACAAATAGAAAACATTGTTATCAATCCAGGAGCACTGTATTCCAACATTATTTAATCCAGAGCCTTAAAGGTCGAGAAATACGAAAATCCGATGGCAAATTTTAACCACTAGCAGTACCTTTTGTTAGTAATACTTTATAAATCTGACTTCTGGTGGAGTGATAGCAAACCTCCCATTCATCCGGAAGTTCTGGATTCAGATTCCGGTCAATCACGTAATTTTTCATTCTCAATAAAATTCATCTCTTATCTTTAAAAATTTGGTATAGTTTAACACTAATTGGACGTAAAACTATATTATCCACGAAGATAAATAAATAAACAGCTGAGAAATTAGAATTCAATAAAAATTAATTCAAAAGTATCACTTTTTAATGAACTGAAATAGAAACAAGACTCAAAAAAGATTTAGTCAATCAAGTAGTCATCTGAGTGCATAGTCTAATAATAGGAAGAGTATTTGTAAAACCTTCGGTGTTACAGAAGGCGCAGGGGATCGCACTTTCGCGAATTTGTTAATTTGATAGTTCATTGTTCTAAGCTGGTAGGTGGTCGTGGTTGGATGAAACCGTACGAAGGCAACAGTAGGTTGTGTAAATACACTGATGGAAATGTCTGCCGAGGCATTTGCATCGGTAGCATCCTACCAGAAGCCAAACTGATGATAATGTTATGTTATCAGGTTTAGAGGTTCTAAAAGACTTCCTCCGGTAGAGCCCATCAGGGCTATGAACGCAGGGGGTGGTGTGGCGATCGGGATCACAAGGGGTGTCTTTCCCTATGGGTGTCAGAATATCCAAATTTAGTAATATATATAATAACCCACCGGGTTGGTCTAGTGGTGAACGCATCTACCCAAATCAGCTGGTTTGGAAGTCGTGAGTTCCAGCGTTCAAGTCCTAGTAAAGCCAGTTATTTTTACACGGATTTTAATACTTGATCGTGGATACCGGTGTTCTTTAGTGGTTGGGTTTTAATTAACCACACATCTCAGGAATGGTCGAACTGAGAATGTACAAGACTACACTTCATTTACACTCGTACATATCATCCTCTGAGGTATTATCTGAACGATAGTTACCGGAGACTAAACAGGGAAAAAAAGAAGGAAGTAATATATACAATTTAAGACAACCTATTTTTTTATTCAAACTTATCAGAATATTTCAGATAAAAGATTAAAAGAAAAACTGACTACCAAGAATGCGAAATCCCCAAATTATTTCTGTACATACCAATTCGACGTATTATAAGCAATCATTTTAGTCGGCCAGAAAAATAAAATTATATTCATTTTAAAGCGCAGGTTGTTCATTACAACGGGAGAAAATTAAGCGAAAAGCGATTACAAGATTTGCATGGCCAGCGAAAAAATTTCGATAATTTTAATAATAACCGTTTTTATCACACTTAATTAAATAGTAAATAAAGTAAGATATACGTAATTATTGGATTTTTGAATAAATCTTAAATTATTCAAAAACTTATAATATAAAAATCAATCAATCTTATCCTAACAAAAATAATGACTTCCAAGGTCGTTAAAAATCTAACTGGTATTCAGATAAGCTTGCACTGTGACAAAGCAACATCTGTACGCTATTCTTGTACGCTTATCGTACAACAACATTACCTTAATAAAGGTAAGAGCCGACTAAAAGTGTATTATCATATTACGAGAAATGGGAAGGAAGAAATTTATATCTACGTGTTTCTTATGTACAATGCTAGAGATATTTAAACACAGCTGCAATGTGTTATTTCTAGGTCATCACATTTAAAAGTTATTTCATTTTAAAGTTATCCTTATGAGAGTTACACTTTATCAACTTTAATATATTCTAAAGATTTTACTGCGTAGATGTTACAATTATAAAAATAGATAGAAATACAAAGGATAAGGTATTAGCTTATCCGTCAGAACATGATTTATCATAAATTTATTAATTAGCATTATCACAAAAAAATTAATCTACTTAATGGATTAATTATCCTACTTATACAATCAATCAGTTCCTTAGAAAAATAATAATTTCATGCGTACACTTAATAAGCACGAACAATAACAGACAAGTATCGCATGTTTACTCTCTTCATATACTCGGCCGATTAGCAGAAATATGTTATCTAATACAATGTCATTAAGGTCAGTATGTAAATTTGTGGTAGTAGAAAATGTAATGAAACCGTAACCAAATTTGATGACTGGACAGTTCATTCTAAATTTTTTGGCGCTTGAACGGGTTAAAAGGAGCAGATAATTTTTTAAAACTTCAAAAAAACACCCCCCCACAGCACAGAAAAAAAACCAAGGTAAATTCTAATTTAATTGAATCTCCGCTGCTATAAGCGATCCATACAAAACATTAATAGCATAATAGCAATTAATACCTGAAATTGCTTTTTTTGTAATTTTCATTCATCCAAGGACCAAAATCTTTACTGATCTGGCAGTCCCTTGCTTTGGTTAATATTTCACTAAATTTTTTACTATTATAAATTTTCTACATTCTAATTAAGTTTACTAATTACGAATTTGAAATCCATGAAAATTATTAAATATAATAACTATTAATTTTATTGACATATCTATGGGAATTAATATAATGAAATAATTAAAAGATTATTTAGGAGTTCGATTACTGCGTTATTCATTAATTAATTGTAAGACGTAATTAATATTAGCTAATCAGGATTTAAATTATTTCTTATAATGATAATGCGATGGAACAGTAAGTACGTAGAAAATGGATAATTCATACTGATTATATTTTATAGAATTTTCAATAATTTTTTATGCCTGCAGTTTTGTCGCTATTCTAGTGAAAAAAGGAACTTGATTTTTTAATTTTCTATTTGATTTTATTTTTTTATCTTGATTTTTTTTTTTTACTATCTCGATACCTATAATCTGATGTTAAAAAATCTTCACTGTTGTTTACTATAACAAAGGTTTTGGAATTTTTTTAAAAAAAAAATCTTTATTAAAAATTAAAGAATATTTTTGTATAATCAATTTCAACGTTTGAGTTTCTCTAATTTACAAATAATAGAAGGGCACCTTATATAAGATATATTTTAATATTTATTAAGTATATAATAATAATGAAAAATTGAAGATAGCATTCGTCTTAGAAAAGATCATTCTCAATAAATTTATCTTTAATAAAAGTTAATAACGTTAAAAAAGTTTGTTTTATTAAAATAATTTCTTTCTTCATATTTTTTATCACCTGAAATAATCTAAGTAAACTGAAGGATATACTTAAGTAATTACGTAAAAGAATCAACGTCAAAACACTATTCAATTTTTTGTTTGTTTTTTAATTACGTCAAGATATACATGAATGGGCACTCCTCGAAGATTGGTTAATTCTACTCAATCTACACTAACCAATTAATACACCTCGACTATGTTCTGAATAAAAAATAAGTTAACCAACTTTACTCACCTTCAAAACAGATGTAAAAAAATATTTCATCGCAAGAATGGGTAAATAAAACGTTTCCTACTGCAATCTATAAACTTATTCTTTCTACATAGTTTGTTTTCTGATGCGAATAGGCATCAAGAAGAATAAATTAAATAAAGACAAGCAACTAATGACAGTAGAATATCATACCTTACATAAATATTATAAGTAAAATTTAATAATACAGGCATGTGCCGCTTTTAATATTTTTGTTAAGGTAATGGCCACTACTCACAACAATGGAGTAGATACCCAGTCTTTCAATTGCATCTTTCATTGGAATGGAATTTACTATCTTACATAACAACTGCTCTCTCTCTCTCTCTCTCTCTCTCTCTATATATATATATATATATATATATACATAAAAAATAAAAGAATAATAAGAAATTTTCTTATGACCGATATACAGAAGGTAAAACACATATTTAAATTTTTAAAAAATCAATAAAATTCTATACTACAATGAGCTTATAAAAAAAATAAAATTGACTTAACGAAAAAGCAATAATTCTTTTCAAATATGCTGAAAACTTTTAACTGTTTTAAGATAGCCTCAAATTAAATACAAATAACTTTTTTCAAATGGTAGAAAATTTAAATAGATATACTTTATTTTTTCGATAAAAATAGTAAATGTCAGGTTATACATTATTAAACTAAAACACCGTACAAAGATTCTAATAAATCTGAATCACAAATAAAAATATTTTTTTAAATCATCACATCGTTTTTGTAGACTGTATAATTATTAGTATCGAAAATATTTAACGTTTTAAAGAGAACAATATCTCCGTAACAGAATGATAGGATCTCAACTTTTCATTCGGAATGACCAGGTTTCTAATTCTGATCAGCATAGGATTTTTAACACGCTAAAAACGTTTAATTACATATTCCCATGCACATGCTTCACGCTTACGTAATGCTAATTAGTTATAGTATAAAAAAATATACGTGCTCTCAAAGTCACTTCCTCTACAAAAATAAAAAAAGAATTGCAAAAAAATACGTAACAATAGTTAATACACGAAATGCTTATAAATGCATTTTTTAGCACGTAGTCCTCCACTTTTTTACTTACTTAAAGTCGGCAAAAAAAAAAATTATCAAGGAATTATTTAATAAAGTCTAATTGTATTTGTTTAAACCTTTAATTTAACAGTTTTAGATAAAGTAATCACAATAACAGAATTCCTCTGTAATGCTGCAAATATCATGTTTAGATTAAAATAAAGGAAATTACATTAAATTGGATTTGGATGCTCAATTTACCACATTACTTTGATCTTTTAGATTAAACAAACCGCAATGTCTAAAGATCTGTAGCATGAGATTGAATAATCAACTGTCAAAACTGTAATTCGCTTGTAGATAGTTTATAACGTTATTGTATTAACACCATAAAAAGTAATAATAATACGTATTAAAAAATGCAATACAATTTAGTAAAAACAAAATGATAAAAAAAGACGTACGTACATTTGTAAATAAGAACTTTTAGAGTAATACTAAACAACACTTGTATCCACTGAAGACAAATTTACGTATGGTACAGCTAGAGCGAAAAGGATTCAGTCCTTGCAGGGGGAAAATAAATAGTTATCCAGAATAATAAGTTACACTTCCGATAATACAAAAAACCCAATACATATATATATATATGTGTGTGTGTGTATGTGTGTGCGCGCGTGTGGGTGTGCGTTTGTGTGTAGATAAATATCCGATGGTATCTTCACTAAATTTCATACATATTATATACATAATGCAAATTTTCCCTTCAAAGCACAAAGTGCAGAGACGATAATAAAAACATAGAATCCATTAATATTCATATGTATAATTAAAAATTTATTTAAATAAAAACACAGAAAGTATTCCTGCTTATATTTCATTTTATCCGTTAAATTCTTTTTCAAAGCACAGGTTATTTTAAATGGAATTTGATAATTAAAACCCTAGCTCACTAAATCTCAAAAATAAAAAGAGAAAGAAAATAAATTTTTCGTTTTCAAGTTTAAAGATTACCGATTTTTTTTATTAGCAGCAAGTAATAATTAATTAGACTTCAACACAAGAAAGTTTGTATGTAGATGATATTAATCTTATATATAAAAATAAAATTAAAAATTTTTTAAATCCCGACGAAAAATCTTAAAAACATATAATAATTAAATAACTGTATTTTACCTTTAATCCTCTGTGATATTGTTTTTAAGACAACAAAATTTAAGATTTTGAACCGCCGTGCGTAACTATGATAATAAAGCTTACCTGTACAGTCTACGGGTCATGCATAACTGTCAATCAAATTCTTACATTTAATTGTCTTAAAAACAATATTACAGTGTCACAAAGGATTAAAAGGTTAAAAAAAAGTTATTTAATTATTTCACGTTTTTTATGGTTTTTTCGTTTTGGGTTTTTAAAAATTTTAGTTAAATTTTTTATTTATTATTTTTTAAAGATTAGTAGGCCTGTGTCCAACAGTGGGATGTTTATAGGCTGATGATGATGATAATGAAAGTTTAGTATGGTTGACCAGCGCAAATTATTTAATAATTCACACAATGTAGCCTTGCTGGAGTTAGAAAGACTTAGAAACATTCAAAATCCGTTTTGAAGAACCATATCTACTGCAGCACTCTGTAGCATCTTTAACCGTAAAACTAACCTGCTCTGAGGTGATACCTATTTAATCCAAAAAACCGCATCAAAAAATCGGCCCAGCCGATTTAGAAAAATATGTTTACCGCAGCGCACCCTGGTGGCCTATAACTGAAGTCTAGGGGGCGGACACCTCTGACCGGCTAGTTATGTATAAATAATTTGTTTTACACATATAGAAAATTACGTTTTTCTTTAACCGAGTTTTTCACGATAAATCACAAAACCTGAAGTAGTAAATAAGTTTTCTCATCACATTTAGGTCTTCGCATAATTCATTTACCACACCATGAGTCGTATTCAATTTTTAATCATTTTTTCAATACGTCCTAAGCAACGAAGTTATCGTGATACCGCTACGTGATCAATCTTTTCACTTCAGTCTGGTCTGTTCTTCACCAATAACACTTGTTTGACTATATACATTCGGCAATCACCTTCCTCAAACTGCATTTATTAACATTTTATTATTTTTATAAAAACATTGTTTTATTATCATACAATGCCTCGACTTGCAGTTTAAAACTACATACATAACACGATGGAAACAAGAATACTATTGCAAACCGTAAGCTTTGCTTTACGTGTCACCTCGTAACAAAATGCGCATGGCATATTTCTAATTATCTTCCTGATTTCATGAAGGAGAAATATAGCACATCAATTAAAAATCCAACAATTACACATACTACCATTTTACTTTTCCAAATTGTCCTGTGGTCAATAATTATTATCTATGTGACCTTCTTCCAGTTACCAACACATTCAATTAAACGTTTTGTAGTATATAAGAAAAATGTTATGCGCAGATACAATTTTTACTAACAAAACTTCAACAGAATTCATTCAGTTTTTGTTACCAATGAAAACTCTATCAAATTCAATCACACTATTCTTATAATTTTACTACCGCCTACCCGCGGCTTCGCACGCGTACTTGACATGTAGCATGAAATCTTTGACATTCATTTTTTTAATTTTCAGTTTCGGCAGCCTAACACTGAGCGAGTGATACTGACAATCAGGTGAAAATCGGGTGAGAAGAAGATAACAGATGAAATGGTAACTCATACGCACGACGGGTAAAGGAAAAAACAGTTGTGCGCCAATTTTCAACTTTCTTAATAGCTTGGGAACTAAGAGAGGTATCAGAGACGAGTAAATTGCATTTTATAAAAGATTTTATGGAATTTTTAAAAAAATTACTGTTCCACTTAAGTCGATTTCCTCGTCGTTTTTAAAATATTGGCAAAAAAACATAACGCTGCGCGTTAAATTCTCGTTAAGGGGGTAGAAAAGAATGCGGGTATTTTTTTGAAAATGAAATCTAAATAACAATTTTTTTTTGGTTTACAACTGTTAGTGTGTAAAGTTTCATCACGATTGTCATAACTGTAGATTTGTATAAAAGACAACCGGATACACAAACATTCTTTTTTTTTATATATATACAAATTAAAGAAGATAGATATTTTTAATAAATAAAATAAGAGAAACAATAAAAGCAATTATTAGTCACGTTTTGTGCCAAGGATATTTCGTCACGTATAGTGTAGTGTGACTTATGCCTTACGGAATGGTTACCATTCAATCAACAACCGATAATTCTTACAATCGTGTTTTACACCACACATTACATTCAACGCACTAATTATTCAATTATTGAAGGAATGGTCTCAAAAACGTAGTCTAAAAATTGGAGTTTATGTAGCCAGGTGAAGTAATACATAAAAAGAGACAAGTGTAATTAAAAGTATAACTTTCAGGTAACTACCCTTTTAAACATATATAAAAGGAAAAATTCTGTATGCATCTTCATTTTTTACCTACAATAGCGACGGAATAGCGTTATGAAGAAAAGAACATGTAACAGAAAGTCATCAATTTAAAGCTAATTGCTAATTTTTCTAATTTAAAGTTGCAATTCCTATCTGTCTGTTTTCTATACGTCTGTCATGGCACATTAATTTTTTTCTCATCAGATTCGTGCACTTTTCCATAATTTCAATAAAGTAATTAGAATCAGACAAGCTCTTCTTCCGAGCTTAAAACCACACTTAATTGGATATAACAGTGAAACATTCTATGTATTTTATCTGCCGAACTGTACGTCAGTGTATTAATTTTAAACTGGCCTTTTTTCAATTATTATTTTCTCAAAAATCACTTTATTAACTGCAGTACAAGAGACCCCTGAAAAGGACCTTGCGAACTTCGAACTATTAATATAACAATCTCATTAAATTATTGAAAAATAAGCGATTAACGGGTCGCACAAAAAGGGATATTTTATGATTGTCTATTCTTCGTTTAGTATAATTATACAGAGGTTATTTTTATTACCTTTAAAAGGAACACTTTTCCTTCCAGCTAAATGTTCTTGCTTCGAACGTCACTTTAAACATATTACTATCGATCAATGTATTTTATAACAATATTTATTTTGTTATTATACACTTTGTGTTTACTGGATCCAGTTTATGGGATTTAAATATGTGTTTACGTATTTACTTATGTTTGTATTGTGCATAATTATTATTTTAAATGTTTTTGCTACATATATTCAGCATAATTACTAAATCTGTCATCAAATAAATTGCCCGATAAATAGGAAGATTAACATTTCTTCAAAGATATACATAAATTTTTAAAGGTACTAATAATTAGTAAAAATAAAAAATAAAAAAAATAATGTATAACTAATTCAAAAATGATATTTACTTTAAATATTGAGTAAGGAAGCCTCACAAATACATAATTATTGCATTCAACAATATTAAAAAAAATATAAGTAAGAAATATTATAACCAAGCAGGTGTAATATTTTGGACTGAACTCGAAAGTGTTTTTGTCGCCCACACACATCATTTGCTCTGCGGCTACAAGAAAAACTTCCTCCTCAGACTAAACTAGTTCAATCTGAAGATGAACTATAATACTGAAGAGGCAATGGAAATTTAATATTTTAAAACGATTTATAGACATTTTTGAAACGTTAAGGATTCTTTATACAAACAGAATCTTTTAACTTTCTTTTTTTACTTATAGTGTTAAATGTCCCTTACGAAAGGGTTCTGTGTCAGTAAGGATAATTAGATCGATTTAGAAGATGATACGGGCTACACGACACCAAAATAATATCTACTACTTCAAGCTACAAACTGTAAATATTTCAGCCACTGAAGACTATCCTAACAAGTTTCCTAATGAAACAGAGGTATTTTTTTTTTTTACTGATGAATTAATTCACCACAGAAACTTGCAAAGAAGCTTGCACATGAGAATGAGAAAATGGAAATTTTATGCATATGAAAAATGCCATGCCTGATCGGGATTTGAACCCGGGATCTACGAATGAAAGACCGAGAACACTAGCATTCTGCCATATAGATCGCTATACTACACTCCTAACGTTGAATGACAATTAAACGTTCTCAATTCAGAACACATGATATTCGGATTTTAACAATCAAGAAGACAAACATGTATTATTGATTTTAAGATAATGAGAGATCGCTTAACGTACTTTAATACGGTCTAGAATAATTTATAATCCGTTTGTAATATTAAATGCTATAATTTAATTTTAACAAAAACAACAAAAAAGTATTAAAAAGTTTACCTGCAGTTGATTCTGTACTAATATAACTGTCCGATGCCAGATGGATTTATATAGGCTGAATTTAAGTTCATGAAATTTACTAATTATTCCAATTTTTTAGTATTAAAAGGTAGTTTATTCAAAAACTGCAGTTTGTCTTATACAATTTGATTTGTTATAGCAGCGCATAATTTTTTCCAAACCTTTACCTCTTACTCTAAAATATTACAGTTGGCATTTACATTTAATTAAGAAAAATATTACACATAAATATTTATATAATAAAAAATAAAAGTAGATAATGATATTTATGAATTTATTTAATTCAATAAAGCTTCTTCTTCTTTTTCCTGTTTAGCCTCCGGTAACTACCGTTTAGATAATTCTTCAGAGGATGAATGTGGATGATATGTATGAGTGTAAATGAAGTGTTGTCTTGTACATTCTCAGTTCGACCATTCCTGAGATGTGTGGTTAATTGAAACCCAACCACCAAAGAACACCGGTATCCACGATGTAGTATTCAAATCCGTGTAAAAATAACTGGCTTTACTAGGCTTTAACGCTGTAACTCTCGACTTCCAAATCAGCTGATTTGGGAAGACGCGTTAACCACTACACCAACCCTGTGGGTCAATTCAATAAAGCTAACAAAAAATAAACGTTTGATTATATTAACTTTGGGCTCGGCTTCCAAACCTCTGATATTTAATAAAAACACATTAAACAAACTTTCATTAATAATCTTATTAATAACTTTCTTCGAGTAAATAGCAACCATGTCTAATATGATTTTAGGGACATTAAATAAATAAAAGTAGTAATTTTCAAGAATAAATAATGATACTGTGGCTGATTATATAAGAATAGTAAAATAAATTAGAAATTTACAATTTAAACATTTAGTTCGTCAGAAAGTTTAGGAAAAATTCAAGATATATATATATATATATATATATATATGCACGCATTTAAAAGTACTTTGAAATTACCTATATTTTACGAAAATAATAAAGAGAGAAGTAATTTTTTTCATTTAATATAAATAATGAAACTTTTTTTTAATTATTTGATTTTATTAATGATTTAAGTTTATATTCATTAACCTTTTTTTAAATCTTAGTATTTATAACTGTAATTCAACTCTTCAAAAATAATAATTAGTAAAAATATATAACAAATATATATAACAAAATTATATATATACTTTTGTAAAAAATATATAACAAATTTAAACTTCAGTAAATATAAAATCAAACAAAAAAAAGATAAGGTGATGATGACTGAAATGCTTCGTGAATTAATCTACCATAAAAAAAAAGACAGCTCAAACCTTAAAACAAGTAGAAAATGTAAAACAACGCACAATACAAATTTGCTCAGCAGTAAACTGATGCGTTGAGGTAGGGAAAATAAAACAGAAATATAGAAACTGGAATGATAAATTCAGACGTAGAAAAGCCACTACAAATGAAATGAAAACTTCTCGAAAAGCGACTCGAGTCAAAAAATAATAAAAAATGTCAACGATTTTTTAATATTAAACAGCTTTGTTTTCATAAAGTAAAAGGCAAATAATAAAAAACTTTATAAAGATTTAAGTATGAATTCTCGCTAGGTATTTTAAAATTAAACAGATTTATTTTCACAATCTATTTTTTTTTTGTTTTATTGTTAGAGAAAACATAAAAAAGTCAGAACCTTTATAAATTTAATGCTGAATATTTGCACCTTTTTCTTCATCACCAGTCAACTTTATTTCAATCAGAGATTTCAAAGACCCACAAAATAATTATTTTTAAGCAAAAATAATTAATTACCCACGGTAAACAAAAATTCATGTAAATCATTTCATAATACAAAAACTTTGAATATTTTACGAAAAGTACTAGAAAAACTCCAAAGTTATGAAGTAAGCAGTTGAATGTAACCTGAATTAGAAAAACAGAATAGTAGTTAATCCTAATAACAATTAGAAACGGTGATAAGAATAAAAAGAATTGACAAATTTATTACAATAGTCGTACTGTTTTTCTGACGATTAGTTTGAATCTTAATAATTAACACAATACATAATCACAAAAAAAAATGTTGAGAGTGATTTTATATTAGTCGTTAAACACTTTCTTTTAATTTATATATATAATAGTTTCCACTTACCAACAATCTTTAATAGTATGTTCGAACACTTTCGGATTAGTAATCCATCAAGATATGTTATAATTATAATTATTTACTTTACATACAATTAGTTATACTAACTTGAATTTTAAAAACAAAATTTATAAGTATAAAAATTTATCGTCAAAAGGTAAAATAATATTAACGGTAATATTAACAGTATGAAGGTCTCAATTGTTATTTATCTTTCTTTTAACCGAAGCAATTTCGTTTAATTATTGAATTTGTGTTCAAGAAATTTGAAAAAATAAAGATAGATAATAAAAATAAAGATAGAAAATAAAACTAAAATAAAGATCTTTCAGCTATTTATTAATCACATTTCATCTACAACTCACAAAATAAAAATTCTAAAAATAAGCTTTATTAATTACCTAATTATTATCATATCATATTTTATTATATTTTCCAATTTTTTACCAACAGTTATCGTCTACTTTTCAAGCAACACCTATTTCAGTCAGAAATCAATATTTTCACAAATTAAAATAAAACTGGAATGTTGGTTTTCTAGTAAGATGAATACGAAATCCCAAAAAAATTACAATGAAATTGTAAACCGTACGATAAGAGTTTCGTAGTTAACAAAACGATACTGATATCAAAAAAGGTGAGAGACTACGTTTCCATTACCAAAATCTGTTTATAATTTAGAATTTTATTTTAAAAAAATACATGTTCAATAAAAAGAAAATAGATATACAATAATAGATAATAAAAAATATTTAACCGTTTCATTTAATAAGCAAAAATTAGAAAAATCTGTTATAAAACGCTTACCGGCACGACTATGATTTAATAATCATAAGGATTGTATATTTCTGTAAATGTGATACGAATTGCATATCACATTATTTTATCCTGACACATTCAGAACATCAAAGAAACTACGCTAAATTGTATTTTTATTATTTTTATATATAAAAATCACGGTAATTAACGAAAAAGACTAAGTAAATAAATAATCAATACATCTTTTGCTAAAAAAAAAGATCAGAATATGAAAGAAAGTAATACAAAACGCTTTTACTTGTTTTTTTTTTAATATTTATATCCTTTGGTAAAAATATTGCATTAAAACATACATTCAATAAAAATCCGAATTTTCATCAGGTTGAAAAGTTAAAAACTTGAAATAATGTTGAATACTTAAAAGAAAGACAATATGAGTCGTAGTGAATTATAAAGTGAAAATTACTTTCTAAAAACAAATATGTAATTGAAGAAAACGTGTTGAATCATTAATAAGTCAACATGCAATATAAACGTTAACAGATGATACATTTTTGACAGGAAATTTATAATTGTTAATTTTAACCAAAATTGTGCTAATGACATATTCAAATTTAAATTATGACAGATTATTCTTTTATTGTTTTTATGAATTACTGATTGTTATTTCATAGATCTACTATTAAAATTTATTGTCTTTCTAAAACAAACAAATACACATTTTTAGAATTTCTCGGCCAATTTTTTTTGTAGATACGTCGTAGTATTTTTCCTTTTTTAATAAAAGTATAATGACCACGAATCAAAAATCTGTGATGTAATATTGCATTTATTACTTAGTAAATGTAACCCTTGATTATTATCGTATCGGTGGACAATTTTTATATTATTATTATTATATGAATTTTTTTTTATTTCTCCATCAATTAGTTCAAATAGTTCTAATTGGTCAGACTCAGTTTCATTGCATGTTGTTAAAAATTTATTTAAGAAGGGCTTTAAAATTCAAATATCTTTCGATCCGTTCACACAGCTCCTTTCGATGCACTCGGTCCTGTCGGCCGCACTCAGCTCCAGACCCTTCACTCGGCTACTTACAAACTATATAAGCCGGCTCTGCAATGCATTTATTCAGTCTTCTTCTAATAACCTTCATGGACTCAACGTAACATTACATATACGGTTCAGTCATATTACATAGAAAATTACAAAAAATAAAATTAGGTGTAGACTAAAAATTTTACTAATCGAATTGATCCCTGTTGTATGTAACAAATCTTTGTTGCCACATTTGCAACACTTTCCTACTGTTCGTGTTTTTTTGTGTTTTAATTAGCAGCTATAATCTCTTGTCAACTAATACTTTTATTATTTTTAATGAAATGATGGGAATTAAAAAAAAATTGTTTCATCTTCAGTACTTTCATTTACATAAGAGTATTTACTATTAAAACAAGCTGTAGTATATTTTCTTTTAAATTTCATTATTTCAAATACATTATCAAGTTTTGTACGCTACCTAGTACTATCAAGTACTGCTACCTAGCGGCGCGATTTGTAAATCCACCTTTCTGAGGAAAAAGTTGATGAACCACGAATTCATCAAATGGAAGAAAAAAGTTGTCTAACAAAATTCGAGGTATTTTTTGAACTAAAATCTAATTGAACTGAAATGCAATGTTTTCATGCTTATATATTTTTTTTTTCTAATTTTCATTTCACTTTTAGGTTAGGTCATGTTTAGAAGTGTAAACAATTCGTTGACTTCACCGTGCCGTCCAGTTCTGCGGACTCTTACCGGTGAAGTTCGAACGAACGTTTTAATACGATTATAAGAATACTCATTTATCGTTATCATTTTACGCGTCACTTTAATTTATTTCAGAAACAGAATTTCTCTGCTGATATATGAATATTAATTAAATGCATGTCTATGTCTAAGATCAAACACACACACACACACACACACACACACACACATACACACACACACACACACACACACACACACACACACACACACACACACACACACACACACACACACACACAAAGAGAGAGAAGAGAGTGATTGCGAGGGGAGCGAAAGAGAAAGATCGCGAGTCCTATCCTATTATCATACTTAATGATAACGTTATTAGTGATATTTCCAAGTCGCCTCAAAGAGATAGCAACTGCAACGGTAAGGTAATATAGATATGTAGTAGAGAAATAGATGTGACCCTACCACTACACCATGTTACAAGTACGGATCAGATTTCATTACCCACTCACATCTGCAGAATATTCGTCAAAACCAATCTGGTGGTACAAGACATCTTGTACTACCGTAAAATAGAATGTTCACGGTAATAATGGTTAACATTAATTATTATATGTTTCTGCAAAACGCATCTCAATCAACACATAAAGGCTAATAAAACTTTTTCTTTAAATAATAATTTTTGAATAAACAAATAAAAGTAATTGAAAAATGCCTAATAATCGGTAAAATCTTTATTCTAACTAGCTCCTATATGAGCAAGGACTTTGAGAAAAGAATGGTTACCGTTATAGGAAATTTAAAACTTTTTCCATTCGGATTAAATAGAAGTCAAAAAGGGAACTTTATTCTTAGTTTTTCATCGGTTTAAAATTTTAGTACTTAAATGAAATAAGATGAGTTAATAAAAAAAATTAGTCTCGAAAAAATGATACCTTTCTTTATATTTTAGCGTAAAGAGTAAAACTGATTAGTTAATATTCAAAAATGCAACCCTGTCTATAAAAACTTTAACAAACTCAGGAGCAAATGGTGTAACTGGTCTTTTTTCCTGTTTAACCTCCGGAAATCACCGTCAGATATTACTTCAGAGGATGAACGAGGATGATGTGTATGAATGAAAGTGAAGTATAGTCTTGTACAGTCTCAGGTCGACCATTTCAGAGATGTGTAGTTAATTGAAACCCAACCACCAAAGAACACCGGTATCCACGATTAATATTCAAATCCGTATAAAAGTAACTGTGTTTACTAGGATTTGAATTATGGAACTCTTGACGTCGAAATCAGCTGATTTGCGAAGACGCGTGCAGCATTAGATCAACCCGGTAGGTTTAGGTGTAATTGATCTCTCTCTCTTTTTCCTGTTTAGCCTCTGGTAACTACCGTTAAGATAATTCTTCAGAGGATGAATGAGGATGATATGTATGAGTGTAAATGAAGTGTAGTCTTGTACATTCTCAGTTCGACCACTCCTGAGATGTGTGGTTAATTGAAACCCAACCACCAAAGAACACCGGTATCCACCATCTAGTATTCAAATCCGTGTAAAAATATCTGGCTTTACTAGGACTTGAACGCTGGAACTCTCGACTTCCAAATCAGCTGATTTGGGAAGACGCGTTCACCACTAGACCAATTCCGGTGGTTCAGGTGTAATTTATCTAGTTCTATTAAACCAAACTTAAGCCATCTTATAAAGTTGAATAAGTAAATTTTTCCAAAGCACATATATTAATAGACATACATATAAAAGATCACTAACATAAAACGAAATGACATGCATTTCTGTACAAACACGATCAACAGCAAAATCGTTAAGACTGTTTGTTTATTCATCACATTATTGTACGTTGAGCTTATGGATTAATACAAAATAATTTCTTCAAATTAGTGATAAAAACAGTACGATCAATTATATTAGTTCACTAGGTAATGAATTTAACTGAGGATAATTTAACTGTCAGAAAAACAATAAAAACAACCGCAAAGTTAAAAATAAACGAAGACAGAAAAAATAAACGGAAAAATCAGCCAGCAATAATATGACAGAATTTACGATATGTTGAAACTGTTTAACCTACAAATAATTATTGTAATAATAAATTATCTTTTGGTTGTTAAATAAAATAAAAAACAGTGGCGTCCTTTTCTAATTTTACAGAATTAAAAGTATTCAAAGAACTCCGCGTTTTTACGATTCCATAATTTGTTTCGTATATTTTCTTTAAAAAAATACTTGAGGTAAACAATTCTCGTTTGAAAGTTTTATGAAAGAAGCGTATTTCTCAACTAAAACAGTTCTGCATTCGGAGAAAAGGAAGAAAAATAAAAAAAAGAAACAAGAATAATATTCAGGAGCTGTCAAAACAAAACATCTGGGTCGCGAATAAGAGTCAAGCACCGTCTTTCTGTGAAGTAGAGTCATTTAGCTTTTCAAAAAAAAATTAATTAAAAAAATAATAAACAAATAGAATCCGTTATAAAAAAATTAATAGGTACACAGGATATATATATATATATATATATATATATATATATATATATATATACATATATATATATATAAAATTAAAAAACATACATATCCTTCTTATTTTTTTATTTTTCAAATACATGTAAGAAAAGGTTATTATTTTCATTAGAATCGTTTTAATCGGCTTGGAAACACGGTGTAAATATCATTATAAAATGCTTACTTATCTGAATAAATTCGTAAAATTTCCCAAAAATAAATAAATACTTTTATTGGTATATTATGTTGACCAACAGTACGTAAGTGTATGTAAGTTTTGTCTGAGGACAAAATAAAAGAACTGTCCCGGTAATTAACTGAAAGCATCAAAGAAAATTTTGGTAAAAATCCTGATAAGAACAGTGACAAAAAATACAGACTTAATTATAAAATAAAAAAGATATAGTGGCTAAATTTCACATTACTGTAAAAGTTAAAATACAGAAAAATCAAATGCAGAGTGTTTTTTTAATTATTATTATTTTACTAATGTTATAGACAAAGTAATTTTTTTTTCTGTAAATAAAATTAATTTTACTTTAAATAAATTTATCGAAAGATGTTTTATATGAACTGATAATTTACTAAAAAGAAATACATTTTTTTATGACAAAGTTTACATATTCGTAAATATAAATGGATGGAAAGATAGGATTTTAAATTAATTAAATATCATTCTACATGATTCGTACCTAAGGAAGTCAACTAATTTTATGAGAGCCCATTTTTGTATCTTGGAAACTCGTGACGTTTTGAGAGAACTGCAAGGGATGATATTAAATTATAATATATGAGTATGTAAATAATGATGACACGTCTACTTTATTAACACGATTTAAAGCGAAACAGTATGGTTAGATTTTGTTTGCAAAGGAAACCAATTTGATCGTACCAAGAGATAGGATCCGCAAAATTTCTTAATATGTTCCAACAGAAATGCCACCAATATCATTAATGGAAATACTGTCCATGCGATCATATAATAATGTTATATGTATCTGAGAAGTATTACGTTTATCTTTTTGTTTTAATTATGGTTATTATACACAAGTCCTCCACCCAACTCTTCAAAAAAAAACTTATTTAGTGTAAGAAATCTAATCCAGTTCCTTTCTCTCTATTTGAACACAACAAATTATAAGGATTCGTGATTTATTAAATCAAATTCCTAATAAATGTACATGATGTTAAGAATAATATTGGATTAATAATATCCAACTCATACTGTACTTAAAATCACAAGCAAAAAATAAATTTAAATAAATAATAATGAATTAATATTCAAACATTGACACGTGCAAAGTTCATGAAAATAGTTAACTTTTAATCCTATGCGTCGAATATATTCCTTTTAACTACTAGAATTTCATTTACATAACATTAATTATAACTTAATATTAACTTAAAAATAAAATCAAAGTTACCGCATACAAAATAAGTCTACGTACAATACGTAATATAATAATATCAACTGTTACATTTTAATTAACAAAACTTATATTAACAAAAAATAACTAAGCACTAATTAATTAAAAACAAACAATAATAATTACTTTAATAAAAAAAAAAAAGGAAAATATATTAAAACTTATAACTTGATGTTCGTTAATTAATTTCTTATCTAATTACAACTATTATTATTATTATTATTATTATTTCCAGCACTATTATATTCATCTAAAACTACATACAAAATTGACGAGATCCATAATTAAACACATATAATTTATTTGTAACATTTAATAGCATAATTAAACAAATCCCATTGAAATTATTATTTATTTGATTGACATAATATGTCAAAATCAGGGAATTTCTGGACTGAAATTAATTATTATTTTAATATGAAGAAATGAATTACATTTTTCAGATAAAAACGTATCAACAAGTAAACAATAGATTATACTCGTAATCATCGCATGAAGTGCATATAGAGAATGAAAAATGAACCCTCTTTTTTATATAGTCACAACACATTACTAGCAAAATAACAACAACAAAAAAAGTTGGGAGAAAAATATTTTTCTGAATACGAACTCCATTTTATGCGGTTTTACATGATATTTTCTCGCATAAAACAACGGAGTGTTTTACATTCCTTTGGGCTCGTTTTAACAAATAAAACGTTGTTTAAACAGATACCATAACAACTCTCGAATATTATTGTCTCTATTATGCCATTTCGTGCTATTGTAAATAAGTATATACGACTTGCAGATTACTGTTTATTAGTGGGTTGATAATCTCTAAGAACCACCCAAAAAGAATTCTCACAAAATAGCTTGATTTTGATACGCCATACGAGTATACATAAAGCAACAGATACATTTTGCTTGTCTAACTTTATTTTGTTACCTATTCAACTGTGCACCGTATTCGTTATTCTTGAAACAACATACAACTACATTTCATTACGTTTTTCTATTATTATTATTATTATTATTATTATTATTATTATTATTATTATTATTATTATTATTATTATTATTTGCTTTTCTATTAGTTACATTGTTTTAATACGGATTCTGTCCAGTTGTTTATTGAAATTAATAAATACAAATTTTACTGATTTATGATTAAAGTTAATACTAACATTTAAATTAAAAAATATATAAAAAAATCACAACTACACCACTAGTCGTATTAAACTATCCATGTGTTTGAACCTGAAACTCGCTTTATAATAACATACAAAAACCTTTTTTGTTAACCTACAATTTTTTTTTTTGCTGGAATATTTTATTTACAACCAGTTACACAAACATAGAAATCATAAATAGATTTGATCGCAAAACAATAACATGAAAGAGGAGTATCGATTGAAACTCCTCAAAAAGAAATTGAATTTAATCCATGAGCGACATTTTTCATCACAAAATCGAAGAAAACTGGAAAAAATAGCCTTTAATAAGGTCAATTAACCTAACATGCCAAAGTGAAACAAGCAAAAATATTATAAAAATATATCCTATTAATTATCAAACTAAACTTTAATCAATATTTTCACTCAATCAATTTAAGTGAATCGACGGTTTCGCTTTTGTAATGCATTAGTAGAGTAATAGCTATTTAGTTCAGGAATTTTTACTTTTAAAAATTAAAACAAATCTAATATTTATTGTGTGATACGCCTAATAGGAGAATAAATTCAGTAATTGAAAACAGTAATTCTTAAGAACAGCATGAAATTTTATTTGATGTGAAAAGTTTAAAATATTTGATGATTTTTTTATAAATAACTATTACAGAAAGAAAAATATCGTGAAGACCACGTTGTATGCATTGAGGATTACTATTACAAAGACAAGGCGATAGAAAGTAATTTTAATGACAAAATACTGTTTACCGCTAAATAAATAAATAATTTAGACAAGTTTTTTACATAATATTTGGGTTTTATAGTTTAGTTTAAAACACTGAAGTAATAAGACATTTTTTTAAAAAAATGAACCACTTGAAATCATTAAACTTGTAGATAAAAACATAAACTTTCTTAATCAATAAATAAATAAATAAACACGTACAGTTAAAGACAAGTAGTTCAACATCTGTTACAGACAATTACTGAAGAAAATCCACTTTCAATTATTGCAAAATCTATTTCAGGAATTATTTATAAACTAAGGACTTTCAATAATTGATCTGTGGTATTTTAATACAATTCAACTATTAAAAGAATAATAATCCTAATAGAATTGTTAATAAATAATTTATAAAGCTATTAATTCAGACAATTTAGGTAAAACATCAAAACTATTCCCGCGGTCTACCTTTTCTTTTATCTCTGTTCTAAGTAAGAACCCAAGGATTTAATTCTCATCACGTTAATTACTCAATCAATTTCTAAACATAAATAAGGTATGAAAAATAAAATTAAAGCGGCATATATTTATGCGTTTCCTATTTAAGGAATTAACAAAAGTAAATTATTTATTGAAAAAAACATTGAATCTCACATTATAATTGCATTAATTAAAAACCTCAAATGATAATTCTCATATTAGGATATTAAAAAAAAAATTACGTAACAAAGTTTTTAACTCTTATTTACCCCTTGATGAAGGCTTAAAAATTCTCACATAAGATATGATTCATCTAGAAAGGTCAAAGAATAAACGATTCCCAAGTAGACTGATAAATAATTTCTTTAAAATTAAGCTATTTATATTTTCTAGGACCGGTGTTGTGTTTTCCTCTAACCTGAATGATAAAAGTTGAAAACTGTTCTCACAACTGAATTCAAAGCCTCATTCAGAAAAAGAAAAGTAAATTATAAATTTGTATTTTGAAATGAATATTAGAAAATTTTTTCAGGCTTAGGTAATTAATGGACTTAAAATTATGACAATCAGACAGTAACTCTTTCATCTTACCAACTGAACTCCATCGTTTCTAACCCCGACCAAAATCTCTTCTGCCTTTAGGCTTACACTCAACGCTGTATTGATAAAATCATATAGTTAATCGTTCATTGCCAATTCTGCTAACATGACTTCACTAATCGTCACGGATTGTTTTCATTCTTTAATCTACATTGAAATCACTAACTTCATTTCTAATTTCCAAGTTTGGTACTATCATTTAGACGACGTAATATCTATAAACGCATTCCTCATATTTGGATACAATTTTCATTGTATTTCTTAATGAACCATGTTTCTGAACCGTACTGAAAAGCCAGATTAATGCTAACCTGTAAAAACTTAATTAATGTTTTGCAAATGTTTTCTGATAAGCTTTCTTCCATGTTGTTATTTTCAATATATTTTTGATAAACGCCGAATATTTGATAGGATTAAAAAACACACAATGTCTTTATGAAATATTTAAAGATTATTCTGAATTAATACTCATACTAGAAAATAGTATCAAACAAAATTTCATGAATCATTCTCGTAAAAATGGATGATGCGTGGGTTTGCTTTGTTGATGTATGAATTCAAATTTTTATTTTCGCTGCTATTGGCGCAGTGCGGACCAATGGTGGTCCGCCGGGCGGCTGCACCCAACGCATGAATGATTCATTCGTTCGAACGATTTATACTTCTTGATAGGAACGGTTTATGGAAAATTATGTTGTATTTTGGGGATAAAAAAGAAAACACCGCGGTTAGAGCTACGTTAAAAAATCACAACGCAAGAAACGGCTAACAATATTCCGGATTTTGAAGCTTTTCGTTGTAAGAGTTTTTGTTGTTAGTACATTATAATCATGAAGATTATTTAGTTACAATTGGCAAAAGCATTTAACAAAATCATATGTAATGAAACATAAACCATGTAACATTATCGTGGCAGGTCATAGGCCCGCTTTTTTTCTAGATTATATTAATATAATCTTAACATAAAATAAAATGGTGCCAACATTAGATAAGCCTTCATTCATAAACATACCCGTAAAAACTTATTGTAATCGTTCAACAAAGGTTTTTGTAACATTAAAATCCGGGGATTTCATCATAACTTTGAAAAATACGAAAATCTGAGCTCCCAGCTTTTGACTGACAGCAATATTTTCTTCTTTTATCTGAACAGGAAAGTAAAAGAAAAAACGTATGACACAAAAAAAATGTCAAAATAATAAAAAAATGACCGTTTACAGAATCGCAAGATTAATAGAGAATGACTTAACCAACGACATTATTTCACTGAATGAAAAGATAAAAAAAATTCTTTCATTCAGAACTCATATTTTATATTACACAAAGGAAATAAAGACCACAAAGCCTAACAAAAAGTTTTTAATACTATAAATTAAATTCATTAATATCTGCGAAGACAATACATTTTTAAAAACTGAGATAACTTTTTAATTTCTACAAGAAAAATATTCTCTTCTTTAATAAAGAAAGTATTATCTCCACTTTTTCTTTTGCACTTCAACGCGTAAACTTCAAATTAATAATAATAAAAAGCAGAAAACTTTGACCGACAAAAAATTTAATGTTAATTATAAATTTAAATAAATTTTTCGTGTACTTTTCCTGAGCATTTTCTATTTTCCAATCCGTAATTAATAATGTTCTAGCCAGTTAGTACAACTACAAAGCCTTATTACAGTTACAATCAATGAATTTTGCAGCAAAAATCATGAAGATAAAATTATAAGGGAGAAGAATTTCTATATATGTAAAATTTTATTAAGATTTATTCTGAGTTTTTGATGATGAAAATAAAACATTTAAATTGAATAACATATAAAATGATGTAGTAGTGTAAGAGAATGCTAAATATTTTAGCTAACTGTATAACCGAAGCAAGGTTACTTTCACTTCGATAGTAATTTATAAGTACGGATACCATTAATCACTTCTGTTGTAGGGAAGCATACGTAATTATACGAGTATCTGACTGTTACTGTTAACTGTATTTCTCCCTCGCAAACCACCAATGCCGTTGTTACTTTTAAAGAATTTTTTTTAATAAATACTACTCAATTCCAGCAATAATGAATATTTTACTCTTTTTTTGTTTTTTTCTTATTCGTGATACTGAATAAACAATTTTATTTTTGAGATCTCATTAGATTGATATAATTATTACTAAAAAGACTTAATAATGATCAGAAAACCTCGACTGGAAATATTAATTAATAAATCTACAGATATTATTTTATTATAATCCGATTTCTCAACTGTCTTTTTATCAATCATTTTTTTTTGAGACATTTTAAAATAAATTGGCCTAAATAATGTCATGGTTCTATATTACTTCTTTTTTTTTCATTTTTAAGTTTGTTTACGATCAAATATTTTATAATTTACTGTATTTATTCACATGTGGAACTAGCTAAAACTTAGAAAACTACGCATTTTAAAACAGAAATTAATTTTTCAAACAAGACTTTTTCACTTTCGGCTTTTTATCTGTTTTAATTTTTTTCTAAGCAAATACTCAAGATTGATTTTTTGTTTCTTAAAAGTAAATAATTAAATTAGAAAAAAGTCTTTATAATTATAGTAAAAGAGCCAATTGGCTCTTTTATTCAACTGTAAAAAAAAAAAAAAATTAAATTTGTTTCGTTAATAATAGTAAAACTCCTAAAAGTAAAAAATCATACAGAAGAATCCTTGTGGAAAAGTTAAATTACGATAACAATCTATATAACAAAATATAAAAATGTCAAAAAAGTATTACTTCATACAAAGTAACTTAAAATAATACTTCTTTTACAGTTACACCGAGTGGTCTGCGACAAATCAATAAAATAAGGATAAAAAAAGGTGTATCTCGTAATAATAATAATAATAGCACAATATCTTCAAAGTAACCAGAATTCAAGGATTTTACTGATCGTCGGTTTCCTGACGAGAGTACTCCTCAAGGGTGAGGGCTACATATAAAAGAGATTACGGGCAGTTTAAGCAACTGTCTTGAACCATAGTGACGAGTGATCACGGATTCCATTCCTTCTCCATTCACAGTCCACAAAAAAGAGCAATAAGGATTGATTACTCAATTTTAATCATTCCAGTATCGTAATAATTCTACAAATAAATTTAAACATAATTTAAGTTAATTAATATGTACTCTTCGGAAGGAATCCTCAATAACCAGAAGTAAAAAAGTTTTTAATACATAATACAAATGAAGGATTTTTAAAAATCCACAAATTGTTAAAATTATATCATATAATATTCGTTTATTATCAAAAGACAGAAACGTACATTCTTCAAAATTAAAAATGAATTTCTAAACTACTAAAAGTTGGATTTCAAAATCCAAATTTCATTTAACATAACAAATACTGATGAAATTTTAAAAGAGAATATTACTATTAATATTAATAGAATAAACTATTTTATTGTTAAACTTCAGAAATCATAAAATTATCAGATAAAAGCAACAAATTTATAAAAGGGTTATCAATTTATCTGTCAGTTATTAAAGCCATTACGCAAATACAACTATAATAAATAAATTTAACCAAACGTTTTACATGTTCGTTATTTTTCTTAGAGAGAGCCTGATTGACATCTTAGCGATGTCTAAAAGTAAAATCTTTACTTGTGTATTCCACTCTATTCTTTTCAAAAATAATTTATCATCATTTATTGTCACACTTGCACAGGATACTTCAGAAAAATAACTAAGTAGAGGAAAAAATAAGAGCTCCGACTACTCTTCTGGAAGAAAGGTTTGTTGCGGGTAAGAGACATTAAAGGAAGAAGGATTTTTTTTTAATTAGACAACTTTTGTTGCATATTTCTTGAAATTTCATACGTGATCTTTGAACCCTAATTTGACAAAAGTCTACGTATTCATTTTCTAAGAATGGATTTTCTAAACACTGAAATGGAAAAAATAAAATAAAACTTCAGTTATTATGAAGCTTCTTTCTAGATATATAATGATGCTAAGTATCTCCTAATTTTGAAAGAGAACTGTTATGCAAGATTTTATTGTTGAAGATGCATTATTACGAAGAGCTTCAAGAATTAAAGGTTAAATCATGTAATGTTCCAGTAGCAAGTTACTTTTCGTGGCAAAGCGGCAGCGTTTTTAGCTTTATAAACAGAAGATCGCAGGTACAAATCAAGGTCAAGCTTCGAGAATTTAATAAACCACATAATTTCCACACCAAATTCCTATTCACGAATTTCAAAAATATCTGGTGAATTAATCATTAAAAACGTATTTGTAAGACTTTTCTTTCATTTCTAAACAGATTAATTTGGTGAATTAACTTGACGTTAAATCATACCATTATTAATAGTTTTTTAATTTTTTCTAAGAGCTTCCCAACTGATACCGGGTAAAACGCAGGAACATCAGGTAATTCGGTTAGTAAAATATATCCAAGGTTTATGATTTATAATACATACTACCATTGCTTGTGAATTATTTCCAAGATAGAGGTAAATTTGTATTAAGATTAGATTAAATCGAACCTGGACTTAATCCAAGACTTAAATTAGCATACAGCCGATAGTTACAGTTCAACAAGCAATTACACCAGCTACAGTTAAAATGTGTGAATGAACATTAAGTACCCTTACTGTAATGTTAGTAGGCAGCTTGGTAATAGTACAATTCACTCCTAAACATGACACAATAACAAATACGCAATGCAAATATAATAGGAAAAGCGAATAGTGAAATGGTTTCCCGTTGCTTAACTCACCGAGTAAAGTTCCATACAACATGCCTCGTCCATCGACATGAAGGTCAACCCTATAAAGAAAATTCTATAAAGAAGAAGGGTTCTTTAACCCTATAAAGAAAAACAATCAAAAATCCATAGGGCTGACACCGAATGTTAACATATAAGTAACAAACATTCAAAGTTTGAAAACTAAAGTTTAAAGTAGGGGAAAAAAATTGTAAAATAAACAACTTTCTGTTGTGAAACAATCCGTTAAATTAATTAAAGCGTTAAACTAATTAAAAACAAGCTGAGAAATAAAAAAAAATAAAAAATAAATTTGAAAAAATAATGAAATCGATTTCAGAATAAAATGACACTAAACGTTTTGTACAGACTTAAAAAAAAAGTTTTATTTTTTTAAGTAAGTTTCATTAATTTTTTTAACGTTTTTCTATTCCTTTAACTAAAAATTTATAAAAGGTTTTACTTTTAGTCGTTTTTACAGTATCGATGGATCCAACAATAAACTGTTCGTGCGAAGAAGAAATATAAAGGGGAATATCTGCGTCTTGACAAAATTAAGAAAAGGAAGGCAGAGAAAGACGTAACAGAGAAACTGCTACACAGCTTGAGTTAAGGCCCTAAGGAAAGCGTAATCCTTTTTTAGTTGAAATCATCCAGACATGTTCTTGAATATAGTGTTTTTGAGAATCAGATTAAAAATATAAACAAATAAATAAAAGTGACAAAAAAGTATTATCTTGAAATCGTCTAAGCATACAATTTAATTTTTTTCGTTTAAGAAATCTACCACTAAATTATCTGTAGGTAACTGTAACTCGACCACGAGTGGAAGTAGAAAATTAAAAAAATTCATCGAAGAGTGACGAGTAAGACTTAAACACGAAAAATAATACAGAAAAAATAATACAGTATCAAAATGAGAGTCTCTATCCTTCTTTCTTTGAAATCATTAAAGAGAAGTGTAAACAAAATATTATGTATAAAAATAAAACTAATAAGAGCAGCTGGTAAATGTTTAACGCTTTATTTAAAAGAAATTCATTGGAAGTTGAAAATTACTGCTATAAATATTTACAATTGATTAATTCAAGACGCAATTAAAAAAGAAAAAAAACAAACCGTTTGTTTATAAAAAACTCGTCCAATTAAAAATGTTGAATAAATAATACGATGCACATCGAAAACTGAAAAAGAGAAAGAGATGAAAGGAAAGTAAAACGAAAATAATGATCGAGATACAGAGACAAACGAGGTCGTCTATGTAATGGGAAGTTGATATTATGATGTTCACGGAGATGATTTAATAATTAGATTCCCCGAGTTCCAGCGAGCAACGTTAATGTAAATTAGGAACACCGCTTACAAATCGTTATTAAGCTCCAGAAATTTCTTATTACGAAACCAAAATCACTTCCGTCCTTAAGATTACAAACGCTATTAAAGAAATGTTGTTAGTAAATGCCATTAAACAAAAAGTATGAATATACTACAAGAAATAATGATACCGATGCATGGATTATAAGACATTCATTAAAAAAAAATAAAATATGTTTTTATGCTGAACCAGATAATTAAGCAAATAATATTGAAAAGAGAAAAATATAACAGTATGTATAACATTTTTAATCTAACATGAATTTTACAGAGAATAAAAGATATTTTACACGTAAAACCTTCATATTCCTGATAAATACGAAACCACTAAAAAATATTACTCTTGAACATATTTATTAAAAGTTAAAGTAATAAGTATCAATAATAAGAAGTAATAACCTAAATTACTGGTAGATTAAAATCATGTTTTAGTATACGTAACTAATATTTTTTACGTAAAAATTAGATTAGCAAAAAGAATATTATAATTCAAAATTATACATTAAACGGTAATAAAACAAATTTTGCGTTGATACAAACCACAAAGAAAACTTGTATGCTGACACCATTACATACATAACAGTACTAAACGTTTGACTCGCTTAAGCGCTGACCTGGCATGCGTACTTCTAAAAAATATTCGTATATCCTTCCTGCAAATGGATCTACTCTTTCGCCATAGCACACTTTGAAGGCTGTCATACTGCCTGCCTTCTGCGCAGGCATGCTTAGAGTTGGTATGATTGCGATCATGTGTGTCATAATTTGCCTTTCATCACCTTTACAGTGTAAAGATGTCCTCCCGTTAAAGCCCATCAGGGCTAGTAAGGGGGGGGGGGGTGACCGGAAGCTTGACAAGGCAGGTGTCTTCCCCTACGTGGTTGGGATGTAGCTTCCTTATACCTCTGGCTCTTTCATGGGGACAGAGGTTACGTTGTGTGCAGTGTGATTTTGAGTTATTGATCGTGTATGTTACCTTCCAAAGTTTCGAGTGCTTTCTGATTAAGATTAAGCTCAAACATGTCCGCTTCGCTAGCAGTGTGCACCAAGGAGGAAAAACGAGCAGTGATCTGATTAATCAGAGGGTGTGGAAAGGGATGAAATTCTACGTAGACTTTCATCAAAATACAAGGGCAGTACTTTATCAGGTAAAAGTGTTTTATCGAGAAGTACAAAAGTGGCCGGACGAGAGTGACGCAAGAAAAGGGAGCAAGCAACAGGCCCGTCAATTTCTATCACGGACGACAAGATTTAACAAGCTCGAGACATGGTTCTGACGAATAGACGAGTTATCATCGATGAGGTAACATCTTCTTTGAACATCAGTCTTGGTTGTGTACATCGAATAAACCACGACGAGGTCGGATTCTGTAAAGTCTATTGTCGAAGGAAGTGTTGTTGTTGTTGCACGAAAAAACCCGACCACACATCCAAAAAACCATAAAGTTGAATTTGAGGTACTGGAACTCCCTTCCTACGGCCCAAGTCTTGCTCCCTCCGACTTTTAATAAAGTCTATGCTTTTTTAAAGCTCATAAATGCTTCGCGCGGTCGTTGATTTTCCACAGACTGAGATGCGCAGGAAGCATTGCAAAAGTAGCTTCGCGACCAACCGAAAACCTTCTTCTTAGAAGGAATACACAAGCTTGTGGACCTCTGGACAAAGTCCATTGACAAGGGAGGTTACTACGTAGAAAAACAATGTACACGCTGAGCTCCTTCCTTTGTATAAATAAATTTATAGAACAATAAATGAAGGTAACTTTTGATTCTCCATCGTATTACAAATTTATCTAGATGAACAAAATATGTCTTAATTAAATTTATGAATATTTCTTTATTTTTTATATTAATAGTAAATATTATAAATTAATAATTTGTAATTATTTATAAATTATTTTATTTGCGTATTAGAAGAGTTTTTAAAAAGAATCAATTATAAAAAATAAAAAAACAGAAATTTTTTGTTAAATACAATATTTTTTAATATTTGAAATTAACTAAAACCGAAAAAAAAATTATATAATTTTCTCAATTTCGGTAAATAGGATTAAAAATAGGTCCTTTTAGAAGTAGACTGAATTTACTTTAAGAATGGATAATAGAATATGGTGATGATGTAGTTTTACTTATATGAAAGTAAAGATTATTTGATACAAAGTTAAGATGTAAATTTTACCATATGTGAAACTGCAGCATGTGGTTTCACAGTAGTTGAATGAACCTCTTAGTTTGCAGAAAATAAACGCATTAACGCGTGGTTTTAGTGTACACGGCTACTTAAGTTGCACTGAAATAACTTTTATTAAAAAACACAAAACTAATAGTGCACAATTAAGTTTTACTAGTTTACTTCATTCTTATGATCCTAAATACAAAATATGTTATTACTAATACTGCATACTAAGTTACGTCTAAACTACTAAGTTCAGTCGGTGGAATGAACTTCCGTCTTCATTTCACAGACGAACTACTTACTATTCAACGTATTTGCCGAATATTATTGTTTTAATTTAATGTTTTTTATGCACGGACAGGATCGAGCGTCTCCGATCTTAGAACGACGTAAGTAAATCTTATCTGCAGTTTGTCTACTTTCCATCTATCCTTTAAAACGACCTAACTTAATCTAAAAAAAAATAAACATTTATCCATTTCTATTTATCTTCGTCAACATCTGAATTCGCAGGTTCTGTTTGTTAAAATTATTTTAAAAACATTAAATGTAACTGTCAGTCTAGAAGGGTACATAGTTTTTCAATTCTGTAATCGTTTTAAAATACTCTTGCTTCATAAATACAATCCTCTTAAAATTATAGTAACCTAATTGTATAGTACGTTCGAAAAGCTACTTCATACCTGTATAAACACAATTATATGTTGAGGAATTGTATTCCGTGCGCTGCGACTAATGTTTTCTGCAAAGATTGGTAATCCTGCATTGTGCAGTTTGCTTCCACGAGCCAGTTAGACTGGTGACCTTGAGACGAGAAGATGTGTCTTGTTCTTTGTGGTTCATTGTACGAGTGTATTCGCCGCCTTTGAACGATTGAGACCGTGTCTTTTGGTGTACGATCAGAATGGTGTTAACTTTAGAACAGCGAATACTTCTCGTTGAATACGTATTCAACAGTATTCAACGACATGAAAGATCAATTCCGATAGATTTCCAGGTACAATCGTTCCTAATCGACAGAGTAAAAAACCGCTAATCCAGAAAGTTAGGAAAACGGGATTGGTAAAGTATTATGAGCGAAGTGGTAGAATGTCAATATTTGATAAAGAAAAACAGCAAGACACATCAGATTTTATGCAACGAAGTTCCAAGTTCACCCGTAAAAAAGCCCAACAGATCATCGGACTGCATACAAGGAAGTTCATAAGAAGCTCATACCATATAAAGTAAAAGCGGTCGATAAGTTATTAGCCAAATATTGTGGAAAGCGAATTCAATACTTAATTGTGAATGGTTTCACTAGTTTTTAGCGAACAATTCAGAAGATATTTTGGACTATATTACCTATACCGATGAGACATGGTTTCATTTATCAGGGTATGTGCACGCATTGAAATCACGTTTATGGTCTGACAACAACCCACATGAAATTTCTGCTTATTTCCCACCTATGTAACTGTCATACGTGATTAAATGTATTTTATTCGTACACTTAACAGTAAATGTATTTAACAAATTTTCCAACTTATTCATTATTTGAAACTATAATTAAAGAAATATCTGTTTTCACTCTTTTTAAAATATAAACACATTAAATAATGTTATTGACAATTTGAATACATCCAAATAGCATTTGATATTTTCTTTTCAGATATATACACACACACACATAGATTTGGGATTTTTTTAGAAATCGGGATACAAATCAAATTAGTTTATTTTATTGACATAAAATAAAATAATATATTAATAAAAATATATCTTATATAAAATATAAGATATACATAAAATAAGATATATCAGATTAATTAATCGTCTTGAAAAAGTACCTTTAATTTGTGATTAGATTACTTTACAGGTCAACTGCAATGAATCTTGTAATACTATACACACACACAGACCTACAAAGATTCATTGTAGTTGACCTGTAATCTAATCACAAATTAAAGGTACTGTTTCAAGACAATTAATTAATCACATCTTATTTTATGTAAGATGTTTATATATCTTGTTTTATATAAGATGTATTATTATTATTATTATTATTATTATTATTATTAATATATTATTTTATTTTATGTCCTAATTACCTAAAAAATATAAAAATAAATTATATTTATCCCTTAGCTCCTAACGCTGGCGTATTACACCAGAGAAGATTTGATTTGTATCCCGATTTCTAAAATATCCCATATAACTACTATCCACGCAGTTGATGAAACAGATTTTATCCCGAACGTTACGAAAATGTGGCAGTACTTATACGATTATCGTAACAAAATGGCTTTTAAAAAGGCTTCGCGAAAAACACTTGCCTAATCTGCCTTATCGTAGGGTTTTGGTTATAGAAAAAAGTATAACAAAGAAAAAACTAAAAGAACTATGAATGACCTTAATGATTCATTTAAAATGTAATTTTAGTTAAATAATTCTTGCATCAAAAGCTTTTCAATAGAAGATGAATGTGAACCATAATTTTTGTACTAATACCCATTTTAAATTGATGGTGCTGTTCCGGTTAATTTATTTTTAATTATACTTGCATAAAATTAAAATTAATCCATTTTTTAGCATTTAGTAATATATTTACAATAGTTCTATTAAATAGTAAGACACTCTGTTGAAAAATCTATATTTACACAATATAACATATATTAAGTTTATTTACATTCGGAATAAATACATTTATTATGTAAAAAGTAAACTGATATTACTAACGTCAATTTCAATAAAAACTCTAAAATACGAGCAACGTTAATAAAACAATATTGTAAATCAGTAATTTACACAAAGTGATATTCAGCCTAAAAAGCTTTACTCATCCTAATACATACATAATGAACATGGTTATTCGCAGGGAAAATATTCTAAATGTTGGTTCTTATCAAATAGATGACAGTGATAAAAAAAAATTAATATTGCAAACATATTAATCTTCCTGAAAAAAACAATGTATTATATACATCGTTCCATTTATTAAGAAAATTTGTATTATGTAGTGTAAATAATTAGTAAATACAATAAGTTCTAATTATCGTTCGTTGTAAGATAAGTGATTTTTATACGAATTTATAAATAAATTATTCCCATTGAAAAAGTTCAAATTATCGTAAAATTTAAGACATTCAGCGGTACTGGGTGTTAATTGATGAAGAAAGAAGAGGTTTTGCATTCTTGCCAATTAATAACTCGATTCCAACATGACCGGGTACAGCAGATGATGCAAGACAAAGAGGGCGGTTTTTCCTAGTTAAAACTTGTATATCAGTCGTTGAACTCAAAAGAACGCAGATGGTTTTAAAAGATCTTCATTACAGAACAGAATTAAAGTTAATGTTATTGCACTCATTTATAAGCGCAGTAGATAGCCAGATACAACTTAATTTTTTCTTCTGATAGGCAGGCTATTTGGAATTAAAATTTTTGTTAACGAAAGTTACAAGGGATAAATTAAAATCAAATTAAACAATTAAGAGCGGGGTAATCATCAACTATGAACCGTGGCAATATGATATAAAATTACTAGCGTACGTTTTATTTGCTCTCTCGTTAATATAAGAACAAATAATGAATTTATTTCTTTTTTCTATGTTTTAAAGCACTAAATCATAGCTTTTGTTAATTAAAAGAAAAACTAAACTTTTTCCGAAATATTTTAAATCAGATTATTTCTTCTGTTATATTATTAATATATTATTGATAGCCAACATTAATTTTGCTAAAAGATTTTACCCGCCTATTTTAATTATTATCTGATAGTGCACGGTTTGAAAATTAAAAGTCTACATTGTCAAGACATATACGAGTATTTCCCTAATGCGATGCTCGAGATCTATATGGCAATTGAAGATGGTATACTTGAGAGTTATATCATATGTCATAGAGCACAAATTAAAATAAACAACAGTTATTAAAAAGTAAACGAAAAACGGATTAAACAATCAAAAGAAAATTGATAAATATTTATTCGTTATATTGCGCAATAATAAATTAATATTGATAAACAATTATTATTACACTAATCGAATGTCTAACAATTATATTATTACAAAAATTAAAGAAATATTGACAATTCAAATTATCAGTTATAAGAATACAATGTTTGTCAAAAAGGTAAGATAGAATACTTTGAATGAACTCTTGTAACAAGTAAATATTGTTCATTGTAAAATTATTTCAACAATGTAAATAAATGATAAAAACTTATTTTACATTCGATTAACAACATAAAATTCAATTAATAATCGAATTTGCGTTTTAACATTTTCTTATTAAAGTACGTGTGCAGCATGTTCGTTGTCATTTATGCGCAGACAAGTTTGAATATTAGAATAGTTTTGATTTATTGTACGAGTATATACTTAAGTAATGACTTCAAATCAAGGGCAAAAGTCCGTATTCAAAAGTAATCCACGACTTTGTCTCTCAGATAAACATTAATGAGAACAAAATCGTAAATTTTGTACAAATATACGAAACCTGATTAAATTACAAAAAAAAATTATTTTCAATTATCAACAAAATGCCCAAATGCCTCGAAATATTCAACATTTTGTACAAACTGAATCCTCTGCTATGCTTTGCACGTAAATTATTTTACTTCCAATCGTAAAATAATTATATTCGTATTTTATTTAATGTTTGAACTAGAAATAAGTGATATCCCGTACTTTTGAGGTGAATAATGCGTTAGAACAGTACGGCCGGCTGGTATGAACTTGGAAGTGGTGAATGTCATTGCGTTAAGTAAATAAATGTAACGGTCATTTTTTAATCGTTTAAATGTAATACAATATAAACATATTTTATATTTTGCCACGTCTCTGCTGATGAGATGATCAGATATTCCTCTTGCACTAACTGATAACAGATTCGTAAAATTTGGCTATAGGGCTTGGATTAACTAGTGCTATTACGTCTCATAAAGTTACCTCTAATTCGTTCCCAAGAAATCGCTCTTAAAATTTCAAATCAATTTGCCGGACACCGTGACGCGAGCGGTAGCGTCTCGGCCTTTTATCAGGAGATTCTGGGTTCGAATCCTGGTCAGGCATGAAAACTTTACATATCTCCATATCTCCTGCACAAGCTTCCAGCTTAAGTAAAAAAAAACACCACCTAAACCTTGAAACCTTGATTTACTGCAATTTGTTAATGAAAGTAGTTATCGTAAAAAATAATTTTATACATTATTAGGTTACATGACACACTTTGTTTCCGAAGAACATTCTGTTTTGCTTCTGAACGAACATATTAACATTATTATCCCTTCGAACACAAATATTTACAACAATAAAAAGAATATTAAACTAAAAAGAATACATATAATACGAGATGTAAAAATTAAAGAGGTAGATAAAAGCTAAAAATAAACGTAAAAGTTAGTGTTATTAGGACCAGCCTTTTAAATCATAAAAATAAGGAAAGTTTAAACCGAAACCATAACGTGAACGATGATGTAAAAGGTTCTTGTTCACAATAAAATTTATTTGTATATAAACTACGATTACGTAAGATTTAATAAAAACAAATAGGTTAACCACTCTCAACAACGCAACCAACCTACCAATCACATTTACGTATTATGTATGACAATATACTACTAAGCGTTTTTACTTCTTTAAATTTCAATGATGATACATAACCTACCCATATGAAAAATAATATAAAAGCTGATAGGACAAGTCCACGCCTTTACGGCATCATTTTCGTTTTGCCCAAACTGCTTACGACTAAATGACTAGGAATGATGAGGGTTAATCAGATGATCAGTATCCATATCTTGTGCTTTGAAAAACCCGCTAAATAAAAATATATAAATTTAGAGACACTCACATGAAACACATTCTAAGAAAATTGTAACATCGATCTACGAAAAAGATTCATCGATTACCTTGGTGAGCACTTACAACATTCATGGATTGGCCCACCACGATGAATTAAACTTTCCAAAAACCGTTTTTTAACCCATTACATTTTACTATTGATAAATAACAAAATAAATAAGATATAAGTAAAATATTAAGAATTTTTCTACAATATTCTCTTAATTTTAATTTAATCGGTTGAACTCAAAAATGCAAATATTTGAAACACTTCGATACCGTGCAATCCAAACAATTAATGATTTAAAGTATAACATTACTGAAGTAAAACTTGTACTTTTATGAATAGCAAACAATATTACACAACATCAGTGTTATTAAATAAGTTAATAATAAAAATGAACGGAATAAATAAGCAGAACACATATTAATATCATGTTTCACTAGAACAATAACTAGCGCAGATCGCTGTAAAACACCAGGTAATAAATCCAAGTCACGTACTCTGACAGATAAATGTATGTAAATTCTGTTAGCTTTATGAGATTAGTATCTGCCAGTTGTAATATCTATTTAAAACCTTGTTATGAAGTCCTATCTCGGACTAAAAGCACGTGAAAGATTTCACTGATTTGATATGCTAAGTTCTACTGCCGGAAATATTCTACGATTAGATCGAACTGTATTTCAAGGCTTCTATATTAATAAAAGCATAAGATAATGAATGAAAAAACGAGACGATAAAAGGGTTACGCAAAAAAAACAAAAAAAAAGGGCTGAATTAAAGTACATTACAAGTTAAATACTTCTTGAGCTGCTCAAGGCATACTGACATAAAGTTATAAATATAAGTACAGAAACGCTTTAGTAGATAAAGCATTTATTATTAAAACATTAACTATTTATAAAAATTCAAACTTTATAAACCGTAGTATAAAGAATATTAAAAAAACAGACATGACGATAACTCTTTTCAGCGATGCCGAATTTTCCGTCATTTATACAAAACTTCAAAATTTAACCCTTAACCAGAAATCAAAATATTAAAATAAAAATTACTACGAATATTTAATTTCCTAGCTTTTTTCTTACCAATAAATAGTGACTTAAACTGTTCTGGATTGATTTGTTAAAGTAAGAAAAGGTTATAAAGTTCGTGTACTCAAAAATTGTCTTAAAAACAACGCAACTGACGATAATTTGGAATATTTGAAAAAAAATTATTTTTTCTTTAAATACAGTATTATAGAAGAACTCTTTACTTACGCATTATGCCACAATAATGAAGCTATAAGGGTCCAGACTGATCTCAGTAAGGAATAGAAACCGTCGTGTAACATTCAACAATAAAATAAGAGCAGACTGAGTTACGGGCGATTTTAAAATGCTTTATTTTTGGTTGGTTCTATATATTTTGTTTGTAAAGCTAATGAAGTGAAGAACAATTTATGTAAAACAGCGTTATAAAAAATGGAAAAATAATTGGTAGATGATTAATTTATAAAATCAAACTTACTGATTTTATTTCTTCTGTTTTTAACAGATTTGACATTAATAGCAATGCGACCCCGTAACATAAAATTATAAATAAAAAATAATGTAACATATCTGTATTAAATGTGAATCTGATCAGTCTTAAGTCAAATGTTAACTTTAAGTAACAGAATGAATATGAATTGGCTTTAAAGCATAGGAAAAAACTGTGGAATAATAACTGGGCTTACAGCCTATTATGAATCGTAGAATATATATATATATATATATATATATATATATATATAAATATATCGTCGTGTGGGATTATTAGATCTTCCATCGGCTGCCTCCCCAGGAGGCAGATAGGGGAAAGACTACCAGATATGGGTGGTACTAGAGAAATAAACTATCCAGGGCGGACCAAATACTAACTAAATCCACCATTGTCTGTTTTGGTATCCAGCTGCTGTGGTCAGAGTCTGTTCACCTAGTTAGTGCGGCTGTTAGATATACGTCCTGATCTCAACAATCAAGTTGTTAAGCCACTTGATCTGCATCAGGAAAGAAATCCGCTAACCCAGGCACCAGTCAGTAGGCTGGACTACCGTTCTGGAAATAGTATTGTGCTCAAAAATTCTTCAAACTAAACGAAGCTCTTCATAGGTACACTCACTCAACGTAAGCACACCGTTGAAATCAAGAAAATTGAAACAACTAACGAATAAGCTTGACAGATTCAGCATTAAAATTCTGGCAGTACAGCAGATACGGTTTTCAAATGAATGCCATTTTGACTCAGAAAAGTACGGGATTTACAAAGGAAAACCCGCAGTGCAGATAATCACAGGACTCAAATAATTTTGTACAGGTTTTGTAGTTCACAGTCACAGATTCTCTCATTGACTTTATCTCATCGTCGGAAAGAATCTCGACGCTATGAATAAAATCAGGAAACAAGGCGTACACAATGATTAATGTACAGGTACAAACAAACGACTATAACAGAAAAAACCTGCATGCGATAGAAGACTTCTGGGAACTTTTGGAAGAAACAACGAACAAAATTCCTAAACCTCATGTTAAATTTCTAATAGATGACTTTAACGGGCAATTAGGGAAAGAGAAGAAATACAGGAAAATCACAGGACCATACACTGCCCACCGAAAGACCAATAAAAATGGTGAAGGCCTCACAGACTTCTGTTATAACCTCAATCTCAAAGTTATGTAAAAACAATTTCGGAAACCCACACATAAACTAAAAACGTGGAATTCCCCCAATAAAACGCTCGGAGAATTCCAGATTTACCACAGTGCCATCTCCAGAAAAAATATCAAAGTATTGCTCAATGTAGAAACAAGGAAAGGATTCTTTGCGTCTGACAAACACCCACTCCGAATGAAGGTAAAATTTCAGCCCAATAGAAAACGGACAAGAATAGGCCAGACTTTCCATACTGACCCCGAATACTTACAACTTAACAAGGAGAAGATCACTGATGCACTCCGCAGGGTAGATATCACGAATTGGTCTGAACTCGCAAAGAAACTAAAAGAAACCATAAAATTAGGCCAACCTTTGAGAAAGAAAACGCACGAGTGGTGGAACATCACGTGTGATCAAGCTGTCGAGGATAGGATTAGAGCTGGAATAATTTCAGCAGTCATAAAATAACAGAAAAATGGCAATTCGCAGTAATTAGGAAAACGTCCTTCAAAATTATTCCATGAGAAAAACGCAATTACGACAATAATCGGCTCAAAGAGATAGAACAGGACTTTACCAAGAACAACCATCATTTCTACAAGACGTTCAGAGAAAATCTTGCCGGCTAGCAGCCTGGCGAACCTGTGCCTGTGCTTCCAACGACCTGACGGGTCCCTGGAAACTAACACGAAAAATAACTGTGAAATTCGCGCTAATATTTCAATACTCACTCTTCAATTGCAAAGCACCCTTGGAACAACTAATATTTGTAACAGCTATACCAAACCTGACTCACTTTCAACGTAATCAGATCATTGAAAAACAACAAGGCTTCTGGAAAAGATGGAATTATCGCGAAATACTGGAAACTGGACCACAAAAAATAATGCCTAAAATTCACAGAATAATATTGGAAATCTGGAGAACATAGAAAATGCCGAAAGAATGGAGAGTACCTTGGTACACCCACTCCATAAGAAAGGAGACAGGTCAGATTCGAGCAATTAAAGAGGGATTTCATTTCTACCAGTGACTTATAAGATCCTCTCTAGAGCCTTGTTGAACCCTAAGCGGACCCGCAGACTGGCGAGTATCAGGCAGGATTCAGAAAAGGAAGATCCTGTATCGAATAAATCTTTTTCTTTCTTTTTCCTGTTTAGCCTCCGGTAACTACCGTTTAGATAATTCTTCAGAGGATGAATGAGGATGATATGTATGAGTGTAAATGAAGTGTATTCTTGTACATTCTCAGTTCGACCAATCCTGAGATGTGTGGTTAATTGAAACCCAACCACCAAAGAACACCGGTATCCACGATCTAGCATTCAAATCCATGTAAAAATAACTGGCTTTACTAGGACTTCAACGCTGTAACTCTCGACTTCCAAATCAGCTGATTTGGGAAGACGCGTTAACCACTAGACCAACCCGGTGGGTTATCGAATAAATCTGGAACGTCAAAACGGTACTACACATCAGAAATCTTGTGAGAAATCTCGAAACACCACAGTCACATTTGTCGACTTTAAAAAAGCCTATGACTCTGTCGACAGACAAACCTAATACCCTACAAGAATTTGGGGTCGATAGAAAGACCAGAGCTATCATCCAGGAAATATTATCAGGAACCACCACAAAAGTCAATTCATGGGGTAAATCTCAAATCCATTCGAAGTTCACTTCCCTGTGTCGAAGTCCGACACAGGGATGGCTTATCACCACTTCTGCACTGTCTTGGAGGTGATCAGATAATGGGAGAAGCAAGTCAAAGGCATCCAAATTGGAAAACAGAAAAGAAATAGAATTACCGTGAAATGTTTGGCCTTTGCAGATGACCTGGCTATATTAACAAACGACAATGATGAAGCCATTTTCGCATTGGAGAAACTGAATGAAATATCCTGTGAAACCGGACTCCAAATTTCTTATGAAAAGGCACAATATCACTGGAAAATTCCCACTGCAGATACAGTACGACAAAATCTCACAAGCACCCACTTCAAGTACTTGTGAGAAATCATCCAACCCAAAGGACTGAATAATATATGCCTCAATGCAGCAGAAACCACAGTAATCAGAGGAATGATCAAAATTCATGAAACCGAGAAGCAAGAATGGAAAATCCTCAGGAAAATTCATGGTGCGTTCCTCAGAGATGGAACCTGGATTAAACGACCCTCAAAAGAATTACATGAAAACACAGACTCCATCGCCGACATGTTTAGGAAAAGACGTCTACAATTCTACGGAAAGTTACACAGGATGGGTGAAGATAGACCCACTAGCAAAATTTTCAACATCTTCAAGGAGAGTAGATTAAAGTCCATTTGATTGAAAGGAACACAAGACGACCTGGAACGGCTAAACATCTCATAAGAAGAAATCAAGGACAAAACGAAATTTAGGAATGAAATTAAAAATAAGAAATTGAACAAGAACAGAAAAAAGAAACGATACGAAGAAGATGGACGGAGGAGAGGAAGAAGAGAGATGTGAACGGACGAAGAGGTTTTGCAAAGAAAAAAGAAGGAGGTAAAGCTATGATTGGCTCAAGTTCACGCGTTCTCCTAAAGAAAAATAATCGGAAATAATAATAATTATATATATATATATTCTAATAATGACAGTAAACTATAGTTATCCGGTTATCAAGAACGCAGAATACAATAAAAAATAAAATAATTTCTTAAACATTAACACCTTTATATTTTTCAAAAAAAGATACTTTTAACAACATGTTTTGCTAACATACAGCTACTATATTGACAGAAGTTAGACTTGTACATGCAATCCTATAAATTAATTTTATTTCTAAAAACATAAGCGACCTTAAAAAAATTCGACTGAAAGGAAAATTCACCTTCTCAGTAATTCAGAAGTTATCAGATTACGTTTGAAATTTTACTTTGAATTTTTCAATTTCTACCTTTTTCTTTTGATTGTAGAAGTAAGTAAGCTGAAATGTTCTTTTTATCAAAAATATTAAATGATTTTATTCTTGAGAATTATGTAGAATCTAGTTGCTCTTAAAGGACGCTTCCTTAAAATGCCAAATAAAGTGACAATTTCACAAATATTAACTCATTTAAAGAAGCGTAGTGTGTACGAATAAAAACGGTCTGACCGAAATATCTTAAAGAATGATAAAATATAAAAAATTAGAACAGCCTCAGTAGATTAAAATGACGTATGAGTTTACAGAGTTTAATGAAATATTTACAGGTTTAATTACATTAAATTTTCGTCTACATCGGATTCAAGTTGTAATCCTGATCTTCAATAAGGCTCTTAATACCACAGTCTTAGTTATCACGAAGTCATTATGCGATTGCTTTAATTTAATGCCGGGTATTAAATTTATGGGCCTGTAAATATGAGTGAAAACCACTAACAGGTTTGGGATTAATTGGTTCTATCTCTTTTATGGTTGCTCATGGCTTTGTCTCTTCTGGTCTTTTTTATTTAATTGATATTATTTATGACCGTCCACTAGCAATGATAATGTGCTAGTTATACAGCGAAATTAACCAATACTATCTTACTGAATTAATGTTAATTGAATTCGTAAGAGAAAAAGTAATTTATCAGGAGATAGCCAGATCTAATTAACCAGACTTTTTTCTTCAAAGATATCTTTTAGAAATAATCCTAGTAACAGAATCAAAAATCACAGACCAAATATTCCGCAAGTCAACCGCTTGAGAAAGAAAATGTTGAAGTTTACTATAAAGGTCAGCAGCTAATGAGGATATTTATTAAAAAATTTTTTTTTAATAATTGATTGAGGTAACGAGGATAAAATTGTTAACGAAAATTAATAGCTGCATAACATTTTTACCACCCGTATTACAGTAAAATGTTTTCTACCGAACGTATAAATAAATGTAACTATATAACTAAAAATCTATCCTTAACTGACATTAGAAAGATTTAATCTTCACAAATCGGCTTTTTACGCCTTACTCTTTGTTAACGGTGACTGCACATTAAAGAAAAGAAAGGAGACTATTAGTCACTTGGAATCCAATTAATCGTCCAGATTATTTTCAGTTCGCCTAAACACAGGCTAGCTGCTGATAACTTTAAAATCGATGTTCAGACCAACTGCGAACTGAACAAGTACATAATAAGATATTTAAAAAATCATCCGCAGTGCAATAAACAACACCGAATTTCAAAAATTAGCAGGATTTAAAAATAATATGATGAAATAAGTTATCACCAAGCTTCTCCCAGTGATTAAAAAAAAAAATATTACGAATTGATGCTAAAGACTTGCGTTTTTCGTAAACAATATTCTGTCTAAGAATTAACAAAACAAAAATATTTTTTATCGATACAATTTGGAGAATCATACGTCATCCGTTCCTAATTGTATAAGATTCACATCATTTTCAAAAAATATTTTTTAAATATAATTTTATAAACGACTCTATTTGTAAAAACGTGTAAAATTTTTTTAAATTTATAATCGTACTTTGTAATTTCACTTTTTAATAAATTCGTGTTTAATCTGTATCAGCGTGATTGACAACATACGATCATAAACATCAGAGATAGATATATATTTTTTTAAACTTTTTATTGAATATTCGTAAAAACAGATCATTTCGCTTGGTCATTTGACCTTGTCAAAGCTTTGAATTACTGTTAGTTAGCCATTCAATTTATATAGACAAAGATTATGTGACAAAATTTTAATTATTATTTCTAAAATATTTTAACACGTGCAATACACAGATACACTTACTCCATTGACAGCATGATTTGATAATAATTCTTAGATTTCTTAAAACTTCCTTAAGGTAGCCTTAATATAAAACTATGGAATAAGAGTATAGTATAATTCGTAAATATTTTAAGCAGTAATATATCTAAAATATGACAAATAGGACCGCATTTAAATACTATTAAACATTATGAAATATATAAATATACAAAAATACCCAGCGACGAAATACTTGTAATAAACAATAAAATTTAAATTACACACACTTAGGACCACATTCTCAATACCCGCTTGTCTAATTAAAAAAATCACCAGGAGTAACATCTGTTGTTGCCAGTGAGAAACCAACAGCACTAGTCACTGATAATGGACGCAATGATGAATGAAAACGTTTTGAAGTTTTTTTAAAACGTTTTATTATAGATTTGGTTCGTGTGTCCTTTACAAAATGTAAATTTGGAATTAAATAAATAATAACAAATTTTTATATTACAATAAATGTGAAAAGTTTAACAATACTTTCACCCGTATCATCATATTTTCTAATAAACAACACAAAAACTTCGATAATTTTATCACTGATACATTTTAATATTACAGACATAACAATTTGGTGAATAAAAAAACAAATATTTATTCAAATACAACCCTGACGTTCTTTTAAGTTGCATCCAAATATTACCAGTATTGAATATTTTGGTTGACTCATAGATTCTCAATTTCCGTGTTTAAAATTAAACCTGCCACTTTCGTTATATCAAGATAGTACGCTACTACCTTGTCACAATTGCGATCAACCAGCTTTAAACAAGGTATGCGACATCTTTAAACAACTTTAATCCGTTACCTAATTTTTTAGGCAATTTAATTTACATAGGATTAGAATTAAAACGAAAGCTTTTAATCGTAAGGAAAATGACATGTCTGATCGGGATTAGAACCCGGGAACTTTCGAATGTAAAGCTGAAACTCTACTGCTCGGCAATGAAATGATAATTTCGTTAAGCCATACCTAATTTTTACATTAAAATAAATCATGCTTTATGCTATTTAGTTGTTAACACCAAATTTAAAAGCGTAATAAAAGAACTTGAATTTAAAATTAAAGATTACTGGACTGAAATTTAAATTATGTTTATCAAAAGTTCTACATGAAAAGTTAATGGAAAACTGAAGCCAATACATAGTAGATCAAATAAATTTATATATACGCTTTTACACATATGTATAATTTTATACCTCAATACGTTGGGGAAATGAAATCTATCTAAAATTCACAGACAGGACGTAAAACTAGCGTTTTCAGTTCTGTGGTCATGTAAACGTTTTTCATTATATTAATTTTTGAACAGAATGTTGAATTACTGGAAAATCATTTTCCAGAAATTAAATTAATTAAGAAAAAAATAATTTCAGTATAATCGAAACAGCTTTTTTTTACTTACCCCACAATGAAACTTTTCAATGATAATTTTATATAACCAATCGCAAACATAGTCACCAATCACTCACCTGGAAAGAAAAAAATTTTATCACATATAGAAAACCCTTAAAATACAATTAAAAAAATATTCCGATAAAAGAACACTATGATAAACATACAAGAATATATATTACATCGAATCACAAATACAAAGTTATATATTAATACAATAAATACAGATTTATATAAATTCTTAATAAAACATTATCAAACTGCGAAGCGCTATAAAAACAATTTCTAGGATTAAATGAATTAAGCACATTTAAGGGTATTAAATCATAACAATGTTTCCTTAAGAAAGCATATCACATTACTGTATAAAAGAGATGTTTTTTTTTCATTTGTTTCCGATAATCGCGAAAACTACAGAGCTAATTATTTCGAAATTTTAACTGTTTTCTTCTTATGATCTACGGAATATTACCACAGTTCAGATCTTACTACTATAATTCATAAACTAAAAAAAATTATAAATAAATAACCTAGAACTTCTTTTCCAAAATTTAATGTCTTTGTCCATATCGATTTCTTCAAAAGGTTATTATGCGATTTACAAAATGTAATGCCATCGTCTAATCTAAGTTCATTGGAGGCTGAACTTAGATGGTGAATAAAAAAACAAATATTTATTCAAATACAACCCTGACGTTCTTTTAAGTTGCATCCAAATATTACCAGTATTGAATATTTTGGTTGACTCATAGATTCTCAATTTCCGTGTTTAAAATTAAACCTGCCACTTTCGTTATATCAAGATAGTACGCTACTACCTTGTCACAATTGCGATCAATTAAATTGGTTAAATCGTCACAGAATTGGTTAAATCGTCATCGAGAATCAGTTGTTTAACAGCTGTATTTCAAAGTCGAAGGTTCTGAGATTGAAATCCAAGTAAGAGCTAATTGATTTTATATGGATTTGAATACTATAGAGCGGATAACGGTGTACTTTGGTGGTTGGGTTTTAATTAACCACACGTCTCAGGGATGGTCGACCTTAGTCTGTAAAAAACTACACTTCATTTGCAAGTCATAGATATCATTCTCACTTCATAATGATGCAGGGGTGTTGCTAGTTGGACAGATTGCAACGTACGCGTTAGGAAAATAAATAAGAATTATCTAATCTGGCGCCGACCCACAAGTACTCATCCTCACGCGAGCTACGTAGCAGTTTGTAGATTTCTCCACATTGAACTAAGAAGTTCCATCAGGGTAAGTCATAGATATAATTGACGTAGATCGACTTGCAATCTAATATTAATATTAACCGATGATGAGGTCACAGACAGCAAGAAGAATTTCTAGAGCTATAGAAATTTACGATCATAGACAACGTAAAACTATACCAGAGCGTTCTCACATAGTTGAAGAGCAACTTATACGTTAGGCTCAAAATGGAGTTCAACCTTTTTGAAATATATTGGGTCTTAAAACAGCTTTTGATTATCACCTGAAACTGACTAACTAAATTTAAAAGATATTCAAATAGGCAACAAGACTAAAATATGTAACCATTGCAATGCCAAAATATGGAATGATGAAACTCTTGGTCTTTGCTGTGCTGGGAGCAAATTAGTTCTAGAACTTCAATATCCTCCTGATTTCGTTAAAAATTTGATTTTTGGAAACAAATAAATTATCTAAACATTTTATTTTATCACGTAAATTGTTAAAAGCGAAAACTCTAAACGGAACAGTTAACACATAATTATTAAAGAACTATTTCCAAATTATATATGCAAATAGCGCGAGTGAAGCCATTACGGAAATGCTAGTTTATGTTGTAAATAATATTAATTAATTTTTTGAAAGAAAGGAGCATCGCCCTAGTTTTTCCGTGAACGTTTAAGGTAGTTCAACTATCTGGAAAAAATATTTTAAAAAGTAATATTTTTTTACTTTTATTTGAATTCAGCTATAGTAGGCTTACGTAATTCACAGTACATCAAATATGATCCTAGAAAAACAAGTATTCTCTCAACCTGTATTACCGGTTTTTTTACATTTTAAACGAAATTTTGCATAATAAATAAATTGATATTTTCTTCATAATCTGGAGCAAAATAGCAATCTCTCCGTAACCTTCCTACGTAAACATTTTATATACTGATAAAACCGAGGTGTAAATTTGTTCAGGAGGTTTGAGGTTTATGGTGTTTTGACAGACAGAGTAGCATTTTATACATGTACGGATTTAAGTGTAAGGGAAGATATCTATTTTTAATTCATAGAATACATCACACAAAATATTTTCAATTAAAAATTTAAAAAAAACGGTAATAAAAATTAACAAAAAAATTTAAATAACTTATTAAATTTTAACCACGTCACGTATGGAAGGATAAAAAATAAAGACAATTTTAAATTTATTACTAAAAAATGAAGAGAGAGAGAGAGTGAGAGAGAGAGAGAGAGAGAGAGAGAGAGAGAGAGAGAGAGAGAGAGAGAGAGAGAGAGAGAGAGAGAGAGAGAGAATTTGTCTATTCTAACAGAAAAATGGGCTTTCTTTGACAAGCCAGGTACAAATTTATTAGAAGTAAAATAAGGTAACATAATGATTTCGATCTTTCACTCTGACGTATCAGAAATCATTCATTCATTGAATTTAATAATTCATTGTACTGGAGTGTACCAATTAATAATATATAATAAAATAAGATCGATATTATTTAATAAATAATTTTATAGCTAATGATCATCAAGATAAAAAGATAGAACATAATAAGATGGTATGTTTTAATTAAAAATCAAATTAAAAGTCAACAATGTGAGTTTAAAAAAATATAAATATAATATTTCAATAAATGTGAATAAAACGTCTGTATTAAATAAAATGCGATAAGAGCTCTCAAAATAAAATGTATCATAGTTTAGATATTTAAATGAAAACACAAACCAACACGAACACAGGAATTCGTTTATAAAAATATAATTCCACATGAAACACGAGTGGACTCCCTCATTAAACGGTTAAATATGATTTGAATTTATCAAATTATTTTAAATAAACGTTCAAACAACACAAAACCCCTAGTGTGATATGTAATTTATTATGAAATTAAATTTATTAACTATTTAAAATTAACATACCTCTTCATTCTACATGTGTGCGAGCATATAAATGAGTATGTGAGTATACATAGAGAATATTATTTTCATTATAAAAAATTACAAAAAAATATAATAAAATAATAAAAAAAACATAAAATATACATACAATAATAGATAAAATTATGTTTAAAAAATACTCCACTAAATGCATTCCAAAAGAATAACATTTTTTTTGTGAAATTTAATAACATGATTGGATATGGCTACGTGAATTAAAGTTAAAAGTAAAATTACATTAAAAAATTCAAAAGTTAATTAGATTCTGTGGCATAAACAAAAAAAGAAGATAATATAAACATTTTTTTTTTTAAGTTGAAAGGTGAAAACAAAAAAGGATGATTCGATTCAGATCGAATGATAGTAGCATAAAGGTAGAATCATTTTTGTCTTTTAGCAATTAATAATAGCACTAGTTTAAAACCAAACAGATTCAATTGATAGAATGAAAACCTTTTGATCACCTGAATCGGATTCGAAACAGGAATGTCATGTTTATATCGATGACATATCTTGTTCATTTTAGATGGAGTGGTAGCAGATCATATTTCTAACTGAGGTATGTAACACACTTCTGTGTTTCTTCAAAATACTTTTGTGTTTCAGTTTGGTACAATGAGTAAATTCATAGAAGTATTAGAATTGTTATTTTATTAAATACTGATCAACACAATTCATACATTAAATATAGTTTCCAGCCCATTTATTTTATTTTACTCAAAATCAGAACACCAAATCATTGGTGTGGGAGGAATTTGAAATGTGTTGTAACAGATATATATATATATATGTGTGTGTGTGTGTGTGAGCGAGCGAGGGCACGGGCGCACGCGCATGTGATTTTTATTAAATTTGGTCGTGGTCAGTATAGTTATAATAAAACTATACATTAGACAAATTCACTGTCAAAAATGAACTCGGAAAAAAACATGAATCAAACATGGAAAAAAAAATTCTGATGTGCGCACCACATCACTTCCTTGTACGCCTATTAAATTACATATACATATATTTTTTTTTTAAATGAAAAGTACAAAATATTTTATTTCTTTAATAACTTCTGATATTTTCATGTTTTATTTTGTTATTGAATTATTTATTATAAGTTCTTTTACAATCAGATGTTAATAATTATTAATAAATCAATATATATTTAAAAAGAAAATAAAGGAGATAAGTCAAACAGATGTGTGCCTTCCCCTTCCGTGATCCAAATATTTCATTAATTAAACTTTTAATTAGGCTTCAACTCTGCAACAAATGAAAATAAGTACCAGTAATGATATAACGTACCGGGCTAATTACCGCAGTTAAGGAAAAGTCCAAAATCCAGATTTTTTTTAATTTTGGGCTTTTTGGACACTTTTGGTGCAATCAAAAGGGGAAGTGCCGAACTAGATATTACAACAGTCCTAAACACAAAATTTCAACATGCTACGGGTAATCATTTTTGAGTTATGCGAGATACGTACTTACGTACATACGTCATGCCGAAACTAGTCAAAATACATATTTCCATTGAAATCTGAAAACCGAAATTTTTCGCGATCACAATACTTCCTTTACTTCGCACAAGGATGTAAAAATGAAAGAATGGAAATGAACTGCCCGAACACATCGGCAAAATACATCAGTCTCTTGACTCACTTGATTATTCTTGATGAACTAAAATTGAGATTTTCTCTTCGTTTTCCTAATGATCTGGATTTTATTACTACCACATACTGATTTATCTTTTTTTTCTTTCCTGTTTTTTTAAAAATGTTTTTCTGCATTGCGGATTCATTATATATATTTATATATATATATATATATATATAAATTTAAATATGATGCTATTGATAATATATTATTTGCAATGACATTCAATACAATGCAACATATAAAAGGTAATCAGTCAATCTCTCTTGTAGTGTCCAAGCTTTGAATAGACGAAAATATTTACTTTGAATGAAGAGATCAACCTCGCTGATAACCGAACGTACGTAATATACATTCCTAAATACAAGTACATTAATCTTTTATGAAAAAGAACAAAATAATCAGGTAAAAGTAAATTATAGAATGAATTGGTCAATAGTAAAAAATGTAGATTTAATGCACGTTGGAATAAATATAAAATTTACTTGAAAAAATAAATTATATATATCACAGCCTGATAAAGTGAACGCGAAACCCGCTAACAACTACGGTTCCTTCAGATTGATATCAAATTGTATAAAAATATTACTGACAAAAAAAATACTAAAATATGTTTTTAATTTCTACAAGCATTGTATATAAGTGATACCTAACTTGATTTCGTAACAGTACGGCTTATACGCGCGATCTGAAAGTTCAAAAATCACTACTTAACAGAAAAACCATCTTCAACAACACGTACCTCATTATGATACATTAATGGAAATGAGAGATGGTCGCCTTGTTGCAGACAGAATATTAAGCCCATTAACATTCATTTAACATTTAAATCGACAAAAAATATATTAACTTCGTTCACAGGGACTGGTGGTTTTTAACAAAATTATTCTCAAAAAAAAAAAAAAACTTTGTAACCTCGTTTCTTGGAACATAGATCACTTAAAATATCTCAGAACTGTAGAAAAATGAGGCAGATAGAATATAAACGTCGCGTTTAATATTAATGTAATACTTTGTAAAACGTAGTAATGTTGTCTAATAAATACAAAAAAGTCTGTATCGAATACAAATCAAATACATTCAATGACTAAGGAATTATAAATTAAAATTGAGACATGTAAAGAAAGCAGCGTAAACTAATGAACAACTAAAGAAAATAAACTAGTACAGACCAGTAATGTATAAATAAATCAAAAGAAATTCTACGTCAGTGTTCATTAGCTACTCAGAATGAGTAAGCAATAAGCAACAAAATTAACCTGATATATTTACAGGTAAGAATACCATAACAGATAATAAACTGATATAATAGGTCATCTAAAATGCATGGAGAATCAAAAATGGATTTTTATGACGGATTACAATCCATTTTTACTTCCTTGTACGAAGTAAAAAAAGAAAAATCGCAAAAAATTTCGATTTTCACATTTTAACGGAAATATCGATTTTGTCTAGTTTCGGCGTGACATATGTACATACGCACGTATGTATCTCACACTACTCATAAACGATTAGCCGTAGTATGTTGAAATTTTGGATTTAGAACTCTTGTAACATCTAGTTTTGCACATTCCCTTTTGATTGCAATCGACTGGGCCAAAAGTGTGAATACAAACAGACCTCTAAATTTGGATTTTGGCCTTTTCCTTAATTGCAGAAATAAGCTCTCTTTGAGAGCATTACAATATATATCATAAGTTGTACTTATTTTCATAATATATTTTCATAATAATATTTGGCTTCACCAAAAGAGTTATAGCCAAATAAGATTTTATTTAATGAAATATTTGGATTTTACAAGGGGAAAGCACATCAGTTTGATCCGACTTCATATACATAATTTAAATATATTGATTTATTAATAATCATTAACCTCTTATTGTAAAAAAAAAATTAAAAAAAAATAATAATTTAATAATAATACCAAAAAGGATATGAAAAAACAATCAGAAGTTATTAGTGAAATAAAATTTTATGTATGTAATTTTCATTTTAACTCAAAAAGTTTTACAAACAGAGGTTAATAATTATTAATAAATCATCATATTTACATTAAAAAAAATAGTTAGCAAAAATATATGTGTATGAAGTAGGATTCGAACCAATGTGTGCATGGTTACGGATCCGACAAGTTCTCATATATCTACTTAAGAATTGAAACAAAATTAATACATAAACTAATATAAAAGGCTAATATAAAACTATATAAGGGTAATAAACAGAGGTTTGCCGTAGCATTTTTGGGCCGCCGTAATCCGTACAATAAAAGGTAACAACAATGCTACGGCAAACCGCTGTTTATTACCCTTATAGCTTATCGTAAACACTTGTTTGAAGGTATTTCCCGATTTCACCTTTTCTCGGATTTATTTATTTATTTTTCAGACATCAATATTCATCTTGTTTTCTTTTTTTTGATATAATTTTCAGAAATTCATATTCTGTTTAAAATTTCCAATTAACACATATCAAAAAATCATATGGTTGACAGTCAAAAAATGTTTAACTTAATCGTTAATAACTAATTAACGCGATCCGATAAAATCTTTTTTCAAACGGGGGTTTTCTCTTCGTGATTTACTCTATGCAACTGTTTTCTTCTCATTCTTAGGAGAATTTTTTTTTTTTTTTGTTCTACTGTGTAATGTATGCTATTATACTTACAAATGTATTATACAATGTACCACTTGTATACATGATAAAATCCTACCTTCCTTTTACAATAATACAAAAGTTAAAATGTATGAATAAATAATGTAGTTTTTTTAATATAATTCGATTTATTCACAAAATAAATGTTTAATACAGAATTTCAATGAACTGTTAAAAAGAACTGATGCGTCACAGTCACAAATGAGACCCTTAAATTATCGTATTTACGTTATTCACAAACGATCACTTGGTAGCCAAAAACGTAAAAATAAATGTATCAGATATTAACTTTTACTACTAAAGTATCGTGAAACCGGTTTGTTAAGGGGTAGCATATAAGTTATTAGTTTAAAGGTTGCTTTGATCTTCACTAATGATTATTACCAACCGTCATATAAAGGCTTTAAAGAGCTGAAAAGGTCTAATACGACTACAGTTATAGGGTTGGATAATGGAAATAAAATTACACAGCAACACAAATGAGAGTATATATTTAAAATTTACGTAATAGTATTAAAAGTGCTCGATTAAATGTTAAATCTAAAAAAAAAGTAAAGTGAAAAAAAAAACAATTTTACGGAGCAACCCGACCCTTGATCGTTTAATCGTCCAAGGCGACAAAAAATATACGAAAAATTACAATCTAAAAATTGAAAAGAAATACAAGTAATAATTTGAAAATTATTTTTGAGCATCTAGTACTGATAAAAGAACAAAACCATTTTAATTATTGTATCTTGAGAAATATGTTTCAGTAATTCTACAACAGTGGTCAACAATATTTTTGTCTCACGAATAATAAGTGTACTTAATGCAGTTTTTTTATCCTGTTTTCAAATATGAATTCGGAATTTCTCCATCACCCACAATTTTTTTGTTACTTTGATTCTTTTAAATATTTTAAAACTTTTTTCGTCCATTTGTCGATTGTCAAGTAAAAGCTCCTACAGCATTGTAAATATGATGGAAATAAATGAGCTAATTCAAAGGGTAGCGTTACTACTGTTGTGCGAATTCAGTTGTGTATAGACATGTACAAATGTGATCTAGTATAGCATACATTCATCAGAATGATGCCAGTTGCGAGATAATAGTGAACCAGTAAACACGTCTTTGTGAGTGCTTTGTTTGTCTGAATGATTGTGTATTACATATTTACAACTTTATTTCTTTTAATTAGACGTTAGTTACAAAATGCCTAGAGTTTGTTTAAATCATCCTAACAATTTTTATTATGTATTTGGTGAAGTCAAAGCTTAAGTCCCAAAGGCGAAATCTTACTACGTTAGTAAAATGGTGTTATGAACTTTTTTTTGGGTGTAAAGTCGGGGACCAAACAAGAGTCTGGGACCCAAATACCTGTTGTTTATCATTTTCTAGGCTTTCACCGCATGTATAAATGGCACATGACATTTGTTATCCCTATGATTTGGAGGGAACCCAAAATCACTCTTCTGACTGTTATTTCTGTTTAACAAACATTAAAGGGATTACGTCAAAATCAAAACACACAGTGGTGTACCCCTAACTTGCAATCTGCAATGAGACCAGTTCCACTGTGCAAAGAATTTCTCATGCCAAAACCTCCAGAACATGTGACATTAGGTGAAGAGAGCTCAGAGTCAGATTGAAAAAAGGAAGAAAAAGAAAGATTCTGGTGATACAACTTTTGAACAGTTCATCTGAGCCTCATTAACCGACTCAAGAAAATCTTAACGATCTCATACGAGTTTTAACGTTATCCAAAAAACAGTCTGATTTGTGTGCATCCCGGGTAAAAGAATGGAATCTTCTTCAAAAAAATACAAAGGTATGTATGTACTTATTGTCATTAATTCTGAATTTACAAACTACTTTTTTTCTGAAAAAAGTGGCATAGTGTTTTGTAATGACATTTCTTCTCTATGGAGACTCTTTGTAATGAACATAACCCAACAGAATGGCGCTTGTTCATTGATTCCTCTAAAGTGAGTTTAAAAGCTGTGCTTCTGCATAATGGTAATAAATTCCCATCAGTACCTGTGGCTCACTCTGCTAGTGTAAAAGAGACGTATAAAAACTTTTGGAAAAGCTTCAATATGCAGTGTAAGAATAGAATATTAGTGGTGATTTGAAGGTAATTGCACTTATTCTTGGTCTGCAGCTTGGTTACACAAAGTACTGTTGCTTTTTGTGTAAATGGGATAGTAGGGGCAGAAAAACCATTTCATTAGAAAAGGACGCAAATCCTGAACTGAAAAATGTGAACATGACCCATTGTGTCATCCTAAAAATGTGTGTCTACCTCCGTTATACATCAAACTAGGATTAATGAAGAATTTCGTCAAGGCCATGGACAATTCTCCTAGTTTCATGTACTTAAAACAGAAATTTCCTAAAATTAGTGATGCTAAAATTAAAAAAGGAATATTTGAGTCCACAAATACGATCACTAATGCATGATGAAAAGTTTCAGGAACTATTGAATTCACTGGAGAATCGTATAACATCTAATAAAAATTTGGGTTGAAATATGTCCTTAAAAGTACACTTCCTGCACTCCCTCCTATATTTCTTTCCGGAAAATCTTGGCGCAGTGAGAGATGAGCACAGGGAGCACCTTCTTCAGGAGATTTCAGCTATGGAAAAGAGTTATCAAGGCAAAAGGAATCCTAATATGCTGGCTGATTATTGTTGGACCATCAAGAGGGATACTCCACAGGAGAAATATAGCAGAAAATCGTCATTTCATATTTTCTAGGTGAGTCAAATGTTTGAATATTGTGTAGTTAAGAAGGCAGAAAGTATTAAATTGTTAGAAATTATAAATTCCACTCTCTCGGAAACCTTGCGTGATGGAAAAAAACCGATATCATATTTGAATTCAGGAGAAAATACTAACAGAATCACTTTTTTTCCCCGAGATAAAAAAAAAAATATTTTTTGGTCCCCAGTGTAATTAACACATCTCTCAACATTAATATTTAAAGTAAATCTAGGTGCACAAAATAAAAGTTAGTAAGTATTTTGTGACTTTCCCCACTATTAGTAATAAAAATTAAAGGAATTAGGGCCAAAAAACAGAATAGCTTTATTTTTTAGAAGTGGAGAATGAATTTTAAGAAAACGTTTTGTAAAAATATTCATGCATAGGTTAAGCAAGTAAAATTTTTTTCTAAATATAACACACCCTTCAGTAAAGTCTAAAATAATAAAAAGAGAATTTTCTAAACATTTTTTTACATTTTAGGTCCAGGGTTTATTTTTAAAAAAGTTGTGGACATTTCAGGATAGGCTCTGTATATAAACATTGAAAACTTTAAAAGTTAGCCAACCATCTAGTTAGCTCTACTTTTATCTTGAAGTAAAAACTTTCAAAAAAATTTTTAAACATATTTAAATTGAAGAGTAATCTAATAGATAGAGCAAAAGAACAAAAATGCATATATTTCACTTTTAAAAGGTGGGGGTTGAATTTTAGAAAAATAATTTTTGGATTATTTACAGATCCATATTAAGTCGACCCATCGATTTCGATCCATCGAAATTGGTTTTTACTAGATATCCCCACCACCTATACGAATTTTGAAAGAAAATGAATATGATCAATGCCCTATGAATAAAAATATTTAGGCAAATTTGAGGAAAATCAATTTGGTCAATCCTGAGATATATGGTCAAAAGCAGTGCGACACACGTAGTTCTCCCACTATAGCGGCGCTGCAGCCCCCACCACTCTCAGGCTCCAATAAAAGAGCGTGCACGACAGTGAATTTTCAATTCATCGTCGACCATCACCTAGAGAAGACCAAGAATAAGAAGATGAAAGACGACAGAAGAAGTTACCTGACCGCCTCGACGTGGGACCTCCCGGCAGATGCCAACATCCTTGCCGGAGCAGCAGGCCTGGCCGGCCCGCCAAGAGAGCCGCTTGACGCGGACGCTACCTTCCCGCTCAAGCTCGCCGGGCTTCAATTGCCCTGGCCGGCGGATTCAGTAGCAGTAGCCGACTCAGCGTGGGATCGCTCTGCCACGCCGGAGAAGGACGGCCGACGTCGACCCGATACTGCAGGGCTCTGGGGGCCACCACTGCCACGATTCAAATACGTATAGAAGCAACTGCCTTTACTAGGATTTGAACCTTAGAACTCTTGGCTTCGAAATCAGCTGATTTGCGAAAACGCGTTCACCACTAGACCAACTCGGTGAGTTAGCCGAGAGGGCGAGATACATATTACTAACCGTCTAACCAAAGGGCTAGACGGTGAATATTAAAATTTTAAATTAGAAATTAGAATTAGATAAAGAATTTAATAGGAGAAATTAAAATTGGAATATTAAATATTTTACAGATATTATTTTTTTTTTAATGTCATTTTACTTCATTATATCTTATACTACCATGGTGACCGAAATATAATTATGTAAAAGGATTAATCTTTGTTTCTTTAATAAAGTAACCCCTCAAGGGGTTAGGGCTTATGGTTATTTATGGTTTAATACCTTCCCTGACATAACACGATTGAATCCTGAAAATTTGAAATCGGTCGGTTGGTTCTCGCTTGATGCTGTTCCAAACAAATTGATTCACAAACTTTCACAGTTAAATATTAGATTAAGACAGTAGTAAAGCAATATGAAATAAATAAATTACAAACACTAGCATTACAAGAAATATTATAAATTAGTATCAAAGACAAAAGTAGATCAAACATTTTGAACATTCATTTTTATATTGTTCAAATTAAAATAATAAGTACTTGTAAAAAAAGGGTATAAATGGGTAAGATAATATATTTTATGTCGATCATTTGTGAATAATAAGATACATTTATGCTTTAATATTTCATACTTAGTATGTAACTAACTTTATATTGTAATATAATTGATTATGCTGTCACTGTAATAAAACACACACAAACACTATAGAATTTGAGAGAAATGTATATAACTGTTAAAATAAGACGTAAAATAATGAGTTTAGTAAGTGGGGTTAATGACTGGCAAATTAAATGTTTTGAATTCAAGGTTAAAATAGAACCTTGAATTAATATGGAAACAATATTATTTTTTCAAATAATCGTAGTTGATTAGGCACTTCAAAAAATGATAATGGATAGAAAATCGAAACAATAAAATATATATAACTAACGTACACTTGTTTTACAATCAATACCTAATTGTTTCACATCTTTTAATAAAGTAAGATTTTTGAAGTAAATTTATTTTATCTTAAGTAATTATACAGTCACAAAAAAAAGATCAATTAAAGAAAAAATTGCAATTATTAATACGACTGATAATACCAATAACAAATTAATTATGGTATAATAAATTCATTATGGTAATTGAAAAATTATTTATGACATTAAAAAACATTATCTTACAAGCTAGACGAACTATAAAAAAAGAAAAAACACGATTTTGCAATTTTTTTTCTTTTCTTTAAATTACTAAAGCTTCAGGAAGGTACACGCTACGCACAATTCTATAAGTTTTACATAATTAGTAAAAAGAAGAGCGTAAACAATACAAAACAAGCTTTAGAAGAAAACTACGTACACATTTGCCTCTATGTCATCTTCCAATCGATAATAATACATTTCGTTCATTAAGTCCAGGAATGTAGGAATGATGCTAACTGATTAAACTCTTCAAGTATCAGTATCATCATCATAAAATGGTTATCTGCCCTGCCGAAAATCACTTACACACCATACTTAATTCCATTATCTTCTATTCCTAACTAAAATTTTCAGTTCCTGACCCCTCAAGTTTCTTTTTAGATTGTCTATAATCTAGGATTCTAAGTACTAAATCTAGTATTCTTCTAGTACTATTTTAACACATTTTCCTCTCGTGATTTGTCCCATTCAACTTCTACCCGTGACAGTCAATTAGAACAATTCAGTTACTGTGAATTGTCTTACTTAACTTTCTTCATTACTTTTTTCATTTTTCATTTTGTCTATTTAATCTCTTCCACACCCACACTTCAAAAGCCTCCAGTCTTTTTTTTTCTTAAAGTTCATGTTTCAAATCCGTACAGAAATAGACTTCAAACGTAACACTATACAAAACGCTTTTTCAATTCTACCTCCATCTTACAATGTAATAAGTTTGTCTTTCTCATAATGCTTCCATAGACAATGGTATTCTTCTTTTTAATCCGTTTTCACATATGCAATCTTTTGATAACAAGGTATCTGAGTGCTGTTTTATTTATTCAGATTTTCCTTCTTCTGTGCAGCTATTCATGTCTTATTGCCTCATATTCTAATTACTTTAATTCTAATATTTATTTTCATTCAGTATCCTTTTTAATGTCTTTTTAATATTTCTAAAAATCATCAGTTAATATTCTGCATTTAATCTCCTAAAATATAAAAACCTATCATCAGTTAAACTTTTACAATTTACACAGATTCCTTCTTTCTACAAAAATTCCTTCGTCTTTTTTTTTAAATTTTTGATCAGATTTTCAACATAGATATTAAACAAAGTTGGTGGTAAGCAGCACCATTACATTACTCCTTTTCTTAAATGAAACCATTCAGCATAAATATTCTTAATTATAACTACAAATTTCTAATTCGCGTGCAATTATTTAATTATTCTTTGATGTTTCTGCTCTACTTTTTGGATTTTTACGGTTCCAATTAGTTTATTGGATTTTACAAGATGAAGTTCTTCTTCTATATTTATAAAATACACACTTATTCCTTTACGATCTTGTTTACACCTCTTTCCAATAGTTTTTACAAGCGCAATTCTGTCTACTGTTCACATCATTAGCTGTTCTTCAGTAACCTTTAACTTACTTCTACTTTCTTACCTTGTCTTCTGTTGAATTCGCAAAATAATCTTTAATCCAAATTAAACTAATTGCCATACAATCGTGAAACTTTCCTTCACCACGCTTTTTGAATCTCCAAAATCTCCAGGTGTTGATGAAAAACACATTCATATAGGTTTCACATTTTTCTCTATTTTCTTTTTCGTAACAAGTCATGATAATGATATGAAAAGCTGTATTCATTAACCCCTATTATTCATACATATTAAGATGTAGTGGATAATATTAGAATTTCAATCGCTTACAAAAATAGTATTACAGATACGTTTTGCAGTTTCAATTACATTAATCGGTTGTTTCAAGACATAATCTCACCAATTTAATGTTCCGATTGAACCCAAACAAAATATCTCTAAAAATAAAAAATACATAAAAAAATCTTAATAAATAACAGAGAAAGATTTTAATTGCATAAAAACAGGAACTAATAGGGTATTTATTTATCTGTACAGAATATTCAAAAGTATTCATAATATAAGATAAATATTCAGTTATACATGAAATCAAGATACAAATAGGCCTAAAGGTTATTGAAATATTTAGTACATAAAAATATAAATTACAATAGTGTTGTATTTATTACTTAATATAAAACCTGGTATAAGTTAATTAGCAATAACAATTGTAGGTTTTATATGAAAGACGATCTGCCAACTGTAAAACGTAAAGTAGGTTAAGTGCAATGTGTGAAGGTATTCAACTTCATTATGTATAAAAGCCTGTACATTAAGAAAGTCGAACCGTACTAAAACATACATTCTAATGAAGTGATAAAAAAATTAAAATTAATTTAATAAAACTACAATTACGATAATTAATTATGTATATAAAAATAAGTTTTCAATAGAACCTAACATTTTTCAGAATAAGATTAGATAATAAATAATGAATCCTAACTATTTAAACGATTTCTATATATTTTACGTGCTTCACTATAACGCAATAAAAGTGAAAAAAATTATTTATAAAAATTTTATAAACTGTCATCTTAATGGCGACAAATTACAACAATAAACCAAATGGAAGTTTGGTCATTAGGAATATAATTTTCCTGAAACTGTCTCCAGCATATTATCTCCTGTATCTATTAATCCATTTTCCCAGTTAATACTGAAGAAACATGTGATAACTAATGGAATAGCAAAGCTAAAATATGATTGATAACTCTCTATTATAACTTACCAGAAAGGGTTCCGTTATAATCAATATTAATACAATCAGGTATTTTTTGTCATACTTGCAAATTAGATGATGACAGCAATATATCATAAACCTGTTTTCAATGATGTAATATTACTTTGTTTTTATTATAATTACTCGTAGATATAACATGGCTTAGGCACCTCTATATAATTAGAGTAATATTATTTATTTGCCAAATTCTTAAGTACCATACAAAGAAGATAATAAAAAATTAGTCACTGGCCTACAAAAAACATCAATTGCACACTCATAATATTGTAAATTAGCATTTATCAATTTTTTTTTTTGCGAAAAGATTATTTCACCTTTTTAACCATATAAATATTCTAATTTTGAAAATATTTTATTACGAAAACTACATTAATCTTCACTCAAAATCAGAAAAAATATATCAACAACGCCTTATTTTCAATTATTCAGGCAAGATTAATCTCCTTTCATCTTTCACAAAATACGCTCAATTTGTCGGCAAGGTTTTCACAAAAAGAAAAATATTATCTCCGCAGTAGGTACATCACTTTAAACAGTTAATTTTTATAACTTGTTAACAATGATCCTCGTGCTAACGCATTACAATACAAGCTGAATAAATTTCTTTATATTCAAACCCAATGCAACAGAACTAGTAATTTTCATTCATATGCGACGTTAGCAATTGATTTGTCATAAATTACTGGGGAGAGCCAGATGCTTCATATTTTATTAAATTATAATGATAATATTTGCATACTAAACTACTATCAATCCAGAATTTTTTTAATTTTTTTATTATTAAAAAATTCGTATTAGCTGAGCTACCAGTTACAATTTTTACGCTTTTATATTCGTGTTTTATTTTTTAATTTTATTCAAATAAACACTTGATTATTCTGTGTTATTTGTAAGAGTTTAAGATATTGTAAGACAAATATAATTATTGTTTCCATTCTCACAAGATATCCGAGTAATTAATTAAAGGTAAACTTAGCTTTCTCTACAATTACATTAATCTATTTTTTTTTTTTATGTTTTTTAGTGCCCACAGAAATCCATGAGACGACGAGTGATTCGTACATCGTGAGTTAGAATATCTGTTTTGACTTGGATTTATATCTGTAACACATTCATATAAAAATCGTCTTCAATGACAAAATAAGCTGATAAGTCTCCGTAAAACATTTTCTCCATTTATTATTAACGATAAACTCTTAATTTTCAGTTCAAATTGGATAAAAAGGGATATAATAAACCAGGGAATACAGTTTGTTATTTCTACCGGTAATATCACTCAGCTTGAACCAAAATATTACAATCCGAGGATGAACATTATTCCAGAGTTCTTAATACAAGACATGAAAAATTCGTAATATAACAAACTTATTTATTCGTAAGTAACAAACATTCGCGATCAATTAACTTCAAAATTATTAGAACCTCAAAAAATACAGTATATTTAAACCTACATAAACTTAAATAATATTATAATGTTTACATATTTATAAATACGTAAATATTTACTTACGAGGTGCTAGCAGCGTTCATTAAATTTTATTCTGACAGTTCTTAATAGTCCTTTCATTCGTATGGGATGAAGTAAGTGTATGTATTAGTAAGTTCAAAAATAAGTACGTTCAGAACCGCCAAAAAGATTGTTTAATTAAAATTTAGTAATTTCGACTGTTAAACATCCATCATCAAAAGAGACTGAGAAAAAGGTGTACGCAAGAAAATTTGAAAAGAAATAATAGTAAAAATAATACAAAATATTTACGTTAAAATAAATAGTACTTAAATAATTAATTGATTAGTTAATTAAGTCTGTTTATAATGTTTTATTTTCCAGTTATAATTCATTTCTTCAGTGTCTACGGATTGTTAAACAACTGAAATACCCATCACGTAATAGTTTTTATATTAAAATCTTAAATTTTGTCTTTTGTGCGTAATCTAGTTTTCCAATATATTTCAACAATCATTCATCGTAACTCTTTATTTATTTATATTTATACTTCGAGGTAACTCTTACAGGTAATGTTATAACGGGTTGTTCGCCGACACAAATTGCTACTTAGAATGCCTTAATCATTAGGATACATTACTAGGTGAACTGAAAACATTGGCAAAAATAATTGCTCAGATTTATCGTCGATTTCTTAAAAACCTTTATGCGTTATAATAACAGCAACGCTGTACCCCATTATCCTAACCAAAAAAATTTAATTCGAAAAAAATCATACATGATGAAGTAAAATACATCACAATGTTATTTCTTTAAATAAATTAATTGATACATTAGCCTAAAAGCGTTCAGTATAAGAAATACGACTGTTTTCAAAATTGAAATAATAATAATAATAGAAGAATCATCAATACTACTTGTGATCCTGTGTCGCATACAGTATTACCTACAAGAATATGTTAAATGTATTCAGAAGTCGATTATTGTACTCGATTCATGCAGAAGGCTAATATTTTTACTTACAGTCGCATAAATAATTAATGTCATTAGCGACTCATCAAGATCCGAGTGAATGTACCGGAAAACATGTAGCCTTGAACAGACTCAACCAACCATTCCTACTGAGACGTGTCGTTAATTGAAATCCAACCACCAAAGAGCACCGGTAAGAAGGCTGTAGTAACTGAAATTAGCCTCGTTTTGTTTCTATCGATTCTAGAACCTATAACTTTCAAATTGAAATTTATCAATTTAAAAAATAATAATTTATAATTAATATATCAAATTAAAAAAAATTAAGATTAAAATGTATTTATAATTGTTTTTTTACTATTGAAACAATGAAAAACCCATCATTATATAATGATGATTTAATTATAAAATCACTCAATCTATCATGGTAAACTAATAGAAAGGAACATCAAACATAATTTATCTAATTTAACGTAATAATTAAACAAAATTAATTCATTTCAAGTATAGCCTAAGATATGGATTTAAAAACGAAGATATCGTAAAAATTTTTGAAACATCTTAAATTTAAAAATATAGGCAGCAGTGGTACGAGAAGCTATTAAAATATTCAATGATTACAAATAAAATTAAAACAAATTGTAATAACTGGTATACTACTAGACAGATTTTCCTCTGGTAGGAGCATGAGAAAACATTTTACTTCTACAACACAAAAAATTGATAGTAACTTTTAACAACCTACATTTCATTTGGCTAGATCAGAAAATTATTAAAAATACATATAGAATTTCCTATGTAAGATGGGCTTTGCGTAATAATTAAGACGTGGTGACCCACTCAGAATAAAATATAATCTGTCTGTAAATATACGTATGATCTATAATAAAACAAAACTGAAAGTAAATAAATGTTGAAACCACACAATTTAATATTTAATTTGCGAATAAAACTGTTAAACAAAGTTACATAAAGAGGTGTTCATTATATTAAATGTATCTTTATAAAATTTAAATAGAATGGCTAACAAAATTTATTGCTAAAAGTTTACATACAAGAAAAAACAAAATATATTTAAACTTTTATAAGGAACAAAACCATAGGGAGTTTTAATGGGAAAGATAATGGTGTATATGTTACGCCAACACTCATAATACTGCTTTATTTTTACAAAATAAATTATTTTACAAAATCTAATAGTACTGTTTTGAGATTTAATTTAGGGAATAATGAATAAACAAAAGAGAAATAAATAAATTAAATAAAATAAACTCTATCTTAGAATTAATTAACATACCATTATATTTGTATATTGACCGAAAAAGAAACCGATATAAAGACTGTAAAAATTCCAACCTCCGAACGGGAATCAAACTTAAGGTCTTTTAAGATTTAAGCAAGTTAATAAAATTATAATTTAGGCTATTTATCTATATTATAACATATATGTATAAATGTTTTTATTTTGCAGTGAGCTATTCGGAACATTTAAAAAATTAGCAATGATTTATGGAATACTGAACCAGTTTAGACACATGTTATCGGTAAACTAGTCAAAATCCATTGTTCATTAAAACATTTAAGAGAAAAACATTTCAAAAATTCATTACAGGTGATAAATATTTAATCATTTAGAGATGTAAGGATAGTCAACGGTGTTTTATTTCTCGATTTAATTAAACAATAAAATATTAACACAATACATTACAAAAAAAAAATTGTTCGCAGAAGTAATAAATAGACCTAGAATTGAATAAGTAAAAAAAAATAAGTTTTTCTAGTATAAAAAAATCATTACGTATGAACATCGGCCGTCTGGCAGGTTATCATTAAAAAACATTAGATAACTTATCTCGTAAACAAAAACCAAATGAATAAATTACAGTAAATATTACAATCAATCAATCAATTTTTTATTATAATCAATTAAAAGAGAATGTTGTTGTAAAGTAAAAGATATTACAAAATTAACAGAAAAATAAATTATAAATAAAATCAATCCTCCCCCTATATATATATATGTACACGAGGGTTTTTTTTTCAAGCTCCGATCGGTCGCAAAATAAAAAACCGCGCATATGAACCTTTACGCATATGTGTTGCGCAGCGTCTCTAGTATGGCCTTCAATCACGCCGCGTCACTTCGTTTAGTTCTGAACACGCAGCTAGCACGTAAACATGTGCATCTCCCACCAAGTGTGAATTGTACAACAATAGCATCTCCCGCCAAGTGTGAAGTGCGTGCGATAATTCGATTTCTTCAGGCTGAGGAGTGTAATGCAGCTGAAATTCATCGACGAATAAGTAATGTGTACGGTGAAACTTCAGTGAGTGACAGCAAAGTGCGACAATGGTGCAGGAACTTTAAAGCAGGACGTGCAGATGTTCATGATGCAGGCGGTCAGGGAAGGAAGTAAGTGTCAACCGATGATCTCGTTGAGCGAGTGGATGAGGCAATTCGAGAAAATCGTCGGTTCACAATTTCTACGAAGGGAAATTCAGAATAAGTGAAGAGGAATATTGTCATCAGGCATTGTCTTTCTCCATGGCAATGCTCGGCCGCACACTGCAGCTGTAACAAAGAAGCTCGTGCAGCGTTTTCGTTGGGAAGTGTTTGATCACCCACCATACAGCCCGGACTTGGCTCCATCCGATTTTCACTTCTTTGCTCACATGAAACGCTGGCTAGGAGGACAACATTTTGGTACAGACATCGAGTTGCAGACCAGCGTAGAAACACGGCTGAAAACACAGGCGGCTCCGTTCTATGACGAGGGTATTGGAAAGTTGGTACCACGCTACGACAAATGTCTAAATCGGAGTGGCGACTATGTAGAGAAATAGCGTAACTCTGTAAGTACTTGAACAAATAAAAAAAAATTATTTTCTCTGTGATTTTAATTTTGTGACCGGTTGACGTTTTTCAAGGTTTCCAGAATGAGTTGGTGAGAGTAATGGAGGCGTGGTTTGCACGGAACATAGAAATTCATAACTATCAGGAATTGTCGTATATCCGAGAGGAAATCAATCGGGTCGTTTCACGTTACAAACAACGGCTAGGTAAACATGTGAACTAAACTTTTGTGTCTTCTACACAAAAGTGAGGATGTCCGGCGACTAAAACGCCTTCACATGCTAGACCTGGGGGAGTCTGACTCTTGGGCAGAGATGACTTCCCTTAAGTGATGAGCATCTTCTCTATGCCTTGATGAACACCTATTTACTTTCATAAACTAACTATTTTACTGTTTTTCTTTTATTTTGTCTTTTAATATTATTTGATTTATTGTTTTTTGTTAGTCTTATCTGTGTAAGTGCATTTATATATATATATATACTCATGTATGTATATATGAACTGTTGATTTTTTATAAGTACGTTTTATTGTGGGGATTCATTGGAAACCCCTGATCAAGTGCTTATTATAATTCTATTACTAATGGTTACTTCTTGGAACCTTAATAAACAAATTACGACAAAAAAAACATTAATAACTTACTCCAAGAAATCAACTACTAAATAATAATGCAAACAACAAACATATCTATATTTACCAAATTTAATTACGGTATACATGACTAATAATAATTAAACTAAATACTAATTGATAAATCGATAAGTAAAAATTGGTTTAAAATTTAGTATAATGTACTGTTCGGATGTCAATAATAAATACAAAATATGGAAATCTAAATTATCATGTTTAAAATAAAATAAAAGAGGTAAGACAGTACAGGGATATGAGGAGGGATCTTTTACAATGTCAGTCGAATGAAACTTTTAATCAGTATATATATTCTGTGGTCACGTATACGTCAAACTATGTAGGAGGATTTTAGGGATGGATATGGTATCAGTTATGAACTGTAGATTGAACAATTTGTGGAGAAGTGATGTTAGGAATAATAATGTGCCGTTCTCAGTAAAGTGGGATATTTTTCTACACGGTTTTAAAGTCGGTGGTTTGATAAGATACTGTTCACAGATGTTGGATTAAACAAATTGAGAGAACAACCTGAAAATTTTCAGAGATTTTTCATCAAAAGTTTAGGTTTTCCATTCACTTGCACCCGTAAATATTTAATGTACTTTGAAAGTAGTGTGACTGTTATAGTCCTTTTCGGACCGATTGCACTGTTATTATACTATGAATATTTTACTCAGACTTTAAATAAATTTAAATTTTATGACGTAGAGAAGGATTTAAGTCTGTTATAACAACTGCAAGGAGAACTTCCCAAACTTTCAAATCACCGAGGATCTATAAATTAAAATAATAAAAAGATCACAAGAGTTTTTGTAGGTAGAAAACTTTGTCAATACTGCCGAATTTGATACTGTTTGTGATAATGTAAGAATGAATTCGACAAGAACAGTTAGTTAATAAGGAATATTTTTTCAAAAAGATTTCATATCTGCCTTATTAAATAACGACACAGTTCTTGAAATCTATACCGTCGCCCGGATGAGGAGGAGAGATGATATGATATAAGCTATGTAACGAGAAAGAGGGAATTTTTTTCATTATATCAGTGTACCTTATTTTGCGTTCATATAGAAATAAGTGGTTTAGCGTGATTGCTATGAGAGATAATCAGATTGGATTGACGGAAATATTAAATTACTTTCCTATCTAACCTCTAAAAATTGTGATATAAAACCGTCGTAAAAGGAAATATAATTTTGAATTTTTAAATGTCTTTAGTTAAGAATAGAGATTTTAAGACATACATTGTTTGAGAATACAGAAAATTTTTAACAGTTATTTTTAAAAAAATAAATAATCTAATTAATCAAAACAAAAATGTAATTGGTACATCTGTTAGGAAAATATAATCATATCTTACTAACTTCGGCCGTTCTGTCACCACTGTCTCGCCTTACATAACAGCAGTGTGAAATGCCTAGACCGAACAGATTACAGGCAGAATAATCTATCTACCTCTACAATCTTGCCGAGCTCAAGATAGAATCTTGTGAGTTTCATCAAATTCGGTTGGACAGATTAGTCGTGGTGTTCTAACTACGGGCAGATAGACCATTATCTTATTAATATATATATATATATTTCCCAAGCAAACAGTGAATTATTGAAATCTACAGCTCAATTGGCGATATTAATGAAAAGATTTTGAAATAAAATTAAATGGCATTCTATGATTTAAAATTAACATAAATCAATACTTAATTAAAAGAAAAAGTTAATATGTCTCTCATTAAACATAAGTTTATTTATACCGCACAATCTACTATCATTTTTTTTTATCTCGGCAAGTCCGCACATTCTAATGATTTTTTGTAATCTAGAGTAGTAACCATTCCAACTTAAAAAAAAAGGATATCTAAACTTAGTTCCCATAGTGAAAATACGCTATAATACATCTGCCTAATAATTTTTATTACACACAAATAAATGAATCTGTAAAAAGAATTACACTTTTAATACTGTAAGAAATAATTTTCAATAACGTATGTGATTTCTCACCAATCAAGTAAATGATTGTATAAGAAAATTCGTATTAATCGAAACTTTTAAAATTAAAACAATGTTATTATCACAATTAATAATTAACTTCGAAATTTAACCTAAAACCTTATTCAATTAAATTTCCTTTAGGTTGTACTTAATCGAAAAGTTTTCTCAAATACAAATTAATATGCAACCGCATTATTTTAAAGTGAATAATACATGATATAAACTCTAAAATAAAAAAAATTTTAAATATTTAACCATCAATATCGATAAAAGCGAGATGATTATATAACAAACACGAATTCATTGATATAAATCTATTTATGTAAATATAAATAAAATATAAACTGGATTTCAATTACGCCACATATTGAAAATTATATTTAATATAAATAATATAAAGGTAATTAAGCGGTTAATTTATAATACGCAAACAAATTTATCGACTAATTAAAACTGGTAACGATGTATAAATGATACTCACTTCTAACTCAAATATTGCTATAAATTCGTAAAAATGGTCTTCTAGGCTGAAGTTGGTGCCTTTCAAACTAACCTCAAAAATAAAACACAGTCACAGTACAAATAGATTTATGAGTAATACTGAATCGATCAATATCATCATCTTCACAATATATTTTTACAAAGAGGTTTTGATGGATTCAAAATTTAAGGATGAACAATTTAAATCGAACTTAATAAGTATAAAAAGAATAACCGATCAGTCGGTTCAAAATTTTGAATTTCTCCGTCTTTGGAGCACCTGGATACATTTACAAAATTTTTTTAGGCTTAAATCCCAACCGACCTCATGATAAAACCTAGCATGTTTCAATAAAATTCGGTCGGCGGTTTAGACTTGATGCTCTGATAGAAAAAGTAGATAAATATTCATTTTTATTAATACAGATAGACAAATAACCGCGTTTCAAGCAATTAGTGAGTTAATCTTCGGTTTACTAATCAGATATCAATGAAAAAAATTTGAAATAAAATTCATTTAAACAGAGCACTTAATGATTTAAAAATAATGTAAATCCATGCTGAATTAAACGAAAAAGTTAAATGCAAAACATTTCACAAATTTTTATTTCAACAACAAACAACAATTTCACGTTTTAAAATGAGAAAATAATTATAATCGTAGAACAATTTTCAAACCCGTAAAATGAACTTATTAATATTAAATATAAAGACACAGCAAATTACAAGAAACTAAGTCGCAGCACTCTTTTACACATAAAAGCGTTTAAATAAAAAGAGATGAAATGGCCTTACCCGACCACAAACCACCCACAATTCACTTTAAAACCGTCGAAAACAACTGACACTGAAATAACTGTACTATACAGTATTTATTCTTTTCGGATGTATTATTCATTAAAACATCCCAGTATTTTCGCAAGACATTTATTTCTTTTTTCGAAGAAGATATATATTATGTAGGCTACGAAAATTTAAAAAAGTAGAAAGAAAATAGAAGAAATCTAATGTATAGTACGAACAAAGGATTCTAAATAAATAGAACTTTATTACAATCCGGTACAATTATATATATATGACCTTATAAAAGAGGAAATCTGTATTTAATTTAAGGAATTAGAGATGATGATTAGCTTTTACCTAAAGAATAATGAACTAAGTCCAAGAGAATTACAACAATTCGGGCAGTATAAATAAATACATAAAATAATATAAAATCAAAATACCTAACATTAATAATATACCCCGCCAACCATTGTGGCGTAATAGTAATATTTCAGTCATTCATCCAAAGGTTTTGGATTCAAATCCCGATCAGGTATGGTGTTTCTCATCCGCTATAATTTAACATACAACATTCTTTCTAGTACGTTAGCGCCAGGAAGGGCTGTACTCACTAAATCTCATTCACCTTATACCCTCAACAAAAAAATATTCATAAAAATTTCCAATTTTATTTTTCTAAAACTTACAATCACATGTCAGAACGTAATCGTATAAAATCACTTAAGAAGAAAACATAACTTTACATTGAAATAAAATGTCTTCATTTGCAATGGTAACAGTAAAAATAAAAAATAAAAACCACACTACGATAAAGTAAATTTTTACAAACCCCTTTAGCGCTGACTAAAAAATTTTCTACTTCATCAATTAGCATTCTGATAGCTTATCTCAAATATTTCAAAAATTCTCGATATATTAATAAATTTATCGCGAAAAGAAGTCTTTACAATATTTCTATTATATATTCAGCTTAAAAAAATAATCATCTATACTATGAAGTTAAAAAATAATTACATTAACGTGAATAATAAATTCTAAATTAATAGAATATGAACAAAATAAACACGCTTAAATTAAAGCACACAGAAATAAACCCGATGGAAACTGTCACTAAAATAAATAATTAACTCGAATAATAATTACCACCATTCACGCAGAAATAACCACTTTAAAATACTAATTCTTCAGTATATAGTGACAATAAATGTTCACAAATGGTAGTTGTATACACAGGTGATTAAAATACAATGCACAATTTGAAACGTAAAAAAAATGAAGAAAAAGTAAATTTATTGCAATATAACGATAATAAAATATTTGTTAGTGAATTATTTATTCATTCAATAATACATGCAATAAAATAAATAATAAATAAAAAGAGACATTAAATTTCTATCATTTTAATAATGAAAAATTTAAAAAGAGAATTACATTACTCTAATTCTAAGTCTTCCACAAAACAAGAATAATTTTGATATTTGAATAAAAAACCTCTAACTACGAAAAAAAATCATACACTTAAGTTTTTTGTTAACTAAATTATGTCGTTGCAGTTGCAAAGAGGTGCGGAAGAGAGTAAAATAAACAACTTTCTTTCACTGTCAAACGTCCTCCTACAACTTTTACAAAGATAAATCAATCTGTAGAAGTAATGATACTTCTACAGATATAACTATACGGTGCCACTTTCAAAACTCTTACGGAAATTAAATAATAATAATAATAATAATAATAAAATGAAAACAAAAAACATAACGAATTTATAATTATTAAAATTACTATTTTATTTTATTCTTTAACGATTATTTTACGTTTTGGCTTTCAAAATCCGCAGTAATTATTTCAGAAGGGTGCATTTCCGATTTCAGTTGAGAAAGAAAGGATGGCGCAGCGCACTGCTGTAATGATTTTTGAAAGTAATATTACTTTCGGTGTTTTTTTTTTTGTATTTCATGTTGTTAGTGTAATGTGTTCTTTTATAATTCTGCGAGGTACTGTTTGCAGTTCCAATAGATACATTATACTTGTATAGCTGTGATTTTTTCTCCTTTTTACATAGGTGATGTAACTGTGACTGCATCAATTGCTTAATACTGGTACTTGCCAATAACCCACTTCGATCCTTTTACGTATAATGTTTGAGGATTTAGAACCGTGTTTACAAAAAAAGAAAAGGTTCAAATTGACCCAAGACTATTAAAAAGTCAAAACTGATTTTTTGCACATCAACCCCTTCCTTCATACAAGATTACATTAAGGATTACTACTTCGCACATGGAGGTTCTCGCCGAAATCTAATTTGGGCTACAAACTTGATGTTTGGGACCATTGACAAACCAGCTTGTACCTAGTGGTGCTCGCATAAATCTAATTTTGGCTTTCTAAAATATCACCCTTTAAGTTACATCATGAAAAGCTTGAAATCATATCCAAAATCCAGTTTTTTGTTTCTAAATTCGGTTCCTATGAACCGATTAGCTTGATATCAATAGGGTTCTATTTCTACTAGGCTTACTCATTCTACCAAGTTTTATTAAAACCGGTTAAAAACTGCGTCCAGTAGAACGAAAAAAGCCGAGAATGTCTTAATTTTAAATGTGGGGGGAAAAAATTAGTTTCAGTAAAAGATAAAGAATATTACAATATTTTAATAAAATATCGACTTCATTTGCACGTGTATCAGAAACGTGCTCAATAACAATAATATATATATTTTTAAAACATTGCGTAGAACGTGAACAATTAGAATTATATTATTTTCAATGTAACGAAAAAAATTAATAAACCCTGTTTGTTTTTTAAACTCCAGTTCGTGTGAACCGATTCGCTGTAAAATCATTAGGGCTCTATTCCTAACAGGTTTACTTCGTACCACCAAGTTTCGTCAATGATCATCATGAACGATGTTCATGAATAATTTTTTATATATAATTTTTTATCAAATATTTTTTTTTTTTAAATCATTACCATATATGTTATATTAGTAGAAAGAGAAAATACGTTCTTTCAGTCAATTCTAATTAAATATTAACTTTGCAGACAGCTCTAATTGATGAAGTAAAAATAGATTGTCAGATGTAAATTTTATTAATTACACTTGACGGGAAGTTAGTGTTTTTCTTTTATTTTTATAACCCTTAATTTTAAAAAAGTATTCTCGCTGATGTGAAAAAAAAGCTGACAACACAGTTGTTTCTGATACACGGCTTACATACACAAATTAATTAAAAATATTTATCATTTTACTTGAATATAATATATTTTTGTTCGTTTAATTCAGTGATTCCAACTAAAGCGCGCGCGCATACCGTATTTAATTCGTGCGGGTTTGGCGTCACTAGCGGCGAAGGTCGGCACTAACTAAACTAATCACAATTAACATAGAACAAATATCGCTTCTACGGTCGTCAGACTAGTGTACACGCGAGGCTTAACACGACAGATACCGAGTCTAACGTATCGAATTTGTGGCCCAGCCAGAACGAGTTAGTGTTTTACATTTAAATATTATGCATTTATTTAATTCTACCTCTCGCCTTTCTCTTTCTTTTTCCTGTTTAGCCTCCGGTAATTACCTTTCAGATAATACTTCATATGTATGAGTGTAAATGAAGTGTAGCCTTGCACAGTCACAGTTCGACCATTCCTGAGATGTGTGGTTAATTGAAACTCAACCACCAAAGAACACCGGTATCCACGATCTAATATTCAAATCCGTGTAAAAATACTTGACTTTACTAAGAGCTGAACACTTTACTAAGAGTTGACTTCCAAAACAGCTCATTTGGGAAGACGCGTGGGACCAACCCGATGGGTTCTACCTCTCACCTGTGACGACACAAGTCGACTACAACATCATTTTTTGTGGTGGGGGTGTGCGATTTTTTGCAAATCGTAATTCCACAAACCATAAGTATTTTACTTAAGGTATTTTACTACTTTATTTTACTTCTTTTTTTTTTTTTTACTTATGGTATTTTTATTTGTTAGCAAATGTGCTTAAGAAAAATATGACCTTAATTAGGCGAAATCTCGAGATACTGAGAGTGATGTTGTTCTACAGCCTCACCCCCTTGACATTTTAAGTTGAAAATGTAATGTCATTAATGCTCCACATATATAAGTAATCTAACCAAGTTTGGTCAAAATCGGTCCAACATTCTGGAGATATAAGGTGATTTAGAGCCCGACACCGAACCACTCACGTACATACGAACATTAACATCTGGAAAATTTCAGTTTTATTGGGGTTCCTTAGGTGTCAAACCGTCAAGATCCCGTGGAAACCGCATATGCCTAAATTACAGTAATTTTTCTTCTAGAGCTATAGCTCTACTTTAGAGTTAAGCAAACGGGAAAGTAAAAAAATAAGACGGCTTATGAAATAGAATTTTCAATAATTATAGTTATTTTAATCTAACCTTCTAAGATGCATTTTGATAAAATGCATATGATTATTTTCATATCTATGAATTTAATGGACATTTTTTTAAGTACAGTAACGGTATCACATCCCTAATTAAACCTCATAATCAACCCACTTTTATGAATTTGTATTCAAAACATAATTAATTTTTATCTCATTCAAAAAGGAAAATAAGTTTACACTGTACAGACATGTTAAAGAAAAATCGTGGACTTATAATATATTTATTGTTCTGTGTTTTATTCTTTAAAAAAAACATAATCTAATTAAAATTCTTGGCGATGTAAGAAAATCAGTGTTTTTTTTTGTTTTTTTTTTAAACTATATGGTCGAGTCTATCAAGGACTGGATTCCTAGAATCTCCCGGAGGCTGAATAGCTTAATGAAGTAGTAAGTAGTAATAATGAAGTTCTCTTTGTTTGTTCGGAAACAACCAGTGTTTATTGTTTTTTTCTTGTTTTTTTTTTACAAAAAATTGTATTTTTTTCCCTTCATCACCATTCTATTTTCTATTTCTGTTCAGCTTAATATTACAGCCGTTCAAAACACTATGTTCAAATACAGTGTTACTACTGAATTTTTACTATCTATTCCGCTAATAGAACTTATAAATCGGTCAAGTATTTTGAATTTATTGTGTAGGGTTACTTGTATGTATATATACCCTTACATTATTTGTATATGCATAAGGAGAAAGAGAGAGACTGAATGACAGAGGTTTACAAATATTTAAAATGTGTTTTACTTTATTCCTGTGGCACTCTGTGATCTGGAGGATCTGGGATTTATCCAGTCAGCCATGACATTTTTTCACATACTACAAAAATTCATTTAATTTTCATCCATCGGTAGATAGTAAAGGGTACCAGCCAGAATAGTTTAATGTAGAGCCGATAATTCTTGTTTGGGTTTCTTTCTTTGATGTCAATTACAGACATTCAACACATTCATTAGTTGTTTCGAGGAAAGATATTGTAGATATTTGTTTATTAAAAAACACAGATATTTGTGTCAAAACTTTACTCCTTAATTATAAGTGTAAATTTCGATGTCTTTTCAGCCCAATTACAGTAAAAAATTTATCCCGCAATTATAGTTAGGCTATAAATTACTACACCAATACTCCGAATACTAATTAATTTTGATCCATACCAAGGACCATGGTATCAATATTTGTGATGATTGTCTTAATAATAATAATCACTGTCGTCTGTAGTGGAGTGATATTGTGCTTTCTTCTCATCCGTATGTTTTGGGTTCGAATCCCGGCCAGGTTTGATATTTTTCATACGCTGCAAAACTCATATTTTATTGAGTCTAACGGGGAGATTAGCTTTTAGTTAGTTTGAAATAAATAAATAAATAAAATAAATAATTTAGTATTATCATTTCATATATATAACTTGTAGAGAATATACTTTATTACCAAATATGTGTTAATTGATTACTTATTACTAAAATTGTATTTATTTTATGTTAATTTTTTGTGTAAGCCAATATAGATGACAAAAATCCCAATAGTAAACAATGTGTACGTTATCTTGTGTATATATATATATATATTTTTTTTTTTTTTTCAGTAGTCGCTTGTATTTATTTAATTTATTAGTATTTTATTTTGATGATAATAATACGTAGTTATCTAATTTAGTTATGTTGTCACAGATTGAATAAAGTAAACTGAATTCTCTGTTCATTAATTTGTTATCTATTATTCAAATTATTATTGGCAATTAATTTTTAATTTCAGGGTATTTACAGTAATGCTAGATTGTAATAGTAAACTTCAAATTACTGTAATCTAATGCATAATTTGATCCAGTTGAAATTTATTAAAGGTGTTCTGTGTTTTATAGTTAACTCGTATTAAGTTTTTAATCAACGCATCAGATTTTATTAGATATTTTAAGGCTTAATTTAATAGGTTTACTCATTTTATGGTCTATTTCTGTTAATTTTGGTTTATAATGTTAATCAAATTAAATAGATTTGTTAGAAGGTATTTATTAATTATGTATTAAAATAATTATTTTATGTGTTCTGAATATTATTATTTGTTTACTGCTTTATTTATATATTATTACAATTCATTTCATCTATGTATAGGTGTCTATCGTTCTGTAATCATTTGTAGTACAATTTTTCTACTGTTTTTCAACAATTTATTCATGTCAGGAGAGCTTAGCACAAAGCAACAACTACTATAGAGCTGAATAATTTTCTAATACTAAAATGAAATTTTTATTTTAGGACATTTAATAAATTGTAATTGAACTGTATAAAAGAATCAGTAGTATGCAGAGGAGATACTGTAAAATATAGTTTAAACTTAGTCTGAAATGCGCTCAACACAAACTTTTAACATTGGGATCGATTTACTTTCTAGTTAGTTAAGTCGAACAGCAATCTTTGTTTCATACTTAAGCTCCTTTCCTTATATTTCTCATTATATTAAACCTCCTTACTATATTGATTTCGTTTAATAGCCCATTAGCCGTTTTACAGAACAATTATAAGATCCTTTATATCTTCTTCGTATGTAACTTTAATTATAATTGAACTTTGTTTACATATTTTTTAGGATAAACCAGTTCTTTCTTTTTCCTGTTTAGCCTCCGGTAATTACCTTTCTGATAATACTTAGAGGATGAATGAGGATGATATGTATAAGTGTAAATGAAGTGTAGTCTTGTACAGTCTCAGTTCGGCCGTTCCTGAGATGAGTGGTTAATTGAAACCCAACCACCAAAGAAAATCGGTATCCACGATTTAGAATTCAAATCCGTAAAAAAATAACTGACTTTACTAGGATTTGAATGCTGGAACTCTCGACTTCCAAATCAGCTGATTTGGGAAGACGTGTTCACTACTAGACCAAGCCGGTGGGTTCATGATAAACCAATTAAAAAATGACAAAATCTAGAGGGTGTGCGCGCGCGCCTGTGTTTATAGACTATACGTTTTACAAAAATATTGATTTAATTATTAATGTGATATTACATTTACATTCAAAAAGGCTTAAATGATTCCGATATGAATGTCGATAAAGTGACTTTTTGCCCAAAATTTTCATGACTGTATAACGTAGGCTTTAAATTAATGTTATCATTATGAGTTAATTTCGGAATAAGATTGTTCAAGGTGCCAGTTAATTGTTTAATTTATTGTAATATCTGATTCGTTTAACGTTCTATTTTAATAAATCTTTTATATACGGTCACCGAAAATTAATTTTTGTTTTTAACATTGGTTCTATTTGAGGATGCTCATCAACTCTGGAGGTGGAACATTTTTTATGCCTACTCTTCCCTCACTTTATGTGAAGTAAAATAAATAACTCTAGGAGTGATATCACATGTATTTCCTTTGACCCTAACCTCCATATCATCAGAGTATTCTTACTTATAGAGCCTGTAGGGAACGATTCGTATGAATTACTCGTCGTGACAGTTTTTTTTGTGTCAGTATCCTACATGTTGGTTTAATTCTATACGGGGAACTTCATCGGGTCTGTTAGGGTATCAGCGGTTATAATGTATCAGTACTTGATTATTAGTCTCTTCAAACATTTGTCTTTAAACCAGTGAGATTATCTATTCGTCAGGGTTTGAGGTACTACTTACCGTAAGTTTTGTTATTTGTTATTTATTTTTAATGTCAGAAAATACAATTTACTGATAATAAAAACTTTAAAAAATTTGATTGCCGTTCATCACTTTTTCTTTCATATTACGAATTTGACTCGGCCTCTAAAGAATTATGTGTCATTCTAATTTTTTCTTCTTGATCATTAACAGTACAAGTTCATCTAAATCCATTTATAACCAAAAACACAAAAAATTAACGCTTTCTCTCTTTCTCTATGTTAAACCATAAATCTTTGCTCATCGGGACAGTTTTTTTTTTTTTTTTAAGGAGCTGATCAGTATCCTAGATGCTGATTTCATTCTATACGGGGAATTTCATCGCCACTGTTAGGGTATCAGCGGTTATAATGTCCCAATATCTGATTATCAATCTCTTCAAATATTTGTTACATCACGAAAAATGATAGACAAAACTAGAATCAGCATAGATAAAAGTAGATTAGCGGGGATAATTTAATTGAAAAATCCCAGCTGCAGTTGGCAGTCAACTACTGTAAAACTTTGTCGTATTACTATTATATTAAGAATGAAAGTAAAAAATCCGATTTTCTGATATTAATAAATCAATAAATTAGAAATCTTAGATTATCATCCGAATGTTACGAGTATTCCATTAAGAGAAAATGTGAAATCATTTTTTAATGAGCCGTTACATCAGTCTTACAACAATAGATTGTAATTACAATTTATTTACAATAAATTGTAATAAGATTGTAATACATTATGAAAAAGGGTCTTTGGAGAAAAAGTGTACTTATTTTTTAACAAAAAAAAATTGTCCTAAGTAGATCTCGAACTGCACATGGGTCATTTCATAACTTACCTCTTGAGATACTGCTTTGTTATTGGCTTTAAATAAAATATTCTAGGTTATACATTTTATTATATTTTTAAGTATGGACCAATCAGCTAATCTTCGAAGTTAAAACAGGTATGAATCAGAGAAATGTAAAATTTTCATAATGATTGGGTAGTCATTTTGTTGAAAACTGCCGGGTACATTTTACAAATTTTTAAATTCTGAAAAAACTTTTTAAATTTAAATACCTCAATTTTAGAGTTTAAAATTAGTCAAAGATAATTCCCCAAGTGATTCAGAATAAAAGTGCATTTGTTTTTCTGGAAGGTATCCCCCATGAAGAAATGTCAGACTATTTGAATAAGACCTGCTTGTCTTGAGAGTTTTTCAAATTCTTAAACAGGTAAACTGTTAAAAGCCTATGAACGGATATGTATGTATGCTAATGTAATGAACAAAAAAGTAAATATTTTTTGATTAACAAAAGGGGCTCATTTTAGATAAGAAAATGGTAGTTTGGTATTGTGTTTATTGAATATGTTTATTTACTTTTAGTGTTAATTTATTTTATTTTTACCCCCTTGATCCGATTTGTTTTTGCCCTAAGTATTTGGTCTACGTTTATTTATATTATGATGAAAATGATATATCAATATTTATGGTAGTATTAAAAGAAGAATTGTATCGACAATCGTCTTCTCGTTGTTTGTTGATCATAAAAAGAATATTTTTAATTACGCTATCGATTGTTATCTAAGCAATATTCGTTTGAAAAGCTTTAATTAAGTATGCGATAAATTACTGATACTCTCCTTTATGTGACTAATAAAGTAAATAATTTGGCAAAGACAGTAATTCTTAATGATGAATGTGATTGTAGTTTCCATATTACGGTAAACAGATATAACGTCATCACTTTCTTAGTTGAATGATATGACATTAACTTCCGTCTTTTTGGACAGAATACATTCTGTAGTCTGTAGAGCGTGGCAACGTTGTTTCATGTACATTAAACTCGCAATATCATTTTATTTTTAACAATACTAACAGTAAAGTTTGGATGTTGTTAAGAAAATGAAATTTACTACAGTTTATAACTGACTTTTCTGTTATCAAGACCTTACAGAGCTTTATTTTTAAACTTGGTATATTATTTTTATTGATTGGTCATTACTTTTTAACAAGAATTGATGTTATTGGTCCTTATAATAATTGAATGCCAGGACTGTTTTAAAAATAAAGATTTTCCTTACTAAATGAAGATTTATTAACGAAAAAAGATTTCTTCAAATGATATTCTTCACTTCGGTACACTTAAAAGTAATTATAATATATTTTGCTTTTTTTTAAATTTTAATACAGGAAAAAGGAAAATTAAAATCACAATGTAAAAAATTAGTTTTTAACTGAATTAAAGAAAAAAGGAAAATGTTCTCATTTCATAATATTTTTCTGTTAATGTATAAAACTTATCTTTAGCAAATAGATCGATTTTGAATCAATAATTGTTTATTATATAGTTTTTTTTTGTAGACCTAATATAAAATTTTTCCCGTTAAAAGAAATATTTTAACAAAAATTATGTTTACTTATACAGCATTCTTGATATATTTACGTACGTTTATAATACTTGTGACTCAAAAAATCGTGTTTTTTTTCTAATTAAATTCGTTTAATTTGTAACTGTAATTCCTTTTCCGATTTTTTAAACAAAAGTCAGGTTTGAATTTCTTGTGGACTGCCTTTATCATGCAGTCAAAATTTTTTTATAGGCTTATGCATGTTTTAAATATAAAATTAAAAAAAAGTAAAATAAATTAAAAATATAACTATAAAACCAGCTTAAAAAAATATTTCTAAAAGTATAAAAATATAAAAAAATAATACTATTACAGGCCTAAAATTTCAACATTTTGATATGTGCGACAATTTAAGAGTTAGAAAGATAGTGATTGTTTTTAATACAAACTAAGAGCTATGCTAAACAATTATTTAAACAAATTTGAAGACAATATTATGCTCCAAAATCCCTTTACAAAAATATTACTTAAAAATTTATCATAATTGACCGATTTGATTCTTAAACATTCGTCATTAGTAAACACTAAGGAATAAAAAAATTAAATTATAATAATAAAATCTTTATTGACCAACGAACTGGTCGTACCAAACATTATAAAAACATATTTTAAGCCGGAGTTTCAGTAGAAGAATAAAAATAATAACTTTTGTCGTTCTAGGAAATCCCATAACACGTCTATCTATAAACAATCGTCTAACGTCAATCCCGTTAAACTACAAATTTAGTTTAAAAAGTTTAAACCTTTTAATATTAAATTTAAACGGTCTAACACGGCTTAGTGTAGGTTACTGTTATAGGCTGCGCAAATAAAACTTACCTAAAATTTAAGGTTCACGCTAGACAGAGTGAAATTTAAACGTGTGAAAGAGAGATTCTTGCCCATAATAAAATTTTAAGGGGGATAACAGTTAAATAATTATTAATATTCGCTAATGAATTTTGAACAAATTTAAAATTATACGTGTTATTGCATATTGTCCTCTCTCTATCAATGTTCAATAATGAAGTCTCCGCTTTACTAGTGGTAATGTAAGTTTCCCAACTGTCTTATTCCGACTTATTACATACATCATTAGGAGCCATTTTTCTATTAACCTATTTTTTGATCAGTTTCCAGCAATGCTAGAATATAGCCGTTTCCTCTTGCCTGCTATATTTATGAGTCAAAGGCTTCTTTATTTAGTTTCAGTTTTTATTTTAGTTTGTTTTATTTACATAAAATTGCTTTGTTGCGTTCACAAATCAATTTATGATGCTCTTTTGGCGAGTTTAATTTTATCTTTAGCGTTTTTTAGGAAATAATTTCGTAGATTTTAAAGACGACTTTTTAAACTATTTTCTATACGGAGGGCAATATGCAAATTTTTCTACGCTTATTCCGATTCTTCTTTCTATTGTTCTTCTGCTTTATTGTTGTTTCTAACTTTATTTTTCACATTTTCTTTTCTTGATGAATTAATTCATCACAGAAGCTTTTGAACCTTGTACTTGGGAATATAGAAATGGTATTTTGTAGCATACATGAAAAATTCCATGTCTCACCGGGATTCTAACTTGGGACTCCCGGATGAAAGACGACGAAGACCCTACCACTTTGCCATGACGATCTGCGGCTTCATTATTTTTTTTCAGATTCCTTCCTGTACGGTGTCAATAGTCTTTCTAATAAAATATTAAACTCAACTGTATTGTAATAAAATTAATTTCTCTAAGACAAGTTTCCAGATTAAGCGGCATCCGGTATGCTTTATAACCATCGCAAAAAAACTGCAATCTTATCTTACATAGGTTAAAAGAATACTTTTGTTAACACATCGAACAGTGTACCTAATATTTCAATGTATAACAGGTTTTATTCTCCTTACGAAGTCCTTTAAATTTGTTTGATAACATCTGTCTACTTTTATTTCTATGCTAAATCTAATCTTTTTTGTTGATTCTGTCATTTTTTAAAAAGTATTTTGTTCAAAATGTTGCGATGAATAAAAATAGCAAAAATATTATGTACGCTATTCAACTAAACTCCTGGGAAATAAGTAAAATTCTTATGTAGCTTCGATTTCTATGATACCCATGAAAATATTAGCTAAAAATCCAGGTAACGGTTGTTCCTGTTCCATCTAATTTTAAAAATGTTTATAAAGATTGTTATTAAGTTGAAAAGCGTTTTGTTTCATGTGTAAACAGATATCTTCCTCTATTTTTACAAAAATCAAATTAGTTGATGAATCAAACCTTCAAAATCTTTACCATTGTTCGGAGATTTTCTGGGTTTCTATTTCAGTGAAATTCAGACAAAATGTTTACTGATCTGTAAAACGTCATTTTTTAAATTATTATTAGATTAGAATTATTTTTAATTGAGAAAATGTTGTTTTAATTTTTTAAGTTTTTGTAATAACTATTTCCTATAACGTAACGTGGATCATTTGCTCTAAAACGATTGGCGTATTTGCTTACTTGATCTAAATGTTTTAGAAAGACATAATTTTGGCGTCACCTTATCTGAAGTAATAAGCCTGCGTTTTTATTTGGATTCTAACAAATTACTGCAATAGCTTTAACTATTTTATATCTCTAATGAAATCAAGGAGTGGGTTTTTAGTAATTATAACGTATTTATTTATCTCGATCGTTATAGAACCCTGTTTTTGAAATAAATTTTATTCAAAACTACAATACATTACTTTTAACGTTTTTGTCGTGTATTTATAGTACTAGCTTCTGCATTGTTATAGTAGAAGTTAATAACAGCATTTAAATAATAAATTACTGTACACAACAACTCGTAAACATTATCTTAAATGCTGTTTGTCTTTCATATAATAATTTTTCATCTAGGTATGACGGGTTGGTTGTATGTAGAATAGTTGTAGAGTACGCACTGATAAGAGTATAGGTCGATAAAAAATATTTTAATAGATTTGAATACAAAAATATATACCTGCCTATAATTTTACAGAACTCTAAATCATTTACGGTTTCATGTAGTGATTTCACTGATGAAAAAATGGATCATAATTAAGAATATCTTGATGTGCAATATATTAACAAAAAAAGTACCTCTTCTTAACAGGCTTAAATATTTTTAAAAAAATGCAGTAGAATAAAATATTAAAATGATTAGATACAATTCAAATGCAACGGACGAGAAAATTTTGAAAACTCGGTATTTAATAAATGAGATTTAGTTTTTCATTTATAAATACTGAATTTTATCCAGATTTAAAAATTAAGAATTAAAAAGAAGATTGAAAAAAGGATAGAGATTACTAAATTTATTAAAATTATACTAGTAATGATCTATGTACGTCCGCTAAAGGTGTTCGACAATGTGCAGTGTGTAGAAGATGTCCATCTGTAAGGTGTTTGTTAGTAGTTACGTAGTATGTTCGTATTAACCCATCGGGTTGGTCTAGTGGGTAACGCGTCTTCCCAAATCAGCCGATTTGGAAGTCGAGAGTTACAGCGTTCAAGTCCTAGTAAAGCCAATTATTTTTACATGGATTTGAATACTAGATCGTGGATACCGGTGTTCTTTGGTGGTTGGGTTTCAATTAACCAACACATCTCAGGACTGGTCGAAATGAGAATGTACAAGACTACACTTCATTTACACTCATACATATCATCTTCATTCGTCCTCTGAAGAATTATCTAAGCGGTAGTTACCAGAGGCTAAACAGGGAAAAGAAAAAGTATGTTCGTATTATGCTAAGATTAAAATCCCTCAAATACGTTACGTTAAACTTCTCCTTTTGAAGTTGGAGACAACTACTTATAAGCTATGAGTTATCACAATAAGGTAGTATTCTCCTCTTTTAGACGGTTGCCAACTATAACAGCAAAAAATGATGACCGTATCAAGAATAACGTGTTATTTACAAATTAAAGACATTTTCATTTGAATGAAATTATGTTAAGCGCAAAATCCTTGTTTATAAACTTCTGACATTCTTTAGAAAGCAATGAAAATGCTCGAACAAAAAGATGTTGCGGTATAGATAGTAATATCTAAGAGACGAATTGCTCCCACATCTTTACATGTTCGATAAACACTGCTAGGTTTTTATTCTATACTGTAACCGTTCATAGGCGAGTTTACTGAACTTAAAACAAACGGCATGTGTTTTGACGAACATTTCGTTCATTCATGATCGTATAAAAAATTAAACGTAATTTGCAGAAGCTTTGTATTTTTTTACGATTATTAAAGTAAATTTTTAATAAAAGGAGTATTTTAATCTTCTTGAAACTTCGTTGCAAATATATTTAACTGTAGATTTTTTTAAAAATTGAACTTTTAAATTGCCTAAAAAAGATTTTCTCAGTTATTCCCGTTTTAAATTAATCGTACCTTCTGTACGCTTAAAATAATAATTTATTTTGTCAAATTATAATGACGTTTAATATAAATGAAAACACTGCAAAAACTTGTTGGCTTCATTCGTATTTGTTATTTATTACATTACGTGTGAAGTTCTGTTATCAAGACTAGAAATCATCAAAATCATCTATTTTTTACCATATTAAAAACAATAAATAAACTTCTAACAAAATAGTTCTTAATATTTAAATTTCAACAAGAATTCGAAGAACCATGATAGTTTTTCGTACAACCTGAACTGAATACGTTAAAATATTTTAGCCCAAAAATGAGAACTCAATAAAAATCTTACTTATAACAATCGGTAATTTACAGGGGGAAAAATGTGTTACAACGAAATGACAAATTATTATGGCCATTAAATTTGATACCCCACATTTTAAGAATAAAATTATTACCTAAAAAATAAAAAAAATATAATTTATTTATTTTTGGTTATGCAGGAATTTATGCTCACGAACCAACACCAGTAACGACAGATTTATCTGGCTGAAATTGATTAAATTTTTTTTTCACAATGTATTATTAATAAAATTCCCAAAAAAAGTCCGCAACTAAAAGTCCGTCTAATATTTCATAAATATTTTATACAAAATGAATATTTCACAAATCTGGTATAATTATACTGATATACAAAAAAAATATTTTTAATATATTTTTAAGTGTAATATCTTTTTCAGCATTTTTTTTCTTAGATTACAGATCTGTAAATAGAAATTTTTTATCATCTTCAGTTTAACAGAAATAGCGCACTAAAGTTTTATAAAAAGGTTAATATAATTACCGTTACGGGATGTCATATAATTACATAAAAACTTCTAAGAAAATGCCCTCTTTTTGTAAATAGCTTACATCTCGATTTAAAGTCCAACACCTCGCACATTAACGCTCCATTTACCTTTGTAACGGTTTTCCAACACTAAATTTTCTCGGTGGGAACGTCCATAATATTCATCACTTACTGCCGCAACGCGAGAAAAAATTCAGATGCGAATGTTGGATTTTATGGATTTTTATTAACATATCACATCCCATAGTTCTTATGAATTGTTCAGTAATCTACAAGGTCCTGTAATTTTGTGATTTACGGATAGCCAGAAAATTTTCGCAAGTGTTTTCAAACGCAACGCTGTACAAGCAGTGAGTTTTATATCGGTTAACAAAGAGTTAAACATTTCATTTCTTACCAGCTCCCTCATTTGTAGGCCAAAAAAAATCGCTTCTTTAATTTTTGCTTCGCTTACTTTTGGCAATTTTTGCCTTGTGCACAAAAATCCTTGACAATCCTTCTTCATAGAGTTTACAAAGTGTGCTTATTAATCCCAGTTTGATATGAACGGGCAGTAAAAATATTGTTTCTGGTTTAACTTGAGGCTCATGAATAATATTTTTTTCAACTAAGAGTTAAGTTCTTAAGAATTAATATTTTCAATGCTTATGTGATTAAATTTCTATATTCACTTTGACGAGGAAGCTAAAATATACCTAAATCTTCCGATTTGAATTGTTGTAACGTTTTATCGGCAGATATTTCGATGAGCTGGTCGTGAATCTCAACTGGTAACTTAACAGCTGCAATAACGTTTTCACTAAATAGATTCAGTACTCATATTTTCAAGATATCATTTTTACCTTCCAAGAAATACTCCGCCAACTGAATTTTTACTCATGCAAATGCATTTGCATGCTATTCAATCTGTAATTTCTTCTTCATCCAAATTTTTCTCAATCGTAAATGAGCGGAAACATATTAAAATTATTGCTTTGAAGATGAATAATTCAAATACCAAGCTTCTTAATGAAATCATGAAATTTTTCTGTCATTAATAAAATATTTTTATCACAACCTCGTAAATTCACATTCAAGTCGTATAAATGCGAAAATACAACAGCTAAATAAGCCAACAGCAACAGATACTCAATATTCTTTAATAAAATTGAAAATGGCATTTATTTATTCTGGAAACATGTTATTAATTTATCTTGAAACTCCAATAACCAGGTTATCACTTTCCCCCGCAAAAACCATCTGACTAGTATGGAAAAGATTTATCACTCTTCGCCCATTTCATAATTTAGTAAACTATTTCATAGTTTAGTAAACAGCCTATTCAGTACTGGACGATTTTTATAAAATTAACCTTTTTTACTGCTTTACAAGCTTGAGGTTTTCCGGCGTATTTTCCATAGAAAATGCTCTTACCATAGTAAGAGCATGTGTGTGAAGGGAACAGTGCGTCCATTCCGCTCTTGGTATAAAACGATCTTTTAATTTTTTCAGACATCCACTCTCCTTTCCTGTTATCACCTTTGCACCATCATTACATACTACAATGCATTTTGTCCAATTTATGTTACATGTTAAAGTTTTTAGTAGCTTCATAAATAACAACAAAAAGCATCGCCGTGTTGCATGACTAGGTGTTGATTTGCAAAACAACACGTTTTCATTAATTTATCTGATCCTATCGAATTTATATCTTATAAAATATAAGAACTGAGAAATGATTGCCACATCTGTTGTTTCATCAAATTGAATACAAGAAAATTCACTTCCTGAATTATCTGATTGCGAACATCTGCGGCCATGTCATCGATTCGCCTTGATATAAAGTCGTTAGAAAGCGGAATTTTTTGAATTTTTTTGCTTCTTCCACGCCTATTAAAACACTGACCATATCAATTACCTCAGGCAGTATGAGGTATTCTGCGATTGAATGGAGTTTGGATATCTTAGTAACTCATGCTACGAAATAAGATACTTCAAGTGTAATTTTATCAGTATGACATAATTTACAAATAGAAGCTTGTAATTTCTCAAACAACGCACTGTAGCTTTCCATCCAATGAGGTAAAACCATAATTTACATAACTATCACTGTACAATCTTATCTTTTTACCAATCGATTTCCTGGATGTAGATGGCTCACTTCGTTTTTTCACAAACCTATCCATTTTGCATATGAATCTAATTGAAATATAAAATAGTTACACCGTTTGACCTCACACTAAAAAACCAAAACTTCAATTATTGTTATTATTTTCAATGAAACAACGCTTTTAAAAACTTAAATAGAGGCACCAGACGCACGCTTTACATTCGTAACTAAACTGACGTTCTGCAATTCCTTACGCATATTTTATAATACTGAGAGTACGACATGTTCAAACGCATCATATGCATGTTCGAATATGACGCTGTTACAGGAAATGTTATGCAAGCACACCAAACTGCAAGGAGCACATACACATCAAGTTGGAGCCTGTAAATTTCTCATGTCTGAACACATCATATATGCATGTTTATATTCATCACTATCATCGAATCTTAATAGTTTTAACTAGGTTTCGTTGGATTGAGGTTGGGAGGTCGCAAAATATTCATTATATATATTTTACTTTTTGGAGATCGTGGAGTTTTTTCTTCTTTTCTGTTTAGCCTCCGGGAATTACCGTCAGGTACTATTTCAGAGGATCATATGTATGAGTGTAAATAAAGTTTAGTCTTGTACAGTCTCAGTTAGACCATTCCTGAGATGTGTTGTTAATTGAAACCCAACCACCAAGGATAACCGGTATCCACAATCTAGTATTCAAATCCGTATAAAAGTAACTGCCTTTACTAGGACTTGATCACTGGAACTCTTGACTTCCAAATCAGCTGATTTGCGAAGAAGCGTTCACTACTAGACCAGCACGATGGGGATGGTCGAGTTAAAAAAGTTGAGAATCACTGCACTAACCTAAGGAACGAACTGGCGCCTTGAAGTTATGCCACCATTTCATAGTCAATTACAAAGATTCTACAAACAATTTATTCTATTAAATTTTTTGTTCGTAATGATGATCGTACGAAGACAGAAATGTTGGGATTTATTTATAAACAGCCTATAAGTGGTTTTAAGTACATATGAAAAAAAGATAATCCGAGGAAGATTATCGGCGAATTTTCCAGTACCTTAAAGCAGTAGGAATAGTTGGAATACGACTGAAGCTGTCCTTGCCCTCCAGGTACAAAACGTTTAGCATTGTATATTCACAGACAGGCTAGAATTAACCTTCAACATCTTTCTTTTTCTGTCTTCCCTTATAAGATCATACTCTATCATCAAGAAGTAAGTCTTCAGCTTTCGTCCTATACAAAATATTTATTCGCTGAACGTAAATACGAAAAATGATTTCTAATGGAATTTACTTTCCTTCATTCATCTTTTTGAACATTTCAAGAAGCTCTTCTTTAAAGGGTGTTCGTATTTAAGCACCCTAAGTACGTGTTTTTTTATTTATTTTGTAATTTATTACAAGGATTAAAATATTCAGATAATTAAATTTTACCAGTTCCAGTACAGGATTGTTTACTGTAATGTTTCCTCATAATTTAAACTTAACAGCAACAACCACACTTTTGTCAAATAATTCAGTTAAATCAGTTAACAAAAAAAAAATTTATATTAATGTATATTTTTTATCTTTAGAAGAAAATTTTATTCTTTTTAAATTTCTTCTTGTGTAGAAAAGCTCAACAAAAATAAACTTATTTTAAACACCCGCATACACATTAACCATGAAATTCTCAAATAAACTTAAAAACAGTTCGACAAGTAATAAGATATGGAAAGGAAAAATGGAGGCTAAAACTTAATCTCTCGGGCAATAAAAATGTAGAAAAAAGATTCAGTGACTTTCGAAACAAACATCCGAACGGGTCTAAGATTCTAAACCTCAAGGGATACAACCGTTTGAAGAAAATTAACAGAAAGCCTTACATGTCACTTACGGACGTTTATCTCCAAGAGTAGATTATTAATTACTTTTTTAAAGAAAAGGAAGGAGAAGATAAGGAAATATGATAGAATAAATAAATAATGTGAGAGAATATTTTAATTCATTCATAAATATAAATAGTAGCCTGTTTAATTCGCAAATATGTTTCCTCCTTTATTACGTCTGACCAATATTTATTATAAGCTACAATTTTTTTTTTTATCCTACCCGCAAGCATTTGTAACTACATACCGTTTAATAATCATATAGAAAAAAGTAATCGAAATGAAACCATGACCGTGAAATCTTTTTATTACTAACACGCGCAAGAGTACAAATATATGTAATAAATACACCCAATAAAATTAGTTTGACCTTCATAAATATATATATATGTATATTAGTAAATAAATACAATAGGTTAGTTGTTCACTAACAACGAAGGTATAATGAATTGACTTTACTTTTCAAGGATGAACATACCTACATTCCAAGATATATCAAGAGAACACAAAAAAGTGTTTTCTTTTTCAAATCATAAACACAGAATATCACCAACAACTTCCACCGGCAAATTCTTTAAATTAACTAGCTGTACCAAAGATCAATGTAATAGAAAGGTCAGGCAAAAAATACATAAATGAAACACGATTTCTAAGAAAACCCGCCTAACAATATCTTCACTAAACAACTTTGCAATAAATAACAAACTACAAGGGCTAAATGAAGATATATTTAATACAAAATTTATAATATAAATGTATAAATTAGATAGAAGTGACCAATTGTAATCTTATAATTAATTTACATAAATATAAAAAAAACTGCGAATTATTGAACAGTTTATTATTTATTTTCAAACTACACATTTCTAGTCATTCCCTTCTCAAAAGCATAGTTTCAAAGAGGCCGCCTTTTCAAATAGAAAAAAAAGATTTATTTCATTCCAAAACATATTATTATTTCCGAGAAACGTTTTGCTATGGTATGCAGAAAGAAAAAAAAAACTTGGGAGTTCTGTGCAAGACCGACTTTTCGTTTCCTACGCCCTCAGCAATTCACAATCAGAAACGCACTAATTTCAGAGAACAAAGTACTACATACGTTCGATTAAACAGTAGACCCTGGACACAATCATCAAGTTTTAACTCGCTCACCTCAGTGACTCACTGCATTAAGGCGTATGAAAATGCAACAATACACATTCCACACATAATCTCAATTTTTTAGAATTTAAATTGAGCGTAACTGAAGAACGACTCAACCATTTTTCATCGAATTTTCACATGCGCAACTTCAGATATAATATTACAGTATAGCTAAATTTCACTGAAAATAATCCAGTAGATAATAAATTTTCGAGCCAATTTTTTTTACATACGCCTATGTATATATATATACATAAACACATTAGCAGACCCGGCAGTGCTTCACTACTGCTAGATTTGAGTATATATAGATAAAATGTACACAATTGAAAGTTTGATAAAACATTAACAAAATGAACATTACGTAACTTCACAAAATAACCTTTCCCTTTTCCCATTTTTCAGTTTACCATATTCTCTTTCCCCCATTTCCACTTTTCCTTTCCTTCCTCCATTTATCTTTTCCTTTTTTCCTTATTTCCCTGTTTCTTTTTTCTCTTTTCTCCTCTCCAATTCCTTTTTCTCGTTTCCCCATGTTTTTCTTTTTCCATTTTCCCCTTCTTCGCTTTTACCTTTTTCGAATTTCCCTTTTTCCCGCCCGTAAATCGGTCTAGCAGTTTTTTAATCTATAGCGGACACACATATCGGAAACATTGAAATGGAATCGTAAAATATTTAGTATAACGTGTGTTGCTTTTACGTCCAACAGATAGCGCTGTTTTTTAAAAAAAAAAGAATGTTTAAAAAAAACACGCGTGTATTCGAATGCAACGTTGTGAGAAAGTTTCAAAGTAATCGGTGAATAACTTTCTGAAGTATTATGATTTTGAACAAACGAACATTTACATTTTTATTTATATAACGTAAGTCAAATTTAAATGAATAGTATTTTTGTACTCATCATACCTCAAACCGTAAACAGAATTCATTTTCAATTCCCACTCCCACCATACTGGTCTTAAGTAATGCCATACGATTTTTAGACGAGTCGATAAAAAATGATGAAGGATCGAGGTACAAGTTACGAGGAGTATTTATTAGACTTAATTACAAAAAATAGTGGAAATTTTATTATTTGAACGATATTAGTTTAAAAAAAATGTTTAAAGTATCTACTACGTAAAAAGATTCTAATAGAATCCAATATAAGCAAGGGAAGTAAAAAAAATATATTTTATCCTAATGCTAACACGTAATAATTTAATAAACTTAAATATTATTAGATGGCTACAATCTACCTGTAAAAAATACTAAAAAGTGGTCCTATTTTGTTCCCCAATTTTATTTTCCAAAAAAAGGTACGCAATTTCATTTTAGTTTAAAACATTTCTTAAGAAACAAAACCTGAAAGAAAGTTAAAGATGAATACGTACCCTTTTAGAATAATTTTCAACGTATCTCGTTGGACTTTACTATCCACATTAATCTCCAAAAACAAATCTCGAAAAAGAAGTTCTATTACTGACTAATAATTAATTTATTCTCACCGTCCTCTTCTAATCTGGTTGTTTGTAAACTACCAGACTTTTAAAAATCAACTAACTAACTAAAATTAACTAACTTAATTAACTAACTTTTAAAAATTAAAAGTTCAAAAAATGTAAATTGTATATTCATTTAAAATGTGTTATTCCTCAACTAGTACAAGGAAGAATTCTGACCCCGCTCAATATTAAATTAAAAAAGCTTACAATTTTGTTAGAACTATCGGAACGTAAGTTGGCACAAAAAACTACTAGCATTCAGAAATATTTAGCACGGTAGTAGGCCGACTGTAAACCAGTTTAACAAAGATGATGTTTTAAACCAAAAATACATACGATGCCGTTTAATTAAAACTAGTTTTATTATCCCCAGTAATATTATATTGTAAAGTACTTTAAATAATTATTTTCTCTACTCACTTTATTGCTGTAGCTCGTAAATTCCGAAGTCTCTGTAGTCGGTAGATTCTAAAGAGCTCATCTCTTATTCTAAATTCACATATATCACAAAATTGTCGTTGTGCACATCATATAAATATTCATCTTCAATTATTTTTTTCAACGTTGAAAACGTGTTCACAGACATTACTCCATTCATCTTCAGACACTTTATGAAATTCCACTTCAGCTAACTTAAGAAAGTTGTATTTCTTTTAGCTATTTCCCCCTTCACTTGACTCCAAATCATTTCAATGGCATTTAATTCAGGGTGATAAGGTGGCAATCGTAGAACTCTGTGACCATAACTTTCAAAAATGTAATCTATTAGAAATTTCTTTTGATTTCTTTGTGTAATTTTTTAATATCATATAATTCAGTCTTCGAATTAGTAGAACAGTTAATTCGTTGTTCGGCTAACCATTTTACCATATTGCTTTTTAAAGAGTTAGAATTTGGCTGATTTTGTAGATGAACGTAGTGATACGATGCGTTATCTAGTACGACCGACCGAGGTGGCAAGTTCGGAATGCACTTCTCCCGTAACCAATTCGTGTAAGTTTCGGAATCCATCCGAAGATAATCCGAAAGATAAATTTCCTTCCTTGTTTGGCTCATACATAAGTAAAGTATTGATAATGAAGAATTTATTACAGCTAACATGAACAAATATTAATAGTGAGCTCTTGGATACTGGTATTTTCAATGCGTCATGAAGGTTTGTTGTGCCTACCCACGATTTTGGTGTCGCACGATTACTGTGAATGTAGGTTTCATCAGTACATACAATCGGTCTTCCTTCTTTGCGAATAGGGAAATTTGAATAAGAAACTCCATTCTTTAGATTTTAATGTCATGCCGTTCGATCAGTATTTTCCCGTTGCGTCTGTTTTTTCCATCTAAATCCCATTTTATGTAATATTCTCCTTAAAGATCTTTCACCCCCTTGAAATTAATTTCACTTTCGCAAGAGTTTTGCACAATTCTCTTCAGAGTAGAAAGACATTTTTCGGTTACATAAAATTTATTTAAACGCCTAAAAGTATCCTTGTCAAACGAATCTAAATTACACACAATAGTGAGGCGATTTACACGTTTTCTTAGCGAAACGTACACGGCTGGCTTCTCAGTTTCATTTTATTTGCCTTCTGCTGTAATTTTTTGTACCGTTCGTTTTGATACTTTTGTCCCTTGAACAACAGTCTTTTACCTTTTCCTCCTAAATTGGGCATTTAAAAAGAAAACAAGTATATTGAAATATTAAAAATTTAAATGACTGAATTTATGTCAAAGCCTTAAATGAAAACAACACTACAAATAGTAAAAATGAATCACTGACAGCCATTCATTTCTTTAAGTAAAATATACACCGTAATAAATGTTTCTATAATAACCACTTCTAGGACATAATTACAAGTGATGTGTGACATATGTTTCTCATAGCGCAATGATTAGAGAGATTAAAAAAATAAATGAAATTCTTAGAATTGCTTGTTGTGTTTACAACAATTCATAAGTACCACATTAGTCGTTCATCATTTGCTAATGATTCTACAACTAATAGTTGCTATACAACAGGAAGTAGGCCTAGATGACATCTTTAAATAATTTAGAAAAAACCTTAACAATCACATACGCTACAGCAACTTTATGAAATCTGTTTTTTATATATTACCATACCACAAAAGACATACAGAGAATGACAGTGTTTCTAGTTGCTTGTAACAGAGGCCACTGCATCATGAAAAAATGTTAATACATAGGCATCCAGTCTCTGCGCCAACATATATGACAATACATTTACAAATTTGGCTGAATCCAAACCATATAACAAAAATCAAAGAAAATCATTTTTTACAATGAAATTTGCAATGCAAGGATCTGAAGTTGAAGTCAAGAATTTAATTAGTGTTTTAAATAAAAACACTAAAAGATACAAAACCATTTCTCACGAGAAAAACGGAGCGCGGATCCAATATTTCATTACCTGTTATAAACAAAAGATCTTTGCAAGTTGTGTTTTAATTTTTGCACCAATACAGAATGCAAATGAAGCAAAAAATATATGAATACATAAAAATTAAAAAAAGAATAAACGAAGAGGTTGCTTTCCCTTGTGGCACTCTTCTACTTTCCCGTCGAATATAACTATAATAGTTATATTAAAGAAGAAAGTAAGATCACGTCAAAAATGGAGTATCACGTTTTTTGCAAATTTTTACTCGTTTAAAAGTCCAACTAGTACATCTAGACCAAAAACACATATTAATGTATGTGCGCATGTATGTACATCGCACTACTTTTGGCCTTATAAACACTTGACCAAAACCGATTTTCTACAAATTTGGCTCAAATATTTCTATGCATGATCAAATTAGCTTTTTCCAGAATTCTTAACGGGGCGGGGAATATCGCGAAAAACCAATTTCGATTTTCTTCAAAGGTATTTTAGAGAAAACTTTATTAAAGCAAATATGTTACGATACAAAATTAATCCATAAAATCAACTCCTGCCTCTTATGAAATATACATTCATAAAAATTATACTTTAATCAAGTTATACTTGACCGCTGTAGCCGGATAAATTATGAATACTTTGCCAGCTATTTTAATTATTAAATTGATATTATTGTATAATAAATAATTTTCAAACAGAAAAGAATTATTTCAAATGAAATCAGTAGTTCTTATATTTAACGCATAAAGAATATAAATCATATATATCATACGTTCTTTAAAAATAAAAAATAATAGTAATTTATTGACAGACAAGTAGAAAATATTTAATTTTTTTAAATTAAATTGTAATACTGAAAGAAAAAACATAAATTATAATTTATATTTTTTTTAACTGTGTAGACAAATTAAAAAAAGTGAAATGTAAGGTTCTAATATTATAGCCACGTTATATACTTGCCAAAGAATTTAAAGTTTAATAAACTGACTTATAATTTTATTTTTTTTTAAATAGTGCGAGCGACCTAATTTTTAATCATTTCATTAATGAAAATTTTCTTAAACTAGATTTTACGCTTTATAAAAATCAAAAAACAAAAAAAAATTCTTGAAATATGCCCTTTAGACTCATATTCTGCTCTATAACTTCGTCGCAATTGGACGTATGCAGACAAATGTCTTCACACTTATTGTCATTTTATTAAATAACAGATATTTCGATCGGAAATAATTATTTTCTTAGAAATTAAAGAAACTGATTCATTTCTAAAATAAGAAGGTCCATCAAAATTGTCTAAATAAGACTATAGAAATGAGAAACTATTGCATAATAAATAAGCAGTTAATAGGTTATATTTTTAAATATGTATTTTTTTTTTTGCGTAGTAATTGTAAATTCGAGTAAGAGCTTAAAATAAGTTCAAAAAAGTACGTTTTTCGTTTTTTTTTTTAGTTTTTAAAGAAAAATTTCGATAAAGAGATGGGGTTGTATAAATTTCCAGAAAAATGATTGAATAATTGAATAAAACTACCATCGGTTTTTATCATTATTATGAAACTAGAAGAATTAATAATTTTATACTTTATACAAAGAAGAAAAAAGTAGTAGAGATTATTTTAATATAATAAATATTACTTTCACCAATCATAATAATTTTAAACGGCGGTATTTTCTCTAGCGTTTAAATCCTCCAAGTTTTAACATATTCAAACAAGTATAATCCAATTATTAATAAGTAATAAAAGATAAAACTACGCCAATTCAAGTTAATGTTAATTTATTCTGAAAGATAAAACTACATTCAGAAATAACAAGTTTTGTAATCAGTGCAACTGAAACAGTTGTAAAAAGTATGGAACTTCTTAACCTGAATAGAAGTAATATGAATCTATTGAGGCTGTAAAAGATAGTTTGTTACAAATAAACTGGAAAGCTTTGAAGAAAAAAATTACTACAATCTTATTTCACAACTAATTAAACAGAGATATAATGAATGAAGGATAATAAATAATGAAGATAAAAGACAAAATTAATAAAAGATAAGGAAGTAGTTATGTTAGTGAAAAGTTATACTAAGAGAAACACCTAAGAACAACGCCTTTTGTCTTACAAGAGACAAAAGGCTTGCAAATCCCCGTGGACAAGCGTACAGCTGTGAGCCACTGATAATTCTAACAAGAAATTATATTTCAATATTAATAATGAAAATATAAACAATTTTACTTTTAAACAATGCAGTTCGTAATATCTTTTCAAAGTCAAATGAAAATTAAAGGTAATGGTTCGACTCAATAAAACCAGCACGTCTATGCCATTGAATAATAATTTTGGAAGGTAACCCCAATTAATCTAAATACCGGAAGGAATCCGGTTTAAAGGGGCAATTTCCGACTCATTATAGAAACTAAAAAAAATAATCAAATTAAAGAGCGCAACTAGAAATTATGAAGGAGAGCTGTAAAGAAGTGAAAAAAATATTAAAATTCAAACTAAAAATGAAAGACATTAAACAAATATTTTAGTTATGATAAAAATAATTAAATGGATTTTAAAATAAATTGAAATTTCTCTACCTCATAAAAGTATAAATATACGCTATACCGGGTGAACAAAAAAGAATTTTAACTTATTTTAATCTCTTGGACGAAGTGTTCTGTGTTGACTTAAGGCTAGAATTGAAGAACAAAGAGGACAGCTTTAGTTGCGGACATAGCTAAAAAATAAGTAAATATAAGTATTTTTTATATTTCCGTTTGACAGCATCACTAGCAAAAATGGCAAATCCTAAACAGATCTTTCTGTCTTGAATTTTGCTAAATGTAAACCAATAGTTACAGTTGTACGCATTACGTGCGTTTCTGATCCTTCAAAAACAGTTTAAAATAACATAGGCATAATGAGTCTGAAACAACCGGATTTTGAGTAAAGGAAAGAGTTTGTTTCTCTGAAGAATGTTTAACATGTCCAGGGTGTTTGTCCTGCGTAGTTCTAAAAATATCTGTTAGGTAGAGGGATATTCAAACTAGCAATGTTAGTGATGACAGTAAGAAATGTTTTAAAGAAACGCTTGCACGTGCAAGCGTTTCCGATTGTAGCTATTAACAGTTTTGAAACTTACTGACTACGCGATCGAAATGTTACAGAATGTAGATGACGACTTCAACATTTCATCTTAGTGGAAGAGTTAACAACATCTTAGTCCGTATTTAGGGATCAGAAAATTCAAATGGATTCTTTTAATGCAAAAGGGACTTCCCAAAATTAAATGTTTACTATACAACATCCTGACGGCAAGTTTATAGGGCATTCTTTTTCGTTGAACAGGATTTACTTATTCGGATATGCTGTGTACACGGTTTTTTCTCAACAGCAAGTTGGACCTGAGAATTTTATTTGACAACTAAATGATTCGACTCCTCGTTCGGGTAACTCTCGGCGTAATTGTCTTTAAGGTGAATAACGTTTTCCCCAACCGCTGGATCGGTCTGAATGGATCCAATGACACAGCTTGCTGCTTGTGGTGGCCTCCAAAGTCACTTGATTTGATCCCATGTGATCTTTTCCTATGGTGTTTTATAAAGGATTTTGTGTATTTGCTTTCGTTACTTTCTATTCTACCTGATTATAGGGATTGAAGCAGTTGTCGCTTCCATTACTCCAGTAATACTGGTTAAAGTATTGAACGAACTCTCCTATCAGTTGGATGTGTGACGCGTGACGATAAGTGCTCACATGGAACACTTATAGAGAAATATTGTAAGAGTTACGCTTCCATTTTGTTTGTGATGTACGTCAAAATTAATAGATACTAAATAGCTTATAACCCCGATATACTTTTATGTACACGCTGCTAGTAGCGCTATCAAGCGTAAATATAGAGAAACAATCTACGGACATGTGCGCAACTAAAAGTGTTCTTTTTGCTTTTTGATTTTTGATTTTTTTTTCTTTTAAATCAACACTGTACACCTCCAAGAAATATTATCACAAATTAAACCCCCTGATATTCTTCAATGCATACTGTATATGTATGAATATATGATATTAAATATTTTTTATATAATAAAGATATATTTCATCACTAAATACATGTAATAACAAACAAAATGTCAATTATGAAACAAGCAGCGTAAAATTTTAATGCTAATACTGCAATCTAATGTTTGAATGCATCAATAAGGAGCTGATTTTAGATAACATTACTCATATATCATCATTAGACGCTTTTGTAAATTCATCGTTAACACCGACACATTTAATGGTATATACTTGCACAGTTACGGGTTTTGCATTGCATCAATGAAAAAAAAAAATCCATTATATTAATTTTAAATTTTATGTAAAAGAACAAAAAACAACCTTTCTATATCTTGTATTCTATACAGACTTTTTTTATTTTAATTTTCAAATAAAGATAAGCCTGAACGTTTAATTTTTTATTTTAGGAAGAAAACATATCCAGTTTAACACAATAAACGAAAAAAATATTCCGCTGAAATACTTAAACATAAAAGAGAATATAATCGCTTTTGGAGGTTAAAAATAATAATAACAATTTTCTAGAAAAAATGTTGAAATTTAGCAGAACTTATGAAATAATGTCTGAAAATTTGACTCTATATTGCATCAGTATCTGAAAAGTAAGCTTCTAAATTCAACTGAAAATACCTCTGAAATTTACATCGCTAATAGTACCAATGTAGATAGAACTGAATTAAAAATTATCAAATGTAAATAATAATGCAATCATTCCAATATTTAGCAAAGAATGAGAATTATAAGACATTCACTGATAACTGGTTCACTTCCTGAAAAGCAATGAAATGAAAAGTGAGGGCTTTCTAACGGTAGACTGTTAGTAACAATAGAACTGAAGGATGCTTTCTTGTAAGTGGTAAAGAATTGAAAAATAGTAGCACAGGGTCTTTTTATTCTCAAGTTGAGATAAACATAATGTTTCTGAAATGGGGCGATATAATAAACCATTTATCTCATGTCATCATACATAAGAATTGAGCCCGTTCAAAATGTAAACCGACGGTCAGCTACTGAAAAATATCACAGCAATACGAAATTTCAGGCAACAATAAAAGAATAACAGTTATGAGATGTTAATTTGTATAGCTTCTCGTCACACAAATACTAGGGGCAAACGGTTTGCCAGTGGGTTATCTTCTTCAATTTATTTTATACAACTTGTGATAATGCATGGCTTTTCTATCGCAGACATTATCATCAGAAAAATGTATTATTCTTTTTTAAAATTCCTCCGTGATTCGTATTTGTCAATCAAGAATTTACCTATTACAAAAAATAATTTATATGTACCGCTAGAAGAATATTTTAAGTTCATAGAATGAATTACAAAACGGAATTCTTAAATATTAATTATTTAAAAATTTCAAGTTTCTGGTAAACAATCTAATCAAAACTGTAATTTGTAAATTATAATTAATAACTGTAATCTAAACAAAAACCTATCAATAATGAATAATAAAAATTACGATGTAAAATCGTAATAGATCTAAAATTACAATAGCTAAACGTAATTTACGGTATAGATTTTTGGATACTAAACTTATTACAGACTACAAAAAATAGTATTTTTTAAAAATATAGGCTACGTAAGGAAGCAATATATTTATCAATTCTTTAAGAAATTTCTCACTAGAGATTAATTATTTAGTTTCCCTTGACAGCTAAGAGCGCACGTTTAAATTAAAATTGAAATTTAATATTCTTTTTCTACCAATTCCACAACCGAAACGATGCTGAATTCCCATAACCATTACATAGCATTATCGAGTTTTTCCTTTTTTATCTTATTTCGGGAAAAAAATCATCAGCTGTACTATAGCAGTTTTCAATAAAGGAACTGACATTTTTCAATATTTCTCACAGCGAGTCGAATAAAAGAGTTATTTGCAATCAAACTGATTAAAATTTTATGTCAATATTATGTTATTTATACTAGAGTTCTGAATAAATATAACGCTACGAAAATTATTTGAAGTAACTGACAAATTCTACAGCACAAATCAGAAATAATACATCTTGTATACGAGGATGTTACAAGTCTTTCCATATAGCACCTGTAAAGAGCAACTTCAATTCCCCAGAAAGCTAAATAAATCGCTTTACAACTTTATTAGGGTAAAACAACAAAATACTGAGCCAGAGTTGCTAACATTACAAATCAAAAGAAGATATCTTTGAAATCATGTAATTTTAAAATTATTTTATTTTTTTTAATAATTACAAATATAAAATTTAGAAATAATAACAATAAATTAATAAACAGAAATATTATTTTAGAAAGCAAAGGTTTCCGGGAAAACTGAAAAAGAATATGACCGAGGTAGAATAAAAAGAGAAAGCGAAAAATGGAGAAAGAACGGAACGGAACGCAAGGATAGCGAGAATATTTTTATGTCTCTACTAATCGCAGAATCTGGACAAATGTCCTTGCTTTCATTTATCGGACGGGTAATTATTTATTTAGTGGCGGTTATAATTATATTATTTACTTTAAACACAAAATTAATAGCTGCCTTCCGATCCTTTAGCCCGGGGAGAATTTGTTGACCGGGGATTGACCATGGGAGACTAGCCGCATATAAGCTTCGTTCTCCGGCGTGATTCTATTTCAGTCCGTCTCCTGAAGTCCTTTCGGTGCTAGCGCCTATCGGGGACCCTAGTGTTTCGAGGATGCAATGCATCCCCTTTCCGGAGGGAGTTGCATATGCTGGTGGTGACAAGGTGAAAGAATGAAGAAATGTTGGAAAGAAAGTCAAAAGAGAAAAAATTATTAAGATATTTACTGTAGATCTAAGGTGCCCAAGGTTCAAGAAGAAGAAGAAATACAAAGATTATAATAAAATTAAAAAAAACAATTTAAATATAACCATTATTCAATGATAATAAAAAGTGTAGCAACATTATTGAATACCAGGGATTATTTAATAATTTATTTACTCAACGTTTAAATTTTAAAGAAATTTACTTATATATAAATCAAGGACTATACTTAAATATATGTTACGGCTCCTTTCTAAATGGTAATTAAAATAGAAACACAAATAAACAATCGTGCGCGAGCGCACATACACAACCAAACCACTCACCCACCCACCCGAACACCCACACACATACACACGACCTAAAAATGTTTGGGTATTTTTTGTTTCAGAAGTTATTTAAAAAGTTATTCCGAAATTTAAAAAGTAGTCTATCCAACATTATAAATTTTAAATATAATATTAAAAAAAAAATGAAACTACACAATAATAACATATTAAAAACATTTTAAAAATAAATAGATAAATAGGTTTTCTGCACTCAAGAGGTTAAAGTTTATAAAACAAATATTTAATTCTTAATAAATTAATTAATCATACATATAATTAAAAAAAACAATGGTTGTTGTGGTTGTAGGTCAGACCCTGGTAGGTCCATACTGATAATGATAGGTGAATCCTTGAAGCAGTGATTTGCTGAGGGCGTTCCTTTACGTATCTAACTGAGGAAACCGGTATCACGCGCGGTGACTGCCCAACAAGCCTGTAATTTTGATGTAGCAGAGCCGGGCCTGTTTATCCGAAAAATACTAATGTACCACCACCTACGAGACGGATGAATTCCCCAGAGGATCAACCTGTGGCATATTTAACCGAGCTAATATAGGCAACACTGTACTTATAAAAATTAAGTGAAGCTGCCCCTTATTAATGTTACTAATGTTACTAATTAATGTAGGCTTATTAAATTTTCCATGAGAATGGTTTTTGTGTTATTTTCTTTTAATAAGAGTAAACTACTCTGCTTTACACTTCAACACAAGTTTGTTGTTTGCATTATTTTGTTTCTTCTACAAAAAAAAGTGCAACACTATCAAAAACGAATACATCCAACCTTATGGCAAAAAGGTAGGTGCAGTTTTCAGTGAAAAATGTTTCCTAGAAGCATTGGCGTCAAGACCAAGTCCCAGCTTCTGAAGTGGGTTCCAAGAATGTCATAGTCGGGCTTGGATATCCCGCCCTATGGGTTAGAGGCAGGCAATGAAAAGATCTAACCGGCGGGCTGACCTATCGGACTAGACTTATGGTTGGCAAGCAGGGAAGCCCGTTTGAGTAGACAACCCTCTGGGTTGTGCTTTGCTTTGTTGTAGATCCGGCCTAAGGTGTAGGATGAAAAAATAATAAAAAAAATTTCCTAAACGAAAAATAAAAGTAGGATCCCAGAAAAGGTTAGAGTAAAGCTAACTAAAATTAGATGATTTGAAACTAATGATTCACATATTGAATTCGAAGGAAATATTCTGTGATATAAGAAAGAATTGATAATTCTGGAAAGGATTAAGCAATTACTGTTCTAATAATTATCAAAATGGGATTCTTTATTATTTTTAGATTTTGTTATTTGATGATATTTTATCTATTAATGTTAAATGGAAATCGAATAAATTTCCAGTAATTATAAGTATGTGATAACATCGGTAGTGCTATTTTTCGGAAATGACTAAGTAAATCACAACTGTACAAACAAAAATGCGTTTTCATTATGACGAGTGCAACTTCCGAGCAGCTTATAAAAACAAGTTTGATCATTATTTATACAAACTCTTTTTAACTTAAGTTTTACTAAACTAAACTAAAACTGAAATGAAAAAAAAATTGGAATATTAAGTTTTTATAAAAATAATCAACACATCAAATAATTTCACGCGAAACCAAACACTCGTATAATATCCTTAAATCAAACCCCGGGAAGTTTTGACAATTGTAACGAAATACAAAATTTATCGCTGTTCCTAACTGTTTAAGAGTTATTGTAATTAACAATAATCTGTTAAGTAAACAAATATATCTAAAATCTAGTGTAAATTCACATACATACAATCCAGTATTTTCAAAACAAAGAAATTTAATTAATCTATGTAAGATTACATATTAGTTAGTAATTAAAGGTAACTGCAACATGGAGATGATACTTAACGTATAACTAGGAACGAAAACCGAGTCCCAAAAATAAAGACTTGAGACAAATAAAATTAAACAGGATAAACATAAGCAAAATAATTTTACAAAAAAACATATACAAATAGTTTTTAAAAATTCTAGTAACCTCTAAAAAAAATTAAACAATCATTTATTTCGATCAGTGTAAAGAAATTCCAGTTACATTTCACTCTCACAAAATGAAACGGATAAAAGAACTCAAAAAGAAAATATTTCTTTGATCATTGATTCAATTTTTATTTTCTAGCTGAAGTATTCTCGACTATGTCTGAAAGCCATAACTTATATTTTTGCCCAGCCGAATACCCAATACATACATATAAAATAAGCTGAAATATATTTTTTAAAAAGTCAGCAAAAAATATTATAAACGAACAATAAAACCTTTTTTTCTAAAAAGATGTATATATGGTAAGGTATGTATTATTATATTATATTATATGGTGTGTGCATATTTGTAATATACTTGTAGATTACTTAACAATTATTAAAAAAATAATGAAATGTTTCTTATAGTTTAATATCAGATCTATAACAGTAGAACAGTCGAATAACTTATAGAAAATAAATATAAATTTAAAGAAGTAATAAATAATGCATCCGTTAAAATAATGTAATGCAACGTAATGCATTCAAAAATAATTCATTCATTACGTATAATGAATGTAGCTATTCGCGAAAAATGTCAATTTAAAATGAACATACCAATAAAAATTCAACTGTCAAATACAAAAGCAACTCACAGCCTGTCTAATGAATACGTCAATGTTTGAGCCGTTACAATTTTATAATAAGATAAAAATCAACAAAATATACCAAATATTCTATAAAACTAAAACTAAACGATAGCACAAACATACTATTCATTCATTGAATAATAAACACAAATTATACACTAAATAATCTGTTTAAGATATATTATTGAGAACTTATTTAAATAACTGGATACCCATAGGTTACATTTAAAGAAAATTGCAAAAAACAAGGATTTAAGCACTTTTTGTAAATGCAATCTCCGAGTTCTATAACTTAGACAAAACAAATTTGTAAAATATATAACGAACATACACTACGGACTTTTAGATTATTCCTTACATAATTAATTCGACAATAGTGGGTTAAGTAGTATGTAGTTAAGTGTGTGTGAGTGTATATATATATATATATATATATATATATATATACTAGTATTTCAGTACATTTATATTTATTTCAGTATATTACAGTACATTTCAATATACTAGTACATACATATATATACATTTTAATATTTAGTCGCGGCTTTTCCCGCTCTACACGAACATATTCGTTTCCCGTCGCGGTTTTTTTAATTTTATGTTCTGTAGGCAAGTAAGCGGAGGCAGGTGCAGCTAGTCGCGTCGCACATACAGTAACAGTGGTAGTGGCTCTGTTGATTGAGACGCTGTACTGCGTACACCGTCGCACCCTTTAAGAAATAAAAATTTAAAAAAAAACCGAAAATGGTTTTTAGATATTTATCTGAAAATATATGCAAGCCCAAATCTACTGAATATCTTGCTTAGTATAGCCAGAAATGGCGAAAATTTACAATATTTTTTTTATGTTTCTTCGTTTTATGTTTATTCGGAAATTCGTCCCCTTTCAGGGACGAATTTCCGAAAATATAGAAATGTTTTTTTTAGATATTTACATGAAGATTACAAAACCAAAAATCAAGATGATATATAGATCTTTTACCGAGAAATTAAAAAAAATACCAGATTTCATGTTATTCCAATTTTAACCATTTAAACTCGGAATTTTAAAGAATTTTCTTTAATTTTCTTTCTTACAATAAAAGGAGAACGTGTACACAAATTTTCATCATTTATCTTCAGTAGTTCTTCATTTATCTTCAGTTGTCAGCCAGGACATGTTCTTTTATATATATATATACATACTGTCGCCGCCGAATGGCTTCGGCGGTATGTGACACTGTACAACCTTGTAGCCCTGATAAGGGCTACTGTTATCGTCGATTGACTTTGACGGTTCGTTGTAATTTATAACTATGTGATAGCCGAGAAAAGGACCTTTTTTGGAGTCAATTGGCTTCCACTGCTCGTTGTAATTTACAACTTCTGGTAGCCCTGAAAAAAAGGAGTTTGAGTTAGCTCAGGGAAGAGCTGCTGGATCCGGAAGCTGGTCTCCGGTGAAGTCGACTTGGCTGTAGTCGGGGAGTTTCGGCTCGTTCATTGAAATCAGACCGGAATTTCGCTCAGCGGCAGCTGAGTCCTCATTATAGAGTGGGAATGGTGGCCCCTCCAGAGCCCCGTAGTGTCGGGTCAGCGTCGGTCGTCCTTCACCGGCGCGGCCGAGGCGGTTCTTCCCGAGCGATCCCTCGCTAGCTGGAGCGGAAAGGGGTACCTTTCCGCTCCAGCGAATCCGTGTCCAGCGACTCCCTCGGCTGGGTAGCCAGGCCTCCTGCTCTAGCGGGGATGTTGACATCCGCCGAGAGGTCCCACCTTGAGGCGGCCAGGGAACTTCTTCGATCTTCTTATCCAGGTGGCGGTCGAGGATGAATTGAAAATTCACTCTCGTGCACGCTCTTTTATTGCAGCCTGAGAGTGGTGGGACCACAGCGCCGCTCTGTTGGGAGAACTACGCGGCGGGAGTGACGGTTGTACCAGCGCGTACATGTACTGTTCTCCCGCTGACATCTGAGCTGCTACCGTTGCCGTCCGCCGATATTAAGTTCGGCATATATGTGGTAACAATATAATATACATATATATGTGTGTAGTATATAAATACCGCGGTCACTGAATGGGAATGATTAATAATAGTAAACAAATTTAATTAAACTTCAAATGAATAGTAACATTTTTTTAACTCATGTTAACAAAATTGTTCACAGCTTTTGTTAAAGTTTAATTCTACTGAGTATAGCAACAAATAATCGTTTGTATACTATCCACGATTAGTCACAGTCTGAAGAGGACGAGGGGAAATATACAAGCATGTTCGTACTACTAGTATTAGTATTATAGTACAAATACTAGTGTACTTCTGATTACAACTTTCAAAACAATGAAATTCATCGATTAGACTGTTAGTAACAATTATTTATCAATACAACTAATGTTCTAGTGAAACATTACTAAGCATACGTGTTCACCTAGTTTTATAATGACTCTATTTCATTTTAATTACACCAGAATTTGGTATCGAACAATATGGAAAATTATAACGTTAATCGTTATTTGTCTAATTATTTTAGGTAATTTTTCGATAAAAAATCACAAAAATATGAGCAGTGGACTTATAAATATTCCTAATTAATACCTTCATCACTTCAGTCCTAGAAAATTACGCTGAATCTAAAGGCAAATGACTGAAATGTCTGCTATAAAATTATATACTTCTGTTTAAAAAAATGTATGGTTTGTAGCTATCTAATCATAATTAAATTTTTATCGATTAATTTTATATTTAATGGTTTATTTCGTAAAAATTCACCATTAATCCAAAAGATTAATTAAAAGATTAATCCAAATTTAATCAGTTTTACTTACTCCACTGTTTTGGTATACTAATAATACGGCGGTATTATATCTATTTTGATAGTTTGAGAAACCCCAAATGAAAAATTACAGAATATTCATTTACAAAATTCTTTACGTATAGATGTATGCATGATTATATCTATTATATGTTTAAAATACCTTAGAAATAATACCTGAAAACAAAAAAATTGATTTTTTGATAAATATTATAATAAAAGGTGAAAAAAGATGGATATGGTGTAAAGAATTTTTATTTAGGATAATTTACATAATACACTTAACAAGGCTGTACTACATGAAAATATTACTTAAAAGTTTTTAGCTTATCAAAAAATAATCCTTTGAAACAGCTTCTTCTATACATCAGACCAGAAATAAAAAGATTTTTATAGATATTTTTCATCGTAAAATAATTTAACAGTACACTGCCGTACGTGATGATCTGAAGAATTTCGTTGCACTTTATCACACCCTATGCCAAGCTTTGAGACCACGTCCAAGGCTTTTTTAAATTATAAAAAATCTGATGTGTACACCACATGAATCCTAGTACGTTTTAAACTGCATAAATACATTTTTTTTTAAATGAAAAGTACATAAGATTTTAATAACATTCTAAATTATAATTTTCAATTAGTATTAAATAATCAGATGTTTCACCAAATCTGATGTGAACACCATATGAGTTCCTTGTACACCTATTATATTACATATACACATTTTTAAAAGTAATAATTTTTTTTTCACTTATAACTACTTTTTTTTTCTATTTTTTATTGTTCTAATTGAATTATTATTTATTGTAATTTTTTTTACAATCAGAGGCTAGTAATTATTAATAAATCAATATTTTAAATTAAAAAAAAAAAAGTTAAAAAAGGTAATGAAGTCGCATTCGAACGATCTACCTTTTCCTTGTAAGATCAAAATATTTCATTAATTAAAATTCTATTTGGATATAACTCTGGAACCAATGGAAATAAATACCACTTATGATACATCGTATCATAATCGTATCAGCTCTCATTGAGAGCTTTTCTTAAGAGAAGCTCTTTATGAGAGCTTTAACTGCAGTTAAGAAAAAGTTCAAAATCCAAATTGTTTTGGATTTTGGGATTTGTTTGGACACTTTTGGTCTAGTCAATTGCAATCAAAACAGGAGCTGCACAACTAGATGTTACACTAGTCATAAATTCAATATTTCAACATTCTACGGCAAATCGTTTTTGAGTTATGCGAGATATATACGTGCGAACATACATATAGTTGCCTCAGCGAATCTACGAGCTTGTGACGTCACGTGCTGACATCTCATTACATTATTGTTTTCCAAAACATTATTTTTGCACAAATTAGTATTTTTATTTCATTTTTCGACTTACAAACAATACGAGCGCCCAAACAATAAATTATTGTATGTTCAATTCTTTCCTCTCGAGTTGATTTCATGTATAAAAATGCTTAATGACAATCTTGTAAACAATAAAAATTCCTTAACCAATGACTAATGCTCTGACTGGTATTATGTACAGCCCTATCAAATTGTATACATGCAGTTAAAAATGTTGACTTTCGTCAAGATAATATTTAGAGCCGTCATTCGTAGTACACAATGTGTGTATAAATAAATAAACTTTAGTCCAGTTTATATCATGTTCAGTGAAGGTATTCGAATAGCGTTTTTGTGCGGTCATGCTATTTTATACTTACTCACAAATTTTTTGTAATATGTTTTGTTTTATTTTTGTTCGTAAGTTATTAGTGCCGTTTGTTATGGCAAAATGTAAATCCGTAGTTAAGAAAAAAAACTTAGGAGACAAGCACGTGAAATTATCAATAATGCTTATCATTTTATGAAAAATGAGCTCTAAAATTAGATAACTCAACCGACGACAAACATATTATTGGCATTTAAAAATGCGAAGAAAGAACTGCTGCTGCTGGTGGGATATAAAAAACTCCGGTTCAAAGACTCAGAAGAGATAAAAAAGACACGATTCTTCAATCAACATCCCAATATGTTCTTTCCGCACGCCGAAAAAGTATAAACGACGATCAAAACCTGTCAGTGGGCTGGACAGTTTTGATTTAGATATAGTTAAAAAACAGTTAATGAATTTCATTCAAAGAAGAATGAATTATCTACTTTAAAAAATAAGGCAAGAACTTCAGTCATCTATTGATTTTAAAGGCAGTAAATTAACTTTAGCGGTTATTTTGAACGTGTTAGATTGTAAATGGCGTAAAACTGAAAGTACCAAAAAAGTTTAATTGAGAAATCCGATATCAAATGGAAGGGCATTTAATATTTGCAGGCAATAGCTAAATACAGACAAAGCAATGCTACAATTTTCTGATACCAATGCAAGGGGACGAATCTTCATTGACATGATGATGACCACAGGGCTGATCTGCCTGAATGACTGCACTTTTACCTACGAAGCAAGAGGCCATAGATCAGTGCTGGATCTTACGCTGGTGGACGGCAGATGGAATCCTTCCGTCTTTAGTTGGGGCGTTCTTGAATCTGAAACTAGAAGCGATCACCTAGCAACTTTGCTTGTTATGGAAGGCGCAAGACCTTCAACATCAGCCACTGCACGATTTAGCTTTAGTCCAAGACAAGTTGAGGTGGTGGTTAACAAGATTGCCAGGACCCTATCTGATGGAAGAATAGTAACGCCGCAAGTCCTTCAAGAATCAATTATTACAGAACTGTCTAGAGTCCCGCAGTTTGGAGGGGGTCGTCACCCAGTATACTGGTGGACGTCTGAAATTACAGATCAGCGAAGAGTGTTACAATTTTAGGGTAGCAAAAACCAAAGGCTGCGGCCCGCTGGCGGTGCACCATATGACCAGGCGAAGGAAAGATTTGTCCAAGCTAGGCGTACTTTGCATCATCTAATAAAGACTAGTAAAAGAAACTGTTGGAAACAGTTGTGTGCTGACTTGGATTCAGACCCGGGGGGACGGGCATACAAAATAGTAATGAAGAGACTAGGACGTCGCTTGCCTGTCCTAGTTACAGAAACGGCCTAGATAGGCCTAATAGACTGTGAAGCTAAACGCTTTACAGAAAACGAGGTAGCTATTGCCGTTTCTGGTCTGAAGGATAAAAAAAGTCCGGGTCCCGGCTGTCCTCCTCAAAGGATTAATGAAGATAATCCCCTGGGAAATCACTGACGTGGCCAATTATAGAATACAAAACAAGACTTTCCCCGCATGCTGGAAGGAGTCACGGACTGTTTTCCTGCCTAAGAAGTCCGGCAATCAAGAAATCATTAGCTATCGGCCGTTGAGTCCCATCAATAATATGGGAAAGGTTGCCGAGCGCTTGGTAGCGAACAGACTTATCCAAGAATTAAAGTCCAAAGACGGGCTTCATGATAACCAATTTGGGTTCAGGAAACATAGTCCACGCTGCAAGCTCTGGATAAAATTACCAACTGGGTACTGTCTGTCAGATCTGGTACGTGGCGTACCAGAAGAATCCCGTTGCTTATTCTGTTAGATATCAAAAATGACTTTGGATCGGTCCGGTGGGATACGATTATGGCAGCTCTCACGGACAAACAGATTAGTTCCTATATCAAAAGACAAGTACGAGAATATCTGATAGGTGGACTTTGGTCGAGGCGCTCGAAGGTAAATTTAGATATCAGCTTCAATGAGGAGTGCCGCAGATGTCTGTGTTAGGCCCCTTGCTTTGGCTAATAGTAATTGATTGAATACTCAGACTGAGATTACCTGAAGGCTCGGAAATAGTTGCTTATGCCGATGATTTGGCTATATTAATTGAAGCCAAAACTGAACGTGAACTTGAAGTTACCGGTAATGAAGTGCTAACATTGGTTAATAACTGGCTCTCGGACCGAGAACTATCTTTGTCTTTAGATAAATGTCACTATATTTTTCTGGCTGGAAGAAGGTGACTCAGAGACCTAAATCTCCGCGTGGGCGATCGCAGACTAGACCGTGTGGCAGTAACAAAATATCTTGGTGTCATTATAGACCCAGCTCTAAAGTTTAGTCCTCATCTTGCACAGAAATGTAAAGAGGTGGAGAATACCGCAAAGGCTTTAACAAGATTGTTCGCTGGACATGAAGCTCCACGTGCATCTAGGCGGCGGGTCATTGCCTCAACTTTAACCTCTGTATTATTGTACGCTGCACCTATATGGGAAAAAGCACTTTGTGTTGCAAGACTTAGAACTCTGCATAGGCAAGCTCTTATAAACGCCACTTCTGCATACCGCACTATCGCTTACGATGCGGCTTGTGTATTATCATCGGTTCCCCCTATCGACCTCTTAGTTAAAGAGCGATCACTTAGTATCGTGGCATGCCAAAACAAGAAGCCCAAGCCAACATCAGGCGCATATGGCAGGACAGATGGAATCTTTCCACTAAAGCTACCTGAACCTTTCCACTAAGATTGATACCCGACTTGGGCATGTGGCTTGATAGAGGACGTGGGGAGGTTGGTTATTATCTTACTCAAATACTTTCTGGGCATGGTAGCTTCGAATATTATTTACATCGATTCGGTAGAAGACCAGCACCTATTTTCATGTTCTGCCAGGATTTGGATACTGCCGAACATACTCTGTTCCACTGTAATAGATGGACTATACATACACGACGTGCAGGGCTGCAAGAATTAAATCCGGAGAATCTGCTTCTTTTTCTCCTGCGATCCACTGACAATTGGAACAAAATGGAGGAATTTGCCAAGATAGTGCTAAAGCCTAAAGATGATGTAGCCCTTTTAAGAGGCCATTGAGGCCCCGTGGTAACTTAGTAGTTTAAATTTTCGTTAAGGCAAGCAGCTATGAGTAGAAGATTATTCCTTCGTTTGGGGATCATAACAACTGGGTAATGAAAAGACCGAGACCCGGTTCCCTCGGCGGGGCTAGGGACGGCTTTGTCGGGCCTGGTTCTCTGTCGGGGGGGCTTGAGGCAGGCACATTAAAACAAAAGATCCAACCGGGGAGGCTGACCTGCTGTGCCGGCTGGTGGGGAGGCCTCCTTTGAGTTTAAAGGACACTTTCCCGGGCTGCGCATACTTGAATGGATACCCGGCCCGGGGAAGTAGGGGAAAAAAAAAGAAAAAGGTGTCACGCCGAAACTAGTCAAAATGGATTGAGGGATAGTCAAAAGATATTTCCACTGAAATCTGAAAACTGAAATTTTTGCGATCACATACTTTCTTTACTTCGTACAAGGAAATAAATATTATGAGTTAATTTAATTTATATTTTATTTCGATATCTATCTTACAATCTCTTTCGAGTTAAAGTTGGATTTAAGTCATTTATTTTACGCTATATGAAAATGTAGAAAAAGTTCAACGTTATTTTAGTTTTTAGCTTCTAGGTGGTAAAAGAGTAATAACAAATATTTCAAGTGTTTTACACGAGCTTAATATCAAATTAGTTCACAACTAATCAAAAAGAAAACTCATCTTAATTATTTGAATAATACTTTTGACAATTTTAAGCACGGTAATAAAATTGCAAGCAATAACAAAAACGTGTCTGAGAATAAAACACAAGCTATTCTCAATTTTTTCAACTCTAATAAGTAAAACTTTATTAAGATTATAACTTTAAAGTAAATGTATACAAATAGTGTAAGTAAGAAAATTAAAACAAACATACTGAATTTTGATGAGAGATATTTTATGCCAAGCAATAAAAGAAAGAAAATACGAAATGAAATAAAAATTTGTTTACATAAAATCATAAACAACAATTATAAAAAAAAAATAATCCTACTACGTTATCTGTCTACTATTTATACCACAATTGTAAATAACTACAATGATGATATCTATATATAACATTTTGATTTTATAAAAAAAATCACGTGACCGAACTAAAGAAATTGAAAGAAATTAAACTCATTTTCCAGCAAAAAATCAATAAAATAAAATAAAGTTAAAAAATCTTTTTTTCACAGTTTGATTATTATCATAAATATAAAAATTATATAATAATAAATTAATAATATAATAATCATTTAATTATATAGTAAAAAAAAAAAATAAAATAACAATAAAAAAAATAACGAGTTACGTGAGTGCGCGTAAAATCAGTAAAAATTTAATAATATTTTGGAGGATTAAATGAATGATATGAAATAATTCAGTTAACAGATTTTTATCTTATTACTGAAGCAGCTAATAACTTGAATATTTGAACTTTTTATTAATTGCCAATAACTCGATTAAAAAGTACATGAATTCATAGTAAATTAGATTAGACATACTTTATCTTTCTCTAAATCCAAATCACATTTAGATATAGACATACGTTTAATTTTTATACATCTATATATATAAAAATGTTAAGTTCGTTTGTGTACGCTTCAAAAACTCAAAATCTTCTGCACCGATTGAGCTCAAATTTTAGCACGATATATAACCAGCATCAAAGATTGTTTTCATCCATTTTCAATAAATATCTATTTTTAATTTGTACAGTTTTTTTAATAAATAAGAGGCTAATAAATCAGATGTAAATTTGTAAACAAAGGAAATCCAATCAGATCAATGCAAGATGGCCGCTGTCAAACACAACGACCAATCACAAAGAGCCCGTATGACCGTTGCCAATGTAAACGAAATCACAACTGATTAAGTAACAAATTTCTTTGAATTATATTTAACAGCTAAAACATCTGTATTTTATTAAAAAAAAAAACAAAAAAATACCAAAACAAAAAGAAAAGCCACCAAGAAGGATGACTTACAGTAAATAAATTAAAACACCCAACTTTCTTATAGCCCAGATAGACTTAAAACTATGCAAACAAAAAAAGTCGAAACAACCAAATACACAGAAAATAATATCCCTACAGAATGACCAAAAAATCCTTTGTTAGGTCATTTTTTTACATATATATCACCAAACAATCGTTTTTTGGTCATTTACCGTTCTTTGCTATATAAAAGCAAAGAACAAAATTCGCAAATAGTAACATTGAAACCACACAACTACGTATTCGTTTTTTTTTTGTTTTTTTCTAACCTCCAAACCACCGTTATGCATTGCTTCAGATGATGATATGAATGATTTAAAGCGTATGAAAATGCCATGCCTGACCGGGATTCGAACTCGGAACCACCGGATTAAAGTCCGAGACGTTACCACTCGCGCCACGGAGGCCGGCAAACATATTCGTTAGGAGCCGAATAAAAACACAACTTACCAATATGGCGTTGTGTGTCAAACCAATACGCGAAACCCTTTGCAATGATTGAACATTAACTTAAACCTCCTCAAAAATTATTCCTTTTGAACTAAGCCACATTTTGATATCATTGTTTTTGTATAACACGTCTGGAATTCTTTTCGTTTAATGATAAGAAGCGTTGTCGAAAACAATAACCGAATTCTCTTCCAAAGGACATAATACACCGCTAAAATATTTCTAAATAATTCAAATTCGTGTAATTTTTTTACGAATCGAGTTTTTATCAAAATCTCACCTTTTTCTCAATTGACCTGCGGAGTTTTGTTTTCTTTGGAGAACGTAATTCATTAGTAGATTCATACTCGAGAATCACGTTCTAAACTGAAGCAGCACAACTTCTACTTACGTTAGCAGTTTATCAACATCTGAAATCAACGCCGTTTGATTATTCAGTAATTTGTAAGCATTACTCTGCTTTTGTAAGCATTTAAAATGATGTGTTTTTTTCGCACGACTTAAGGGCTTTTTTTCGCAGCCCACAAATCTTTATATATAAAAATGTTAAGTTCGTTTGTGTACGCTTCAAAAACTCACAATTTTCTGCACCGATTGAGCTCAAATTTTAGGACGATATGTAACCCGCATCAAAGATTGTTTTTATCTATTTTTCGCAAGGTCACATACCCGCGACAGCGAGAAAACAGTTTTTTTAACGGTCAGCTGTGTACCAGTAACCGCGCCATCTGCCGGAAGCGAGGGGAACACTCGCCATACTAGGTAACGACAACCGCAGTCACATGTGAAACAATACCTGTTCCCAATTACATTGTTTATTAACAAAAAAAAAAAAAAACCTATCCACTTGCATCTGATTCAGATTATTATACAATCTGAATTAAATATTCACTTTAATCGAGGTACTTTTGTGTGATCGTGTCGTGATTGAGCTGCACCTTTCACCAAGCTCTGAATTTAGTAGAAAACGACCAACAGTGGGATATATGTATTAATGACGCGTGCAACACTGCACATCCAAAATAAATTCGCGCATTATTCGCAATTATATTGACCGCTTGCTTCCCTTCATCTCCCAGAGTTATGGGAAAGATATCGATCGCATATGGCTGAGGATATTTTGTATAGAGTACGCCTAGAAAATACCAATATGACCATGGAATTTACAGAAGGCATTTACAACGAAGCATTGATAAATATTGAAGACAAGTGCTTAGCTATTGCAAATAAAGTTCTTAGTCAATTGGGAATGCCAGCACCCACCCGAGCTGCGATTGCTTCATTTGATGTGGATTTACGCCGTGAACAGAGTTACAACATTGGTGATCTTCAGTTATATGTCCAATCAAACATTCCCAAATTAACGCGTGAACGCAAAAGGCATTTATGATAGCATAACGCAAATTATAAATGACGGAGTTGGGGGACTTTCTTCTTGGTTGCGCCCGGAGGAACTGGGAAAACATTCCTCATTAGATTGATTCTAGCAACGGTTCGATCAAAAAATGACAATTATCCTGTTGCGGAATATTAATCAGCCAAAACTCTGCAACGGCACGCGACTTGCAGTTAAGAAATTGACGAATAACGTAGTGGAAGCAACGATTTTAACAGGTCCTTTCAAAGGTGAAGATGTCCTCATTCCTCGAATACCCAAAATCCCGACCGATACACCATTTTAATTTAAAACATTGCAATTCCCAATTCGATTGGCATTTGCAATCACAATCAATAAAGCTCAAGTTCAATCTTTAGAATTGTGTGGTTTAGATTTAGATGCGGATTGCTTCTCACATGGGCAACTGTATGTTCGTGTTCCCGAGTCGGCAAACCAGATAGCCTTTATATCTACGCAGACAGTGGAAAAAACAAAAAATATTGTATATCCACAAGTATTGCAAAATTAAACTTCAATGAAACGTATGCTTTGTTGTGTTTCTCATTTCTCATCCATATATATATATATATATATATAGTAAGTAGATTTTGTTTAACTTAAAATGCTTTAATTTAATTGAATAAAACAATGAACATAAAACTATAAAACCTACTGATACAGTAATCCACTTAAATACAACAGTAATTTTTTTAAAGAATAAACAAATTTTTATTATTTCCCCCTTACAAAGCAAAAATAGTGTTAATATCGTTGTTTATTAAAAAGAGGCAACTTTAGTTTATTACTTTAAACTACCTAACTGACTTTATCAAATGGCATTAACAAACGTATGAAATAAGTAACTACGCAGGACATTAGTTACAGTTGTTTTCTTCCGGATTAATTAATTTCAATATAACGTTAATCATAGAGGTGAAAAATAAAAAAAAATATCACTTACAAGGGTATTCTACCTGCATTTCGAAGGGGATTGCATGCTGATTTGCAACAAAATACTAGTATTCGAATTAATGAAAATGTTCCGCTTCAATGCCTTCTTTATCCGATTAAACATGGTTCCTAGTAATTCTTACGAACTGCAGGTTCGATTTTTCTAAAAATCTAATTTCAATTTCATATCCCTTTACCGTCCCGTAACGGCATACAACAAACAATAATAGTAGGTTTGATTTTACAAATGGCATTGCATTTGTTAATAAAGTTGTTTATATGTTCTACGATAAAATTATTTAAATGAAATTATTACAGGTATTTTACTTATATTATTATTTTGTACAAGTCATAATTACATATTTACTAATACTTAGCATTGTTTTCAAAATGTTAAATGCTGTAGATATGAATGTAGATACTGCACTCTGAAATGGAATGACGTAGACTTGACTAACAGTTATGTAGAGTGGATTAATACTTACAGATTACGATTGTTAAATATTTGATGGCGACTGGTGTAGACTGACGTGGACTGATTATAATTCAGAAGGATATAGATTTTGATGTAGATTTACATGAATAAAATTACGCACATATTATGAAAAAATTAAAACTATCATCTATAAATGAACAAACTAATTTTTTTTTTTTACAATATACTCGTACACAAAACACACCATTTTAAAAATATAATAAAGGAAACCGTAGTAAAACTTCAATCACAGCAATGTTCCAAAAATAAACAATTAATTACATGTAAAATTAAATTCGGAACTAATAATTAAAAATAAATATATGAAATAAGGTAAATTAAATATACAATTACACTAAATAAATTAAATAACTACAAAATAAATAACAATTCAGAATATTATTAGAGCACATATTATTTGTACAAACCAAACGGCAACCTGAAAATTCGGTATATTAAGTTATTTTTTTTTTAATAAATATAATTTTAAAATACATAGGAAGAGTAAAGTTACATAGTTCGAAATTAAGTGAATTCTTAAAAACAAAACAAAAAATTATTTTTAATTTTTTAGCACTAATTGTACAATAATTAAAGAACATTTTATGGATAAATTAATATTTTTTTAACAAATATCGACAAACATGTTTCGTATATGTGAAGAGTGATCTGTCAATTCATTTTTTATTTTAAAAATTCGTTTTGACTTTTATAGGGAAGCCAAGAGATGTAATATTTTGGACAGGAACATACGTATACATAGCACATACATAATAATGATGAAAAACCTATATTAAAAGCTTTCAAGAATAATAATACTACGTTTTAGTTTTGTTACAAACGAAATCAATTTGATACTTTCACTAATATTTTCACATCTAACAAAACTCTAAGAAATTTCATACTAAGGTCAAAGGAAAAATTATCATTAATATTAATCAGAATTCATTCTACAAAATTTGTAAACAAATTTTCCCGAAAAACACAGTAGAACGGTTTTAAAAACATTTATTCGGATAATTACAATTCATCGATATTTCATATAAGGAGAGTTATATTTTAAAATACATTTAGTAATCTATAAATTGTCTTTACATGTTTAAATAGTCTTTTTTTCCTAATGAACAACCTAAACAGAAGGGTTTCTGAAAAGTTATGTAAATTGTTAAATATTTTATAAAGGCAAATTTGTTATTAGTTTGCCAATCTATTTGACAATAAGGTTCTCAAATTTTTAAATGAATCATTAATGATCACCCATATATAATAATAAAAGCAATCATTTCTCATCGCAAATCTTCACTAGTAAATTGTAATACTCCAATTTAATGATTGTGCACAAAAAGTTCAAAAATTATCTTTAGGTAAATCTGTATGAATATTGCTAATTCCGGGAATTATAATTCATCAACTAATATTTAAGTTAGCAGTTCAAAAGTTACAAAACAATTATCTGGAAAGTTCACTTAAATCACTACGTACTATAATGTTGACCTGAAAACAATTTTTTTTAAATTTCCGATAATTTATATAGAAATGTTTCAAGAGAACCAAAAAGATAAATTACCATAAATCAAAAAAATATTTTCTCTCCTTCACCAGAAAATTTACCGCTTTGAAAACTGATTTATGATCCTGATAGCAATATACGAACGCATCATTCACTCATATTTTCAAATTATAAGTAAAGTCATCAGTAAAATTATACATTAAAGCGTTATCGTAATAAATATTTATAACAGCTGTAGTCAAAAATAATAATATTAAAACTGCGTATCAAGTAGGTTTAAAACTCCTCTTTATATGCAACATACGTTGTTAGAAGACCAGTCTTACTTAAAGGGCCATACAAACAGACAATCTACACTAAACGACGCCATAATTTATTCGATGTATATTTTTTTTTTACTTTTATAAATCAGTAGTGTTTCTCAAAATCATTATTAATTATTACAGTTCATACTCCAGTGTTTCGTGAAAAGTAATTACTCAATTCTTTTATTTAATCTTGATTCCAGTATGCAAACGTTTGTCACCACAGTAAGTCCACTTAAATTACTGTGTATCTACTGTAACTCTAGAAAAACTTCAGTTCGTTTCTCAGACAAAAGTTACCACTCTACTTATTTCCCTGTACAAATAAATTTTTTTTTCTCACATTAACACGAAAATAGTGAAATAGATACATTTTAAACTCGTTGAATTTTGTACTTTATATTGTTATTTTAATTCAATTCAGATAATTACTTTTAAATAAATATATTTGGATACTTTTATATTCATTAACTCTGCAGATTTGCAATAACATAAATATATTAACAAGAAAGAATAGCTGAATGAAGTTACAGATGGAAAAAATTTACACCCTTGCAAGAACTGATTAGAAGTTATGTTAATCACCAAGTGGCCGTTCATTTATTAATAATTTATTGAATTATTAAAGAGAGAAGCAAACTGAATTAAATAGTTAACTAGTACAATACGATGCAATGCGCGTAACACAAATTTTTAATTTTTCTATTACTTTTTTGAGACCGAAATAATAGTAATATTCGGTAACAAAAATAAAAAAAAATAATAATATAATAAATTAAAAATCTATAAGAAAAATTGAAACGTTTTGTTAAATTTAACAAAAGAAAATACTTGATTGAAACAAAATATAGCATTAGAAATAAATTAATTCCTTAGTCAGTCAATGTGTATAATTTTAAGCCTATCTCTATTGCGAACTAATAACTCCTCTGCCTTTGACCCTGGAAGGTCATGGGTTTGAATTAAGTCCAAATTTGATATTTTTCATATGAAGTAAATTAATCTTTCATTAGTATAGCGACAGGATGATTAGCCTACAAATGTTAATTTTTTTATTGCAATATATTCGGCCTAAAGACATCGTAAATAAATTTCATATTTTTGTTGAAAGCCGTCTACGATAGGTGGGTGGTCATAAAGTTCAATGAATTCGACGTGTTTAAACACATTTTCAACTATTAAATGTAGGAAATCACAGTCCACTCTTTAATTGAGTAATAGTTGATTGTAACTAAATACGATACATTCTCAATAGTATGTTTGATACACTGTTATAAAACGAAATAATATTATAATGTTAATCGTCCTTCATACAGTAATACAACGCTTAAAATAACGTATTAGTATCTATAAAAACTTGAAAGAAGAGCGCTTTAAATTATTTAAACAACACGTACGGTACTACTTTAATATTAATTCATTTCTAATGTAATATTAATTACCTTATGTTTTCTTCTACTAAACGCGAACTTGTTGGCGTGTTTAATTAACGTATCAACGTCAAGGCTAAGAAACATTTTCGCGTGTATTAACGTAAGTAATAAATTATAATAGACGTTTATGTACAAACAATCATACTAACTTCTCAGATAGTAAATATCACTAACGATTACATATTAAAAATATTGACTACTCTTTTATTATTTGCTTTATTTTATAAAATTAAAATGATAAAAGTTTATCAAAACAATATGTGTTAACAACTTAGATTAAACAAGTTAGTTAAATTATCAAGTACTATTAAAAGTAAAAGTAAAAGTAGTCTGTCATAACTCTATATGAAAAATAAAAATACCCAGGTATCAAAGAGTATTTTTCAGAAATCGTTAAAATGTTAAGTGGTTTATGAAAAGTATCTATCTTACATTAACTACTAAACAAGAACATATAAAATTTTATATTACCAGTAATTTACAGTAAAAAAAAAACAATGAACTCCATTTTCACACTGTAATTTTATTATTTTTTTTTAGTTTATTAAAAACTACAAACAAAAAAATTTAAAATAAATAAATTACATTAAATAAAAACAAAATATTACGTAACAAACGTAAATATCGCACATAAATAATGCAAGCTAAAGTTTCGCAATACCGTTAAGTCAATATTTAATTTAAATTTTGTATAAATATTTAATGAAACTACAAACATGATTTTCTATAGATTTACTTCACACAAGTTGTCATTTCTGAGGTAACAAAAAACCTGATTTGATCTGACGCAATTTAAACGCCGGTTGAATATGTTTGATTAGATTTATAAAAATTTTCGGTGAATAAAAAGTTCTTAGCAAATTTTGTAAGTTTTTTTGGCTGTGGGCTATATATTATTTATTATTTACTTATTTACGCTGCTATGTTTTGTTTGTTTTTTTTACTTCCTTGTACAAAGTAAAGTAATGGAAGTATTGTGATCGCGAAAAATTTCGGTTTTCAGATTTCAAGAGAAATATCCATTTTGATCATCCCTGAATCGATTTTCACTAGTTTCGGTGTGACGTCTGTACATACGTATGTACGTATCTCACATAACTCAAAAACGATTAGCCGTAGGATGTAAAAATTTTGATTTAGGACTGTTACAACATCTAGTTGTGGACCTCTTGACTGCAATCGACTGGGGCAAAAGTGTCCAAAAAAGCCCAAAATCCAAAAAAAAAAAAAATGATATTAGACTTTTTCTTAACCGCAGTAACGAACCCTCATTGAGAGCTTTTCAACGGTATGATAAGTGGTACTTATTTTTATTGATTCCAGTTACAGTCCAATAAAATTTTAATTAATGAAATATTTGGAACTTACAAGTGAAGGCACATCGGTTCCCAATCAAACTTCATCTCCTTTTTATTTAACTCTTTTTTAATTCATTTCTTTAAATTTTGATATATTGATTTATTAATAATTATTAACCTCTGATTGTAAAAAAAAAAAATATGTATATGTAATTTAATAGGAGTACAAGGAAGTCATGAGGTGTCCACATAAAACTTTTTTTAATGCTATGCTTGACCGGGAATCGAACCCGGGACCTCCGGATGAAAGGCCGTGATACTGCCACTCCGCCACGGAGATTGACGGAAATTAACAAAACTAGAGACAAACCGGCTATTTGTGGAACTACACTAGTTTATATGAATTTGACTGTCTACCAGTATAATATATGCTTATGACAGACTATTACAGAATTTTTTGAATGTTTTTTAATACTGTACAGGCATTTTTAACTGAATTATTTATTATATGATAATAATAGTTATATTAAGAAGAAAACTACCAGTTATTTACTTATTATACTATATTTTTACACGACTGCCCAAAAAGGAGTGTAATGTATTTAGGGTGTATGAATGTATTTATTGTTCCACCGTAGTAACTTAACGGCCGAACCGATTTAGATTATAACCCCGCATTGGAAAGCTTACGTTAGCGGGAGTGTCATAGGCTATATTAATATGTATGTATGTATATATACTCGTACATATGAATATGAATATGTATGTATGTAGTAGTGGAGATTTGCCGGTTGAAGCACAAACTTTAATGAACTGTCAACTGTGACCCTCCATCATAGTGTTAGCTGGGTTTGAATTGAATGATTCAAATCAATGGAATGAATAACATTAGGAAAATAATAGAATTAAATTAGTTAAATAAAATAATACTAAATAAATTTAAAAAAATTCTGTTTAATAATAATGGGCTTTCCGCGGGGACTGCTGTAATGCTAGAGTGGTGAGATGATGCGAGCACCTCGTGAGACGCTAGGCTAGATTAATCATCACCATCGAATGATAACAAACGGGATGCCCCTAAGGCGCTATTTTGGGTGATGCAATGGGGTATTCTTATAATATTTCTGCAAACAACCGTCCGATTTTCAAAATTCAAACGGGGTATTTGTTAGTAGGCTGAAGGATAAATTTCGCATGCATCAGGTACACCTCGTTCTAACAGATCACAGTTATTAGGAAATGTCATATCTTTGCAACCAATCTACTGATTTTCAAAATTTAAACGGGGAATTTGCTAGTATAATACAAAATCACGAAGGAACCAAACCAGAACAAAAATTAACGGATACTCTCAGAAAAATGGAATGGCCAGGGCTACGACGAGACCAACTTGAGCCCGGCAAACTCCCACAAACGGTCTTCGTAGAGTTTTATGACAGTACGATTTGAGGTAATGCTATCGGCATCGAACTGAGGATCGAGCCCATTATTGTCGAATTTCATGTTTTAGGGGGACAGGGCGAAGTGGAAAGCGTATGCTGCCACTAGGATTGTGCTGTACTGGCTGACGTAAACTACAAAAGACTAACCTAGATAGAGCTGTCGTAAATCTGAGCATTCACACCTTTGCCCAGCACCAGGCCTACGTAGCACTGAGTCGCGTGAGAAAATTTGAATGTTTAGCCATTAGCTGTTTGGATACCAAAAAATTGCTGTACAATTCGCACGATAAGAAGTCTCTCGAGGAACTCAATCGCTTGAGAAATCTGTAAGTTAAACAGGTATACGTCGATTAAATAAATAAATTGAAATGTTTAGTTTCCTCATTTTGTTCAGTATATTAAATGCGTTATATTCATAAGTTCTCGAATCGTGACTTTTTCTCGATGATCCAAAAAAATTGTTAAAAAATAAAAACTATTATAAAAATTAAAAAGCACGACTGCCAAAAAAAATTATTTTAACTAAAAAAAAAATAAAATAAGGACTAAACATCGTTATGCAGTATTTAATTAAAAAAATAATGAGTAACCAATCAACTTTCAGACAGTTTTAATTTGTATGAATACATCTTTTCATCTTGTAGAAATAGCAGGCATTTAAGGTTGTCTAATGATTAAGTTTTCACCAGGTCTTATATCGATAAGAAAATTTTGTCGTTCAGCGAAATTATTTAAATGCAGTCGTTGAGTGTGGGGGGGGGGATTCTGAATAGTAATCGTCCTATATTAAAGAGCTCCTCAGAACCCCTTCCCTCCCATTTAAATATTTTCGTTGAAGAACAAAATTTTCTTATCGATAAAGTCCTGGTGAGAACTCAAACATTAGACAACCTTAAATTTAAATGCCTGCTATTTCTACAACATGAAAAATATATTAAAACAAATTAAATTGTCTGAAAGTTCATTGGTTAGTCCTTTAGCTATTTATGTTTTTTTCCTGTTCAGCCTCCGGGAATCACAGTCAGGTATTACTTCAGAGGGTGATATGTATGAATATAAGTAAAGTGTAGTCCTGTACAGTCTCAGGTCAACCATTTCTGAGATATGTGGTTAACTGAAACCCACCATCGATGACACCGGTATCCACGATCTAGTATTCAAATTCGTATAAAAGTAACTGCCTTTACTAGGATTTCAACATTGGAACTCTCAACTTCGAAATCAGCTGATTTGCGAAAACGCGTTCACCACTAGACCAACCCGGTGGGTTTAGCTATTTGTTTAGTCCTTTATTTCCATAACTTGTTTTCTTTATTTTAGTTCGATTTACTGTTGGTTTTTAGTTCAATATATTTTTTTTACTTTTAAGAGTCGTGTTTCTTAATTTTTATAAATGTTTTTATTATTAATTTTAAAATTGTACTTACAGCATTTGTTTAAATTTATTCTACTACTTATAATATGATACTGTTTTTATTTTTATAAATTATTATTACGTTTAATGATTTGAATGTTACAATAATCATAACAAAAAATATCAATATGTCAGTGGCACATAAATGTATTATAAAAGATAACAATCAATCATATTTATGAAAACAATAAGGTGGCCTGGATTATATGATACGATTAAAACATTCTAATCGTATATATGCAACGAAAGCGACTGTACCACTCATAATGACCACAACTTTTTAGTGTAACATAAGCGATGTTGTTTCCTTTTCTAGACTTTAAACTATTACATTCATCAAATAATACCAATAAACTTTAATTATATTTATGGTAATACTGTAATAGCGTCTGCTTTAATTATTCTTTTCTGATATAAATTTAAAAATATTATGATGTTTAATAAGCGGGAGAATTACGCTAAGTCCTGACGCAAAACCCAACGGGTTGGTATAGCGGTTAACGCGTCTTCACGAATCAGCTGATTTCGAAATCGAGAGTTCCAGCGTTCAAATCCTAGTAAGGGCAGTTACTTTTATACACATTTGAATACTAAATCGTAGATACTGTTGCTTTTTGGTGGTGGGTTTCAATTAACCCCACATCTCAGAAATGGTCGACCTGAAACTGTACAAAACTACACTTCACTTACACTCAACATATCATCCTCATTCATACTCTGAAGTAATACCTGACGGTGAATTCCGGAAGTTAAACAGAGAAAAAAGTCCTCACACGGAATATTAATAAATCTAACTAATTTCATACGATTCTAAGAATAAATAAAGATATATATTAGAAGAGTAACTTAAAAATTTGGCGAAATACTCTGACACAAATTATTTCTATTAGCACTTACGTAAAATACTTCGCTAAATTAGAATTCTGATAAATTTAATTTAAAATAAAAGTTTTGTTTTAATCTTTGTGAAACAGTTTAAAAAAGTGAAGGTGTAAGGTATTATTATAATTTATATGGATGTGTTTCGTAACTAAGCTTATCTTTAGAAACGAGAGTAAAACGGTTGACCGCCTACGGCGTCAAGCACACGCGGGGGTCGAGTTCACCTCGTCGCAAAAAAAAAAAACAAACTAAAGGAAAGTTACAAGAAAACAAGACAGTGTTGAAACTTAAGTTTATATTTATTACACAGGAGCGACGCTAAAATTAAAGTTCACCTTCTAACAAAAGTATCTTTCAAGCGGCCTGGTCTAAACCAGACTCTTTTCGGAATAACGATGCATCGATTAAAAATAAAAATACATATATATAAATCTTAATAATAATAATAGTTAAACACTAATTAAAGAATCCAGTTCATTTCAACAGAATATATTACTGCATTTTCAAAAACTGAAAAAGTTTTTACGAGAAACTTGTAAATACTTAGGAGAACAGGAAAATTAAACAATAAACAAATCAGAAAAGTTATTAATTCTGATAAATTTTTAACAAAAAATCTTGAAACTGATAGTTCTTATAAATCACAAATATAAATGAAAAAAAGGTCGAATCCAATCTTAACAAATGCTGGAGAATTTTTTAATTATGTATACCAAATTTCGTTTAAATCAGTTGTTTATTACATTTGTATTATTTAATTTGAATATAACGTATACGTAGAAATTTATTTTTAAAAAATACAATTTTTCAATTACGACTGCAATTTTGTATAGGGATTTATAGCAAGGAAATCGAATAAATTCTTTCACCTGATAGTCAATTAAAAAAACTACATTGAACGTGGGTTTTTAATAAATTTAACAAAAATATAAATTAAAAAAATTATTTAAAAATATAATTTAATTTACAGGAGGTATAAAAAAGAATATCTGAGAAGAGTTGAAAACTATTAATACCTCCTAAGATAAATAAAATGAAAGAGTAACTTGCAGTTTTTCCGGACACTCGTAAGTGTTCAATGTCAGCGCCTTCCGTCAAGCGGCACACACCCAACCGACAAGGTGAGTTCGTCCCATACTCTAACCAGCACTCTAAAGTAATGTAAGAAACAGCTTCTTCAATCCAATGCTTTAAATCAGGTAGATCACTATGTAGCAAGGCATATACACAAGATTCTTTATAAAAGCCCAAAGAACAAAATCACATGGAGTCAACATCGGGTGATAGTGAAGGCCACCGTAAACAAGCTCTGACACTGGGTACATACCGACCAATCGGATGGTTAGGGAAAACGTCATTAAACAGATCCCGTACAGAGTAATGCTAACGAGGAGGCACATCATCATGTAAAAATAAAATTCTCTGGACCATCTTGCAGTTGAGTGAGCCGTGGACCCAGTATAACCATCCGAACAATCAACTCCTGTTACGCATGTTTCAGCGAAATAAAGGCCCCTAAAACCGCAGACGGAATATTTTACAGAAATCATATAATTTTGGGAAACCCCTTTTGCACTCTAAAAATACATGGGAATTTTCTGACTCCCAGATGCGGACATTATGTGTGTTAACTTTTCTACTAAGAAGAAATAAATGTTGACCCATCACTAAACACAATACGATCAAGAAAGTCGTCGTCTTCAGACCGCAACATTTCGATCGCGAAGTCGGGCCACACAGTGTAGTCGGTAGGTTTTTAAACCAACAGCTGTAAACGGTATGGACGCATATATAAGCATTTCCTTAAAACATTCGTTACTGTCATCACGAGCACCGCTACTTCACGGCTGGCATGTAACCAAAAATGTTCTTTTCTTCTTAATTCTAGCCTTAAATCAACACTGTACATCTTAAAACAAAAGATATTATAACAAATTGAAACTTCAATATTCTTTTTTGCACACTCCGTATATATATATATATATATATATATATATAAATCTTAAATATTATATCGTATTTAGGATATCCTTTACATTTAATATAAATAAAATGGTATATAATTTCACTTGTTATAAATCTATTGCTGTACATATCCGCGTTTCATTTTTTTATCTTTTCTGCAAACCTTCGTAGCTTATCTCTACAATTCTTGATGGTTTCAGGTCCTTTTTTTAAACAATAACTGTTTAAGTGAAATTTAAATATAATAAACAGATAAACAGATAAAATATTTTATTTAAGTATGGAAAGTTTTGTTTCATTCAGTTCCATTAAATTTCGAATGACAAAATCTGGCCTAGTTATAGCAGAATCGTCCCTGTAATAAGCTATTTTTTTTTTTTAAATAATTGATTAATACCAGAATCGAAGAAAACCAGAATAAATTTTAATTAAATGGATTATATACCAGAATCGAAGAAACAAAACATATATTACTTAAATGGATTATAATTATTTCTTTCATTTTACGTAAAAAGAATACTTAAAATACGTAAACAACGCTTACGTTTTGTAAAAGAGATGTATGATATTTTACAATTATATAAATATATTAATGCTACACAAATTTACGAATTTACAAGTAGATTTTAATGAATACTGTAAAGAATCATAAAAAAACCATAACAATGCATGAAATTATCATTATAATGTAAATAAAAAGCTACAATGATTACGAACAATAATATTTGCGTTCATCTAATGGAAGTTCTTCTTTCGTTCAGAAGAGATTAGAAACTAAAAAGATGCGATAGAAACTAATGTATACAAGGATATTTTAAGCAGAGTAAAAAAAATAACCGCATCTTTAATAAAATTATGCGTTACTCCTTAATTAAAATTAATATTTCAAGAGTTTTATTAATGTGAAGTATCTTTAAACGAATAATAATGGTCGTTATATAAATTGTAAACAAATTTATTGAAAGTTAAAGCCCGCGTGAAATTAGATACAGCAGTGTTCGAAGAAGATAAAGTAAACTTAACAAAATTTCTCAACTTTCGTGTAACACTTTAATTTACTTTATAAATTATCTATATTGGCTGAAAATACAATTCTTCAATAAATTATTTACATTATTCTAACAATGCCGTTAAGACGTTTATTTTAAAATAAGCTACTTATAGAAATATAAGCTACATCGTGAAAGCAATTCATTAGTGCAGTAAATAATACTAAAAAAAGAGATAAGTATTAAAAATTAAAAACCATGACTGTCAAATAAAACATTGCTGATAAATACTGCTCTTTAACATAGGATAATTGAAGAGCGGGCAGATGACAATTTTGTATAAATATTTTTTCAAATTCTTTAAATCTATTTAAACATATATGTATATATATATATATATATATATATATATATATATATATATATATATATGTTTAAATACACGAGGAGAGAGTTCAAAAAGTAATGAGAATTTTGAAATTTCGGGGGTGGTATTCGTCCGATTCTTGGGATTTTTTCGTTGTTGTATTGGTAAACATGTCTGAAAAGTATTTGTACATATTTAGTCATACTGGACGTTTAGTCTGTTATCAGATATCAAAAGGATAACACGTGTTTTGGTAGATCGGCGAGTTTTTATTTGTATAATTAATGGATCAGAGAATTTGTATTAAATTTTGCTATAAGAATGGAATAAAGTGTAGCAATGTTTTAAAAATGTTAAATATAGCTTTCGGTGAGTCTGCTATGAGTAAAGCAAGGGTTTACGAGTGGTAAAAGCGTTTCCAAGAAGGTCGTGAAGACGTTGAAGATGACGAGCGCCCCGAACAAGACAGTACTTCAACAACCGATGAAAATGTCGAAAATGTGAAAGAAATGATTATGAATGATCGCCGAATCACAATCGGAGAAGTTGCTGATGATGTTGGGATATCTATTGGCTAATGCCATAAAATTTTCTCGGACGTTTTGGGTATGAAACATGTGACGGCAAAATTTGTTCCAAAATTGTTGAATTTCGAACAAAAACAACGGCGAATGGAAATTGCTCAGGAGTCGCTAAATGAAGTCAACAACGATGCAGAACAACTGAAACATGTCATAATAAGTGATTAAACATGAGTTTACGGATATGATGTCGAAACTAAAGATAAATCGTCCCAGTGGAGGCATTCTGGATCATCAAGTCCGAAAAAAGCTCGACAAGTACGGTCGAATGTGAAGGTTATGCCCACCGTGTTCTTCGATTTTAACGGCATAGTGCATCATGAGTTCTTGCCGCAAGGTCAAACGATCAATAAGGAGTACTACCTAAAAGTTCAACGCTGTTTGTGGAAAGCAATCCGAAAAAATGCCCGGATTTGTGGCGAAACAATTCATGGCTTTTGCACCACGATAATACGTCTGCTCACTTCATTGCTTGTTCGTCAAATTTTAGCCAAAAAACAATTTAATAATACCCAAGCCGCCATATTCACCAGAAATGGCCCCGTGTGACTATTTTCCATTCCCAAAAATAATAAGAACCTTAAAGGGCCGTCGTTTTACAAGCATAGATGAGATTAAAAGCGAATAGCTGAAAGAAATAAACACTATTCCAAAGATCCAGTTCCAGAAGTGTTTCAGGGGTAGGAAAAAGCGCTGACGTAAGTGTATAATATCTAATGGGGAATACTTTGAAAGGGATAACATTAATATAGACGAATAAATAAAATTCTTTTCATAAAACAGAAATTCTCGTTACTTTTTGAACACACCTCATATATATATATATATATACATACATACATATTCATATAGCCTAAGATACTCCCGAAAACGCAGGGATTTCAACGTTTGGTCATACATCTAAATCGGTTCAGCCGTTGAGCTCTTACGGTAAAACAAACATACATACATACATATATAAACAATAACAATTACATTCCTTTTTTTTTAATTCAATAAGCAACGAAAACACAGTAAACACAATCAGAATGACTAACTAATGTCAATTAGAATGAAAACTAATTGCAAATAGGTCCACTAGTAATAAAATTAGTCCGCTAGGTGAGCTACCCAATGCGGCACTAAATTAGATGAACGAATTAACAAAAATAAAACTTAACGAACTAACAAAATAACATCAAACAACGAAGGTGAAACTAATAACACGATTAAACGATGAAACATAAAAGAGAGACTCAACAGAATTCGAAAACCGAGATCGCAAACAAACACGTCTGTGCTCACTCATGTCCGTGCATCTGCTCTATTACACTTCTTTTTGGGCAGTCGTATAAAAAAAAACTAGTTAAATGAATAAAATTGATCATGTAACTTATGTTTATAAGCCGGCCTCCACGGCGCGAGTGGTAGCGTCTCGGCCTTTCATCCGAAGGTCCCGGATTCGAATCCCGGTCACGCATGGCATTTTCACACGCTACTTGTCATTCATCTCATCCTCTGAAGCAATAACTAACGGTGGTCCGAAGGTTAAAAAAAACTTATGATTATAAAAAATAAGAAGCAACACCAACAAATAAGAACAAGAAGAAAGAACTTGCTTACATGAACAAACATACTGTCCGCTAAAAATATCATAAGATTTTTCTTAAATGTTTATAAACAATAAATAACAACAGTAATAATAATTACAAAATAAATTAATAAATTTTACTACCGTAATTCATTTATTCAATATAGTAGCAGATCTTAAAAACATAATTATTTTCGATACATATAAATCGATACTGATAATACTACAGATTATCCTAGAATCGTATATATGAGTTTGTTTTGACTTTGTATTTATAATTAAAAATACATACATACATATTTATATAGCCTGTGACACTCCCCGTAACGTAAGGATTCCAACGCGGATCTAAATCGGTTCGGTCGTTTAGTTGCTACGGTGGACCATACTCATACATACACACATCCTAAAAACATTACACTCCTTTTTGGACAGTCGTGTAAAGAAAGGTAAAAATAGTTTTGTTCTATGTTAATAAACTAATCTGCCTTCCCAAACGAAAGACTTATTTTCAATAAATGGGAATACAATATTCTCTGAATATGAAAAAGAAGCAAATATTTAACAATGCTGTTACCAAAAACCAAGATTTTGCGATTTGTAAAATAGAAAAAAAAACAAGGATATAATGCTACCTTGAATATTACTTTTAATAAGGGTATTTAGCAGAAAAATTATTTTATTAACATAATCAGTTATTCTATAATTGTTGCAGCAGAATACAGTTCAAATTTAACGTTTACACTCTTCCGAAAATGTAACACTTTTTGAATTATTATTTTACTTTCCTGGTATCACAGCTCTAGAGCTATGTTGCAAGAAGGAAAGGATAGTCAGTCAAAAAATGGGGTATGGGTTTTGTGCATTTCTCGACATTTCACGATTCCATGTACGTGTGTTGGCACGTTTGAAGCTTTAAAACTTTTAATTGGAAAACAGATTTTGATGAAATTTTGTACAGACTCGTGTTTTTTTGGGGGCAAAATTTCCAGAAGGGTAGATAATTTTTTGAGGTCAATTTTCCCAAAATTTTGTAAACATAACCCCTCTTTACATTAAGTTCAGTAGATTCGAGCATGTTTATTTTAGTATTTTAAAAAAACTTGGCCCCAAAATTCCCCTTTCCATGAACATAAAAAAATTGTCTTTTTATTTATTGGATATTTTTTAAAAGATTACTTTCTTAATGTCTTCCTAGGCCGAGTAGTAGTGCAAGCGATTCAAAAAACTTCTTGGGGCTAATATTGCGGATGGGGTGCCGATCAAAAAATATCGATTTTTTGCATTTGTAAAATTGACATTGTTAAATTTTGGCTAAAGTATAGAAGTTTTTATGCGACGTTAAGTAACCTCTTATAAATATTTATTATAGTGATTACAGTTTATCATATTAAATAAATGTAGCACTTTACTGAAACGGATATGTAATTTTTACAATATATATAAATTAAACTCATGAAACACCAATTATTATATCTATATAAATTAATAAAAACATTAAATACAATCGGTTAATAATTTTTTATTTACAAATAATTTTTTTTAAATATTATTTTTTGAAAGTTTTATCTTTTTTTAGACTAGTTAGAATTAAGTGGAGGGAATTGCATAAAATGTTTCAATGAAGAATGGGATTTACAAAAACCTAACAAAAAACACAAATAAATAAAAATAGTAATAATCAGAAGAAAACAGAAGAATAATCTATGAACTCTAAAAGTTCCATTTATCTACGAAAATGATATATATATGTATAAAGACTTTTCCCAGCTGCAATATTAATTTAAACTTAGTAACACAGATTTACAAATCATAAGAATAATATATAAAATACGGAATATACCTTTTATGCATTAATTTTAAAGTTCAATATAATTCTAAGAATTATAAGTTGTTTTTAACAGTTACTTTCATTATTAAAATCATTTAATTTTCATTATAGCCAACTACCAATATCTATTTTATCAATCATATTAATTAAATTATTACTAAAATTACTTTCAAGCTGATCAATCCTAAGAGAGCTGAAAAACTGTAAGCATAACTAACAATACTTTGCATTAAAAAAACATTTTTAAACTCCAGAAATAAATATTTTACTCCGAAAAAACTCCAAAATATTTTAATATTTTATACTCCAGAGTTTTGTCAACTCTGGAGGACAAAATCATGGCGTACATTTGTTTGATAGTGTAGCAAGACCGGTATAAAGGACCTGAGTGACGGATTTCTACCAATTAAGAGGAAAGTAGTAAAAAATATAATAATGAGAGAAATCCAGAAAAGGGCTAAAAGAAACCCTTTTATTAAAGGTAACAGGTCCGTTTATCAATTGTTCTTTGTAATACTGCCCACTGACACATTTAAACAAATGATGTTCCGTGATAAGAGTTATCGGACCTAGGTATGGAATTTCATGAGAAAATGTGAAGGCGGACGATCATTCTCACGCTTAGAGTTGGGTCCGCTCCGGCAGGTAAAGAGGATAGTAGTATAAATACTCCAAGTAAGACTAGTTTACAGTCTAAGCGAAACGTTATGATGTGAGTTCTGCGAGAGTGCTACGATACAGGAGTTATTATGAGAGTTCGACGCGATTAATATGACGTCACAAGTAATACCAGTACAAGAAAACAAGAAATGGTTCGGTGAGTTACTGTTAGACTATTAGTGAAAGAGATACTGCATTAAATTTCATTCATAATTGTTAGGGTAGTTTTATTTGTGAACAGCAAAGTTATTTGCGTAAAAGAACTTTCTACTTGTCTTACCTACTGTACTACTGTTGTTAATACAAGGCTAGTTTTTAAAAAGTATTAAAAGTAGCGGTTATGCTAATGTCTTTTGTCAGTGGGACTGAATTCTGCTTTTCATTATTTAACTACCTGTGAAGAAATCCTGACGATTACTTTAAATTCTATTTTGTATGTAATCAGTGTTTTTATTATTATTATTATTATTATTATTATTATTATTATTATTGTTTTTGTTGTTGTTGTTGTAGTGTGATTACTATGATTATTATTGACATTTATTATTATTAGTGTTTGCCATTGTCATTATTATTATTATCCTGATTATTATTGTGAGCTGTTTTTTTATTGTTTATTATTCTTATTGTCATTGTTATTACTGATTTGTCTCAATTTATTTTTGTTCTTAAACTAATAAATTGTAATTAAACATTTAAAACTTTTAATCTCTCAATATCCTGTTCGAGCCGCGAACACGCAAAATAGCTTAATCAGAAAAATAAGGATATAACCAAAGAATAAAGAAAAACGTTTTAAATTAGAATGTAACGCTAGGAAGATTTGGATAGCAGATTATTCGACACATTTATATCCTTAAAATCTGGTTAATATTCGAATCTCAAAAAAATAATATTCATAGATTTAATAATTTAAATCACTAGTAGATTTTGTTTTATGTTCATTTTTAAAAATAAATTATTAAGCTATTCATAACTAATGTCTAATCTGACTACAACTTATAAAAATTCAAAGGTAAGATGTTTTTTTCAAAAAAAGCAAAATAACCATACTTTATTGCAAAAAAAGCTTGAAAAAGCTGTTCAAATACTCATTATTAACGAATCAATGAATGAAAGCTAATGTATTACATTAGATAAAAAAATTATTGATTAGGAAAATTAATTAGTCATCAAACCTTTGTATAATTAACTAAATAGTAATAGGAAAATTAACCAAAATAAGTGGATTCTTGATTTAAGAATAAGCAATTTATCTTGACTTTTCAATTAAAAATATGTAATTATTTCTTGAATTAATTAATATCTTATATCTCTACAAATAAAAATGATAAATAATGAAGTATTAATTACCAAATTCAAAAATGTAAAAATAGAAGTCTTTGAATTCCTAAGTACGTAAGATGCCAGATGAAGAAATCAGACTTAATCTTCAGATTTCAAACCAAAAGGGAACTTTTATAATGTGTTTATATTACAGCTACGTTCATTAAACGCGAGTGTTTATTAAGGATCGCAAAAACCAGACCTTTTTCATGAAAACACAGACAAATAATTTACATATTGAAAATGTAGCTGTAACAATAAAGCATTTTCCCATTCTGAGACAAAAAAAAAATATCTAAAGGGATATTTTTATTTTAAAAAGATCTACAGAATAGAAAACAAACACTTCAAAATAGATCTCTAAAATGTGATAATTTATTATTCTTTATTTTATAATCTATTACTAATAGTTTAGATCTGTAGTAGAAGTATTTCTGATAACCATATTAAAGTCAAAGTCGTCGGACTTCAATTGTGTTATATGATCAGAAAAATAACACCAAGAGGAGCATAATCGTTTGGTTTAAAAAAGAAGGCTTCCCATTTGAACGGTAATATCGGCGAGCTCGATTAAATGCACGTAGAGTGCAGGCTTAAAAGAAGTAAATATACCATGATTTGTGGGTGTAACAAAATAGTAACAACAATAACAAAAAGGTAATGTGTAGTATTAAGAAATTACGTAATTAATGTCCTTCCCTCGTCAGTAAGCTTAGAATAAAAAAAAGCTTACCATTAGCTACGTTGAAAACCTTTGATAATGAAATGGAGTTTTATACCACACGTTTTATTTTTGGCGATTTATAAATAATGAGAAAACCTAATAAATTAAATAAGTTTAGATCTACGTGTGGTACTATAAATAAAAATAAAAAAATAAAACAAGGACGGAGACCGAAATGAAGTTTTACAAGGTAATAGTCATACCTGTTTTGAACTACGGAAGTAAAGCGTCAATTGCAAACGCACAGGAAAATTGTGTAATATAATCTGCAGAAATGAAGTTTCTGAGAGCGACGGATGGTTATACAAGATTGGATCAACACAGGACTGACGAAAGCCGAGGTGTTGAAGATGATCTCCGTAAATCCCATAAGGGCTAGAAACGGAGGGGACGGCGGAGGATGTCCTTCCCTACGGTGTCAGGATGAGGATATGCGGCGACTGAAGAGTAACTTATAAGTACATCTTCAGGTACATCCCTTACTCCAATTCTAACTGATGTAGAAATACGGAAAAAATGTCAGAGGAAGACTACAAAATTATAGGCTGCATGGTAGAAGAGTAGAAGTAGACCATTACGGTGATGAGTGCCGGAACAGGCTTTATGGTCTAACCGTCTTTGGGAAAAACAGATAATACCTACAAAACAGGGATACGGAAATTCAAAATACTACCTTAGGAATACCTGGTGTATAGAACATTCTGGATTTATATTCTGACCGGCCCAAAATCTTGCCGTTTTTGATAAAAATAAACTAGCTCAACCGGAAGGTTCTTTTTTAAACTCTGTGATCAACCGTATCTATAAAATGTTATTTTTGCACGTTACAAAATTGTTTTATCATTCATCATTATATAAAAACAGAAAAAAATGGCAATATTTTCTTAATTCAATAGAATCCTATAATAACGAGGTCTTTTGTAACGAGAATCCGGCTGTAACAAGGAAAATTAAAAAATTTGGTTAGTTTTTCTAGATTATGATAACTCGTATATAGTAAAGTGTGTTTTAACGTGCTAATAACGAAATTAGAAATCGGTTAAATTGAGCAAATTTTCTTTCGAATAAGAAATTTGTTCTCTGAGTAATTAAACACGTGAATGATGTTAAAATGCAGAAACAGAAATTAAATGTTAAAGTGATTAGTCCTGTATGTTTGTAATATTGAATGTTAATAATGGTGCTAATATTGAATAATGACGTTATTCAATTAGACTAGGAAATTAATGACCTCTGCACAATAAGTGAAAGTGGATAATAAGAAACAAAAAGATGCTGTAGTAAGCCATGTGCAGTTTTGTATTGGCTATTTCTGGATTCTGGGGAAAATCCGTTCCTTCACTATCATGAACTTTAAATAGGTTAGCAATAACGTTGGGAAGTGTGAGTAATTTTATAGTCGACTTTTAATCGGATTTGTTGCTGCCTTTTCAAACAACAAAAATACACTGACTGACAAAGTCAGACAGTGTTTTTTCAGCGAGCGTGTGTTATGTTTTTTTATAAACGTTTACCGCGCAGAAGTAGTAATGTCGTGCGTTAAAAGAAAGATTATTTCAGGTTGCGACAAATTAAAAATTATTGTAAAATTAGAAAACGGGAGATCTAATTTTGACATGGGTAAAACTCATGGGCTTTCTATTTTCACAGCCTCAACGATTTGGAAAACCTTGATAAGTTAAAGGTAACTTTCGAAAAAATCCGTTTTAGGTAAAGAAGATAAGACTACGTGAAAAAATAATTTGGACGAAGCTCTTATTACGTGGTTCAAAGTAAAGAGGAGTGAAAACGTACCCAAAAATGGACCCATTTTGAAAATTCAGCCAAAAAAATTGGCTGAATAGTTACTATACAAACGGTTTGTTCGAAGCGATGGTTAGCAGAACCGATTTAAAAACAGGTATCAGTAATAACTGCTATTAAAATTAAAAGCTGTTAAAAACTGCTATTAGTAATAAAATACAAAACCAAGCATTCTTAAGCATAATTTAGTGTTTAAACCAGAAAAAAATTCATAAAACTACTAAACGTAATAAGAGTGTGTAAGTATTCATTATGTGCCTTTGTAACACATACTAGAAATATAAACAGGATACTAGAAATGAAAATAAATTCATCTATTCACGATAATTTGTGAAGGAATTGTATTATTGCGTTTTCATTTTCTTGTTTATAATGATTTAGTCCATAATTTTTAACTTCAAAAAAGGATTTTATTACTGTTTATTCTTAACTTATATACATATATATATATATATATATATACTCGTGTATATGTAGTGTTTGTGTGCGCGCGCGTAGGCAATTACAAACGAAAATACGAGGTACATGCACATACTCAGAGAAGGCATCTCTTATACAATTGAACGATATAGGGGTTGTTTACGTTTGCTTCAATATATAAAACGAAAAAAATCATTAATATGTTAATACTAATCCTGATTTTGGTTTGAGAAAGGAACATAGAGAACTGATTAATTACTAAATTCTAATTCTTATTAAACTCATCGAAATAAAACTATTAAATTGTTCTATTGTTCTTCCTGACACCGACATATTATAAAAACTTAATGCCTGTTCTTTTGTGAGGCCTTTGCGATTTACTCCACCTTGAAAGTTATCGAAACCCGTAGCGATAACAGGTTCCTAGTAATTACCGACTCTAGGAGTGTACTTGAGACCTTGAGCTGCAAACGTTCTGAATCCATCATCCAGATTATTCATGATATCCTTTCACGGATAAATAAGACTGTGGTACTGGTTTGGGTCCCTGGTCATTATGGCAGCGAACGAACGGGCCGATGAGGCTGGCAAGAAAGCTGCAATAAATGGCATCCAAGTACAATCGAAAAGTGAGAGAGACTTCATGAGATCAGTCCGTGTAAAATTGCGGGCTCAGTGGAATATATTTTGGCTGTAGAGTCCTCCCACGACATGACATAACATCCCGGAGAACGTGGTCGAGAAACCTCTTTCCCCGACCAACAGAAGAGACCAAGTCATCTTAACTCTGCTAAGGATTGGACACACCAGGCTTACCCACGCTCACCAACCTGGCTCTCCTCAGAAGATTTGTGAGGCGTGCAAGGTCAAATGGTCTGTGTACCACCTGCTTTTTGTTGCTCAATCTTTGGAACCATCCGACAAAACTTAGACCTGGGATCGGATATGAAATTTCTATTAAACCAGAACGAAGGTATAAAACGTCTGTTGCGGTTCCTCTCCTGCAGTGGAATGAAGAATACGATTTAGTGATTTTTGTTTGATTTATGTATTTTATTTTGTATTTATTGTTGTCACTTGTCTATCTTTATTCTTTATTATTCCTGTTTATTTTTGTTCTTTATGATTTTATTTGTTTTATATAATACTACATGATAGTGGACTGTAGTCGCTAATGACTATAATTGTTGATGTGACTATAAATAGAATCATTAAAAGAAAAACATAATTAAAAAATTTCTCAACAATAAAAAACTCAAATAAAAATAGTTTAATTTTGTTGCTACAGAAACTCTGTTAATAAATTCCCATTTACGTAATAGGAGTTGCAGAGTACATGTAGATCTACTTTTGTTCTTGGAATATAGCTCGTGTTATCCCATCTTTCTGTTGTACGTAAATCAATCACCTTTCCATGTATACACCCGATATAGGTTCCGCGTACATGGATGGGTTTTTAATCGTAAAAAATCATTTTAAGCGTGCACTTCGATAGAGAAGGGAAGGGGGAAAAAAGGTACGAAGACGCCCTGCATGACTTTGTACCACAAGGCAGGATCGCGTCTCGCCAGTCTTATACATCTAGATTAATACATTTTACTGTGTAAAGAAATCCTGAGTTAAAATTTAACTAAAACACCATAGCCTCGCGTAGACTGGTGAACATAGTACAAAGCTTACACTTATATGGTAAAAGTAACACACAAGTAGGAACTCACACGTAGGGGCTCACCTGTTAAATGAATGTAGATACAAAGTGTGTGTTAGCAGGAAGGAGTAGACGTATACCTCACAACAATATTAATTTATGTTTTGTTTCAAGAAACAAAAACCAGTAAACACAAAAAAAAATTAAAGAAAATAATAAAATTGCACTAATGTATTAATTGCATTTATAAGGATAACTTTTGCAATAAATGCTTTGATGTTTGTTATTCTGGATAAATGTGTAAAAATATGTAAATAAAATAAATATAATGTAAACTTGAGATAGAATATGTTACAGAAAGAGTAGTATAATGTGTATCATGACAAGCGCCTACCTCTCACACACGAGCTTGTATTTTCGTGCGCCTCACTGTACCAATACCCTACGCTAAATAACTACTTACAACTTACGCTGTATATAACTATGTGTAATTACGCTAAATAAATATAAAACATCTCAACCAGTTAACACTTTCCTAATAAAAGGAGATAATCAGCAATCGAAGCAGTGTAAGATTAATATCTTATTTACAAAAATAGAAATAAAAACAATACTTTAAAAAAATTAATATTTTAATATTAACGTATTTGTGTAATTCTATTAAACGGCTCTGGAGATAAATGAAAAGTGTAAACTTGACAATTTCAACGTACTGTAAGAGTATGTGAGATTTACAGTGGATGAAAATAAACAAAGTTTTAAATTAAATTTCTAAATGAAGGAATTACGATGCAAAGCTTAAATGAAATTCTTGCTTAACAGATAGATTACTTTATAAAAGTTTCCCAGTTTTTATAAAATGTACTGAGACCAGAACTTACAGCACGTAACTCTAGCCGTACATCAAATAGCTTATTATTTTTGTTTAGTATTTAAACTTTACTTACTTTTGAAACATACATTAAGTAGTACACCAATCAATAGAAAATATTCAACAAATCACGATCTGCTCTCTTACCTGAAATAAAAAAATTAAGTTATTAATTTATTTGATTTATAAAGTAAATTATGTAACTACAGATACAACAAAAAATGAAGTATAAGACGTAAATTTCCATTATTTAATGCAAGTATAGTAACCTGGAAAATTAATCATTAAAATTTTGAATGCATTTACCTTAGTCTGTTTTTTGCAATTTATTATTATCGTGATTTATACTTAAAAAACCGTAAAGAAATTTTATTGGAAGAATAAAAGGCTAGAACAGCATAGAGGTCCATAAAGAATTATCTTTTTGATAGAAATCTATAAAAATTTAAAAACAGATCTCAGTGGTGAACTCGTCATCGCAAATAATCTGATTATGAAGCCGAGAGCTCTAAGGTTCAAATCCTAATGAGGGCAGTTACTTTTATACGGATTTCAATACTAGAACTTGGATACCGGTGTTCTTTGGTGGTTGGGTTTCAATTAATCACATATCTCAGGAATGGTCTACCTAGGATTGTATAAGACTATACTTCATATACATCATCATCTTCACTCCTCTGAAGTAAAATCTTAAGGTGGTTTTGGAGCCAAAATAGAAAAACATAGACAGTTATAAGACGCATAAGGAATTACTGAATTGGTTAGTTTAAGCACGATGTACGTAGTTTGTAGTATAATAATAATATTGTTACTACAATATCTTCAGACAGAAATCAAATTCTCGTGAATTATTGCCTAAAATTTCATAAATTTGTAAAAAGATCGGTGTAAAAAAGGAATACGTATACAAGAGAAAAATACTGCACAAGTGTAATCACGGATTATGCTTATGTACATTTTAACCAACCATTTAACATAGTACTACAATACTAAATACTATTCACTTTAATCTTATTTTTTTAAAACAGAAGTACAGAAATAAAATATTTCGACTAACTAGATGAATTTCTATATTAATCTTTATCAAAGAAACGCTTCGTGGAATATGTAATAATTATTTTTACAGAATGAAGCAAGTTGTGTTTATGGAAAGTTTTGAGTTGCAGAAAAAATTTTCCATTTTATTTCGTTGCATATTAAACAAATTTTTATAAATGTTGAAATTCGTCCGTAATGTCAGCCTGTAATTCACCTGTAATGTTAGCGAATTTTCTATCTAATAGAAGAATTTTAAACGAAGTTCAATTACTATTATGATCTTTAATTATTTAAAATTTTAATAAATTTGTTTATAATACACATTTAATGAATAATATTTCTGATATTCAACCTTAAAATTAGCTCAATGAAAAATCCTAATAAAGGCCCCTTATACGCACTTATCCTAATAAAGACTTTTATAAGGATTTGAATACTAGATCGTGAATACAGATATTCTCTGGTAGTTGGGTTTCAATTAACCACACATCTCAGAAATGGTCCAACTGAGACTGTACAAAACTGCACTTTACATTTACATTCATACATATCCTCATTCATCCTCTGAAGTAATACCTTACGGTGATTCCGGAAGTTAAAACAGAAAAAGAAAAAAGGATGAAGAAAAAAACAGGAAACCACTTCACTCCTTACTTTCATTACCCTGGGATGGTATTCTTTTATTCTTGACGATGGCGTCTCTCTTTTTCAGGAGAGATGTTAGACTCATAACAATGTTATGGTTATGACGCCTAACATATATGCAAGATTTTTTAATATACTTAATTTGAGTAATTGCACATTTATTAAAAATACAAAACTGCCCGATTACAACAATATTCGAACAGAATATCATTAAAGAGATTCATCAGCTGTAAGGATAAGGGCAAAGAACAGGTCAATTCAGAAAACTTCCACAAGTTAGATCAGTATCGGTCGAAAGGCAGTAAAGGTAGAGATGACTACGGATGGTGAATTTGCAAACCTGTCGCAACCAGATAATAGGCTCGTGAAGTAGTAGCATGTTTACATATTACTAAAAAAAATATTGGATTTATGTTACAATCTGACATCATTTCGATACATGAAATTAATCAGGCAAGACAAGAATGAATACCGTTATCTTTTACCGAAGTTAAATGCTAATAAGTTTATTTTCAAAAGAATATTGAAAAAGATTTGTTACATTTTTTAATAAAAATCGATCACATCATTTTGAAGAATTAGTTTAATTTTCATTGACAGAAGATTCTTCCAGAAGAATATAATAATTTAAACATAAAGGTTTCTCGACGTTCCTTAGTTACAGATCGGCCATGTTCTTTAGATCTAAAGGTTTAATCATTAGAAGTAATTCTCAGAACAGGGAAAAATATTTTTACAATACGACTACATACTATTGTACAACACTGATTTACAAGAGATATGTTTCAATGCGTTTTGAATCTTTTATTCCAAAATTTTAGGGTTTAGTAAAAATTTCTCATTAACAGGTTTCTTATCTACTACAAATTTAATAAATTGCAGAACACACATCATTGATCTCCTAAATAAAACAAATACAAATCAACAAAATTAAATAATATACCAATGATAAATAAATAATAGATTGATGAATAAACAGAGAATTATGAAACACCAACACGCCCACGTCGATTAAAAACTGAACCGAAAAGAGGAATCAAAAAATTATTTGTTTACAGTCTGACTCCGACAGACCTGCGCGCAATGCGAGGCAATCCAGATTATGGCCACTCATACTGCATTACAAATATCAATTCTTGTGCTGGTTTTCAGAATCGCAAGATGAAAAACTGAATTAGCCTGTATTCTGTTCGTACTCTAAACGTCGGAACAAGCACATCTCGCTGAAGCTAACCAAACTTGAAAACAAAGCAAAATGATTGAGAATATATTAAGAAATTTTTAATTATTTATTAAAATGATATATATAAATAACGTTCTATATTGTATTATAAGTAAAAACTTGAGAGTTTTATTAAATTATCTACAACTTAAGGACACAAATTGTGTAGTACGATGAATCACCTTTCCACGCAATTCGACAACGTATGGGTTTTAATTAAATTAAGCAATAGGTTAATTATTATTTCATAGAAACATACAGTAATAAAGTATATTAAGATCAGATTTTAGGCGCTTAAATTAATTATAGAGATACTCAAAATTCGCAATTTTTTTTCACCTTTATCTATAAAGTGACAAGAATCAAGAAAAATATTTGTTTTTTTTTTTTTTATAAAACCTGCCGGAAAGAAAAAATTAATATAATTAATATAAAATATTTATGAAAAAATAAATAATTTGAACAAAATAATGTGTAAATCGATCCTGGAGCAAAGCATATAGTTGACAGTAATCTGATAAAATGGAACAAATGAAGTATAAAATCACATCTGCGCAAAATACAAAAATGATAAAATGAAGAAAACTATAAGATTTATCGCACTGAACAGTATATCTGGTATACTGTAGAATGTAAAACATACACAACATAATCCAGTCAATAGGTAAAAAGTTCAAAATATAAATTTTGATTTCGTTTTCGTCTTTTTATAAAAAAAAAAAAACAAATTCAACTCTGTATAGAGGATTGCAGTATTAAAGTATTAGTCTATTAAAACCAAACTGAAATAAACGGTTCGGCAATTTTGTAATCGATTTGTCGATTTCTATCTAACAGAGATATGCAAAACAGTGTATCTAAAAAGGGATACGTAAATAAAACAGAAAATGCAGAGTTAATTAATAAAACTGCAATCGACCAATCAAATTTTAACGTAATATGTATATATCAGAAAGAGAAAAAAATTCCACCGATTGTAAAAATCGAGGTGATAAATTTCTTTAATATTTTTTCAAATACTAAATTAAGTTATAACTATGTAATTTTAACTAACGGAATTCAATAATGAAATAACATTTCTAATTAAATTTTTCCATCAGTTAAATTTAAACTTGAGTAATTTAATAATATAATTTTCGCAATCGGCGTACTCTTAGTGCAGACAGTGATAACTACACACAACAAACCTTCTTTACTGTATATTAAAATTTTTTAAAATAAATGTCACAAAGTACAAATATTTTTAAAATACAGTCAACTAATATAATAAACTTTTAGATAATTTAATTAATTATATTAAAAGGGATTTTACCTAATTGACAATCAACGTGGCAGATCAGTGACTCTTTTTTTCTGATCAATGAAATTCTAAAATACTAAATTAAAAGCGTATTTTTAATATGAATACTTTTGGAAGTAATAAAAAACAAAATTTAAAAAAAATGTAAAAATTACTTAATCCTTAATTAAAATACCTAACCCGCCAATACAACATGATGGAATTCATTATGCTGTCTGTAGAGAATACTAATAGAGATCGATATTAAATACGATCGATATACAATAAAAACTTCTGAATTTTAACCAAATAAGATAATATATTTTATGTTAAAAGTAATTTACTGCAATAAAAAATTAATATATACAATGTTAGTGAATTAGAGGTTAGTGAATGCTAACATTGTTAGGGATAAGCATTCACTAAACCCATTTGATAGACTTCGTAAACAAAGATATTTTTTTTTAAATCACAAATGTTACGGTGATGAAAGCGTGAGAATTGCGCTTGATGGAAAATCTGGTTAATGTTCCTATTTTTAAAAAAATTACAAATTAATTAAATGAATATGGTAAAAACGGTATTTCTATATTATTTATTTCAGATTACATTTTTTTCATTAACTTCAGTTTAATAAACTTGCGTAACTGCCAGTCTTTATAAATTAATCGTTTTGTTGCTACTGATTGTAATTATTACGTTAAACACCCTTTGATTTTTCTTGGTCTGACATAAAGTTTGTATTTAAAGTACCACATTTAAAATTAAAGCTAGTTGATATTTATATCAGAGAACTCCTTTAGAAACACTAAGAAGCCTACTGTATCCAAGAATAATGTTTTGTCGTAAAACTTTCTACAATTACATTCTACAGGAGTTCTATAATCATATCAGATAATTAACTATGTTTTATTTCAGAGACAAAATACATCAGAGACACAATACACCATGACCAAGAGAAAACAGCTCTTTTCCAAATTTGAGCGTTTGTCTAAAAATACGTGATATTCACCACCATAATCATCACCATTATTATTATTATTATTATTAAAATTTTGTTTTCTAGCAGCTCTAAATTATTAAGTTTTTCAAGAAAATTATGAATCACTATGCAGTGCTGTATAAAAAAATCTGATGTGGACACCACATGACTTCCTTGTACCCCTATTAAGTTACATGTACACATTTTTTTTAAAATGAAAAGTATATAAAATTTTATTTCATTAATAAATTCTGATATTTTTTTTTATTGCTATTATTGAATTATTATTTATTGTATTTTTTTTTTTACAATCAGAGGTTAATAATTATTAATAAATCAATATGTTTAAAGTAAACAAAAAAAAGTTAAAAAAAAAGAAGATGAAGTCTGATTCGAACCGAAGTGCCCTCTCCTTGTAAGATCCATTATTTCATTAATTAAATTTTATTTGACTATAACTCTGGAACCAATTAAAATAGGTACCGCTTATGATACATCGTTGAAAAGCTCACAATGAGGGCTTATTACTACAGTTAAAAAAAAGTCCAAAATCCAAATCTTTTTGGATTTTGGGCTTTTTTGGACACTTTTGATTCAGTCGATTGCAACCAATAGGGGAGGTGCAAAACTAAATTTTACAACAGTCCTTAATCCAAAATTTCAACATTCTACGGCGAATCGTTGTGTTATGCGAGATACATACGTACGTACAGACGTCACGCAGAACTAGTTAAAATAGATTCAGGGATGATTCCGTCGAAATCTGGAAAAAAACGGAAATTTTGGCGATCACAGCACTTCCTTTACTTCGTACAAAGAAGTAAAAAATGAACAAATACGCCTAACAGCTAGTGATTCAATAGAAACTTTCTCCAAATGCTCAGATATTTGGAGAACTAGTTTTATGGAAAAAACAGAAAAGTAATATAAATAACAGGTCTCAATTGACAGGTTCTTTCATTTTCACCGTTACAATTGCATACTAATTCTAAATAGCGTCTAAACAAGAAATTATTAAAATAAATATTCATCAGTAATGCGTCAACAGAATGACGCGTCCGATTATAATCATTTTGTACAGTTGTATTAATGATTAAAATGGATTTGGTGAGATTTTAATACTCCCAGACAGCAAAAATGTAAAATAGTGGATTTACCTGAAATTCCTAAGAATAATTCAACAAGTTAATGTAATGGTTAGAATGATGACGTTTGGATCAGGTAGGATTGGATCACCGGGTTCCACTCCCGGCACGAGTATGATATTTTTTCACTTATCATTTCTTTACCTATATTACTCGTTAAAATAGCGCATAAGCATGCCCAAATCGTAATAATAAAAAAGAATGCACGTACACTCACGCGCACCAATTAATTTTAATAGTGCCGCTCGAAAGTATACTTTTAAATTCTTTTAATCCACAAGATAAGTCTTATAACTTAAATTTAGATAAACAAATAAAAAAAAAAAGAAAAGCAATTTTAAAGTCGGAAAAAGATATAAACTAAACAAGGCAGGCAGCAAAAAAAAAAAGCAGTAAGTAAATGCAAATGCAAATACGTATGAAAGACATCCAAGTAAAAGAAAAGAAATATGAAAATTTAAAAGATGGCAGCAGGTGAATAAAGTGCTTTATTATTAAGAAACTTTTTCGATGTAAACTGAAGACAGTTCTTAAATGGAGCGACATGTCAATATCATTCTCTAGTAAAAAGAAAACTGACATTGGGTTCTACATCCCTGACCTTACCATGCGGAACAGTGACACATCAGAAAATACAATTGTCAATACTTGGCAAATGACAACAATTTGTACTGAAGTTTTAACCGAAAGTTTAACTAAACGTTTTAGTCGAACAAAATACAACATGATACACATAAAGAAAGTTATTCTTTCTTAATACAATCATATGTTTTAATGACTGTTTAAACAAATTATTGTATATTACGACAAAGCACGTTGTTCATTAGGTACTCAAATACTGCAGGCCATATGTGCTAAAATATGACAGAGAACAGCATTCAACTACTTATAACACAGACCCTTTTTGTTCAGTTCCTTGTATTACTGCGTTTATTAATAAATTTCCAATACCACCGCATAAACCTAATAAGTAGCTAACATTTTTCAACATGTAAACAAATGAAGAATAACAACGTATAATGTTAATGATTTTTACAATAAACTTAATTAATTTTTTCGTTTTGAGTGTTTTAAATATTTAAAGTTTATTTTATTTTGAACAAGACGTGAGTTTCAACCTTATTATTTTTTTATTTCATTATAAAGTACAAATGTATGTTTATTGTAAAATATACAATGATGTGTTATAAAAATATTAGAAAAAAAATGTTACTACTAAAATCAATTACTTAAAGTTGAAATATAAACAGTACACACTGAACAGCATAGCCTTCCTGAATAGTAACAAATATAGGTTTATTATCATTATAATTATAGCACTGTATAAAGTTCGTTATTGCACGCATTATGATTTTAAAATGCAGTAAAATTGTTCATGCAGCGCGTTTTTAGGTTTGTTGTTATCACAATTTTTCTGTCATTACAACTTTGATTGCTTTTAACTCTGTAACGACGGCAATAACAGAAAAACGGGTTTCACCATTGTTTTTCTTGTAAAATTTTAAATCAAAATCATTTTTATATGTCTACCTTTCTATTTAAGAAAACTAAGTTTTATTCAATATAGCGGATTCCAGACGGCGGACAAAAAATTAAAAACCCATCGTAATGCAAATATTTTTTTTAATTATGCAGAACCCCATCTTTTTCTACCTCCAAATATCTCTCAGATATGCAGTATAAAACTGTTTCCATACTTGAATATCACCTAAATATATATATATATATATACACAAACATACATACTATTTATTTTGTACTGCGTATATATTGATCCTTGCTCCAAAGCTTGGAAGTTGACTAGCTGCTGGCAACATGATGTGTCAGCTAACTGAAGTTAGGAGAGAGGTCATCAGTATGATGGTCAGCTACGAATAAAGGGTTAATTTCTGAATAAGCATTGCTGAAAGGCAGCGGGAGTGTCCAAGGCATGATGGGGTATATCACGCGTTGAGGGTAGAGGGGTTGTGAGCATAAAATACCGTAAGCTGAAAAGAATTTAGTGATAGGAAGAGTATCATCCGGCAATTAATTAAAAAACGCATCACACATGCGCAGCAATGGAAGTTATATCATCAGGAACAGCGGTGCGCAAGAGTACAAAATTGTCCGACTTACGATCCTAGATACAATAACGTATCTCGGTAACTGGATCCCACTAAACATGCAATTATAACAGTTGCATGATGGCAAAAAACAACGGATGATTACTCTATGTGACAACCATCGTCGTTGGGAAGGCACCCTCAACCAAAAAATTACCTTCCAAATTGAAAAAATTCGAAAAGCTTGTCCCCCATTACTAAGAGTTGTGTCTGTAACCAACTACAATTTGTAACATTATCACTGCTGAAGGTATTTTAAAAAATAAAAAATTAGCAAAGAGCTGCATTTGTGTATCGTGTACATTCGGTTAACAAACCAATTTGGAACATTTTAATGTGTAATGTGTGTTTGTGTCTGTCTGTCCCCCCCCCTCACTCTCTCTCTCTCTCTCTCTCTCTCTCTCTCTCTCTCTCTCTCTCTCTGTGTGTGTGTGTGTGTGTGTGTGTGTGTGCGTGCGTGTGTGTGTGTGTGTGTGCGTGCGTGTGTGTGTGTGTGTGTGTGTGTGTGTGTGTGTGTGTGTGTGTGTGTGTGTGTGTGTGTGTGTGTGCGTGTGTGTTAAATTCCATAGTTGAAAAGGTTTAAGCAACCACATGAGATATAAATCAATCCCGAAACTTGCATAGAAATTCTCAAAATAACCCACACATCTAACGCCAGGTTTACTATGGAAAAAAAGAAACTAGTTTACCATTGACTAATTCACAAAATTAAATAAACGATTGCATATCAGCATGACAAGCCCACCGAAATGCAGATAATGTTCAGCCCTAGAAGTAACACATTCACTCTGTTGAGCACAGAGATTGATTAATTAGCGAAAAAAATACTTTCAGAGAAGCTATTCATGCCCATAGTACCTCCTCAGATACTTTACATACGACAGCCACAAAACAAGACTGGAACAGAAGCTGTAAAACAACATATTACTGTAGCTTACTCCCAACTGCTGAAAAACAATGCATTAATGAAATATTCATTGGATAACAAACAGTCGCAAAAAAAAAAATTATCACTAAGAGAGAGGTTAAATTTAAATACTATACAAACGAGGAGAATGATCAGTAACATCTTTTTTTTAGTGTTTTTAAATTATTTGATAAAATAATTAAACCTGCTCCGTTCAAAGTATGTTACGCAAATAAGATTTAAAATTAAATAACATATAGTTAAATAAATATTAATTAATAATAGTATTAAACTGAAAGAATATAAGTCTGATTGTTTTACTTCCATTCGCTGATATTAAATTCTATTAGTTTTGTTTGTTTACACAAAAAAAAAATAATGTAAATTAATTTAATAATATTACTAAGAACACAATTTGTAACAGACCGTTCTATTAGTGTTTGTTATTCTATGAAACATTCCAACTATTTCATCGGTATAAAAACACACACACACACACAAATCATTTCAGTTTTTTCCTTAGTAATAAAGATCTCCCAAGCATAAGACATTCTTAGATAATTTTTTTTTAATTTCCTCGGAATTTTGAAAACGATTTTTATAAATGATGCAAGTATTAAGAATATTTAGAGATTACAGGGATAGTTTTAACAGTTTTTAATCAATTTTTAAACAACGCTGACTACTGTTTAATTCAGAATTGCACTGAATTGAACATATATTCATAGCTAGTATGTTAGATACATAGCCACTATATTTCATAGCATTGTTTTGAAAATGTTTAATATACAGTATTGTACATTTTCCAAAACTACAGTGATACATAATATATTATGTATTCATACATCTGGGCAGCATCTAATCAATTTATAAAATAGTACTCGTCCCAGAAAATACAAAATTACCATCACGAAACTCTGGTGTAAATAACAATCGTCAAAATTAAACTCAAAACAGATACTAGTTTCAAAAGTTATCAAATAAATAGTAAAATATCTACGAACGTAAATAAATAATATTAAGCAAAACTAAAAATTACACAATGCAATATACACTGATTGTTTTTTTAAATGTTTTTAATAACAATTTATGAGTTAACATTTTACATTACAGTAGTACGAAAATTAAATTCTATTTTAAAAACAAAATAAAAATAATGTAATAAAAGAAAAAAAAAATTTCTTAGATCCAAAAAACTGCCTTAATACTGGTAAAAATTATACTTTAAAATATAATAAATAGTTTAAACTGCATCTAATTCTTTTTCAGCAACGAAATATTTAAAATCATAATGATTTTAACATTTTTACACAATCTTTTATTTGTTTATTTTAGTCACAATTGAATTGAAGTTTTACATAACTTTTGTACTGCTTTTTTAATTTATTCTATATGAAAATGATAAAATGATAAAAAGTTATTCATAAATATGATTCAAGAAAAAAAAAATTATTATGATTTGAATGAAGACTTCAGTAAGCACAAAAATAAAACAAATTCAAGGCGTAAAAAAAGAAGATTTTTTGGTTGTACTACTCTTAACTGAAGATAAAAGCAGTTTTTAATCTCACAAGAAAAAATAGTTTTAGTAAACAATACGTTAGATAAAAAAAGTAAGATAGATTGTATCTTTATACTGTTTCAGACCGTCGACTTTATAAGATAGTGCAGCAACTTACAGAAACAGTGAAACTGGCTTTACAATCTTTAAGCATTATAGTACATGAATAAAAAATTGAGAATGCCTTAGGTTCAAACGAAAGTCTACTTAACAGTGTATTTACTCAATACATCATTAAATTTGTTTTATGACCAAGAATAACTTAAAATGTATAATAAAGTTATTTAAATACACATTTAAAATGTAATCATGTATGAATATATTATTTATTTGAAACTAATAATTATAATAACAGAAAATCTCATCTCAGATACATTTACAGAATAACTCGAACAAGATTTCAAATTTATCGTCATAAAAATAAAAAATAGTAGCTAAGTGATGCAAAAAGGAAAAATCAGTTGGAAATTGATTCTTGGAATATTTTTCTTACATAAATAATTATTTTATTTCACATTATGCCATATCTTTAGAAGAAAATTTCAAAATATTGTTTTAAAATGTCCAATCATAAACGGCATAAGCCGGATGAATTTTAAAATCAGACTTAAGACTATTAGATTAGAAAAAATGTTGAAAATGTAAAATCACGTTAGAAGCTAATTTCTTCTTTTTTTATGTTAATTTTTGGTATTTACTTTCGAGGATGTTAATATTTATTGATTGAGAGAAAAATTTTTGTAGGAATATTTGCACAACAGTCCTGTTTTTCTTTGTCGTTAATTCTATTTTGAAATGTTAGCGTGTTTTAACAAAACAAAATGCATTTTGGAATAAAACGTACAATTTAGATAGTTAAGTTAGTATTGTAATTCTTATTACAAACCTGATCGTATCAATATTCAAAAGACATTTCAAAAGAAAACAGTTTTGGTTTTTTCATTTTTAAAACGACACGACTTTTGGGTGAAGATAAATTTTACTTTTTATCATTTAAAGAACAACTGGAAAAAAGACTACGCTATCAAAAGCAAGACAATGATGAATCGAGGCAAAACCGACTTCACATAGATGCAGACAGGATTTAACAGGTTGAAACATCGGTGAACGATACATTTACTTCTGTGGCTTGAAGATGTCTCTTTCCCATCCGTCCAGTTCACTAAACATTGTACCGTGTTGCGTTGTACACTCAGTCACAGTGTGCCCCGCGGAGAACACCGGTAACACGTTTACCTTATTTTATTCGATTTGTTCTTATTCTCTATTCATAAATATTAATAAAATTACTTTATTTTATATTTTCTGGTTATCATTTTTTTCTTTTTCAAGTTTGTTTATTAAATAAAATTTTCCAATAATTTTTATGTAGAAATATTCAATAAATTAATTCGGGTTCGATGCAGTCTGCTTTATGTCAGTTGACTAATCTAAAAATACTTTACAAAAGGAAAATGGAATGAAGTGATTTAAGTAACGATAGATGATTATACAAAACTGTAAAAATATAAATTAAATAAATTGAAAACATCACCTTAACTATTAAAAAGAGGTAGAAATCAAAGAATAACAAGAAACAATGCGAATACGAAATGAAAACTACAGAAGTGAAAGAGTTATGTCTGTCTGATATTGAGCCATTAGTTTTCCTGCAGTGTTCGAGTCGTTCATGAATCTAACACGATCGTACACTAGCAGCGTCTCGTCTTTAATACCCCTATGCTACATACAATAGGAATTCTTAAATTCTTTTAGGTTCTTCAACATTAAATAAAAAGGTTCGAATGACTTTTTGTTGGCTTTTCAATTTTGAATGACTTTTCAATTAGTTCACTGTTGCACGAGTACAAATTAGTTCGAAAATCAAGATTTGATTAGAACCAAACGGTTGTTTCACTTTGTTATCACTACGATGTTCAGTGTATGGGATCCAATGTAATATTTTTATTTACACATAAATTTGAATTTCAGGGCTTGTAGAAAGGCAAAAATGAAAAATTCAATTTTAGTTTACTCTTTTACTTGTTCAAAAAATTGAGAATATTTTCACATAGATAAGGTTTTTAATTGTTGATTACAGTATACTATTAGAAAAGATGTACTTAGCAATAAGAATAGATATTTGAAAAGAAAAAGAAAGTTAATAATACAGAATGATTGTATTTTTTGAAGACCTCATTATAAACAATAAAAAAATAACGTTTAAATTGTTATCTTCCTAGTTGGCAAAGAATAAACTTGGCATTTTTCCATGATCCCTTCTTCCAGAGCCAACAAGAAGAATAGGATATCATTCATTACCTTTTGCAAGAGGGTCATGGCGACCATTCCGTACTTACATACACCCAGTCATGTTTTTTAGTTAAAAGTTTCATTAACAAATCTATGGTGTCTTCTACAACATTTTAACTAGCTTAACTTTTATTTAAAAGTTAACTTATAATAGTGGTTTTCAAAAAATTGAAAATCCCCTTACTTTCTATCACTTGAAAAATATGAAACGCATCTCTTGTCATCTTAGACGTAAAAATCAAAAGATTTTCAATACTTAGCAAATTTATTTTACTTAAAAACAATATTAAACTAAAACATGCGCCGTCAATTCATTTTCAAAAACGTTCTGATCGTACAAAAGGAATATAAATCTTATAATCGACTTTACCTTTTATCAACTTTATAGTAGTATCCTTGAGGGTCAGCGCTTTTAGTTCAAGATTTTTCCTGTTGTTTACAAAATTCTGTAAATCCTGTTGTACAATGACAGGTTCAAATCTCCTGTTTTTCCTCATGTACGCTTGGGTTTCAAACCTTGACCTTTTAAAGTAGCTTTTTTAGGTTTTAGAATAATCAGAAATTACAACGAAATTAACCAGTTTAACGAACCAGAATAATCTAATGTTACGATAAAATATAGGAATACGTTTTAAGCATAGCTCTATTTAGTCAAAAGTGAAGATTCTTCTTACTCTAGATTATTAAATTCAATCGCTTCCTAAATACTTAAGACTCCTAATTGCTCAGCATAGACCTCTCCCTCAACAGATTACAGTATAATCTTCCACGTCATACGTGAACTATCGCTCAATTCTCCTCAGTATTTATAAATATATAAGTGGTAGACAGATTTATGTCACTCAATTTCCTCTGAAACCGCTTGGCCGCTTTCATGTTTCAGTTTCGATTTTTTATTCTCTTACGTGTGCTACGCACACTTGAATTTGACCAAGAAGGCTCTTGCAGCCTTATAGGCTGCAAGATATACTCAACATTAGAATTATAATAAGTGACGAGTAAGTGGATAAGCGACTCATTACGTATAACTCTTGATTTTTAGGAATATTTAATGATATGAAATATAAAAAACATTTTTAATGTAAAACTTTTATTTGGACTTGAGCGAGTAGTAATACATTCATTTTAACTTTATAGGAAAAGACGGTCATTAATTGTAAATTTAAGTTATCTTATAAATAACAAATGCTTTTAAATACATCTTTCTAGAAATGACAAGTGTTTGTACATTATTACCAAAATAATCATGGTTATGAGGGTCTCACGAACAGAGGAATTACAAATAAAAGAAACAGTAATGTAGTAGAATTTCACACATTGTATATTTAATAAACATTAATTATTTTTTAGGACGACATTTTAGGTTTTTTAGGCTTGTGGATAATGAAGTCAGACAAGATATTAATAATATATGGCAGGAAAGATGGCTGCAGGCTGGGGTAGCCAACCCACCGGGTTGGTCTAGTGGTGAACGCGTCTTCCCAAATCAGCTGATTTGGAAGCCGCGAGTTCCAGCGTTCAAGTCCTTGTAAAGCGAGTTTTTTTACACGGATTTGAATGCTAGATCATAGGTACCGGTGTTCTTTGGTGGTTGGGTTTCAATTAACCACACATCTCAGGAATGGTCGAACTGAGAAAGTGTGTAGTCTTGACTACACACTTCATTTACACTCATACATCCTCTGAAGTATTATCTAAACGGTAGTTACCGGAGGCTAAACAGAAAAGAGAGAGAGAGAGAGAGAGAGAGGCTGGGGTAGCCAGATGGACCAGATCCTTGATCCCGAATATAGCTAGATGGACAGGCAGACGCCACGGAGAAATAGATTCCTACGTCACACAGTTTTTAACTGGCCATAGGTGCTTTAACGAATACCTCCTCAAAGTTGGCAAAAGAGATCATGGTTTTCGTAGACAGACGAGTAACTATAGATGAAGTGGCACATCGTCTGCATATTAGTCACTGTTCTGCCTACGAAATCATGCACAACAGACTTGGGTTTCATAAAGTCTGTGCAAGATAGGTCCCAAAACAACTCACACAGTAGCACAAACAAACGCGTTTGGACATCTGTCAAAAACATTTAAATCGATATGGTAACAATCTTCTTAGACAGAATCATCACTGGTGACGAAACATGGATCCATCATTACAAGCCGGAGGGTAAACGGCAGAGTATGGAATGGAAACATCCAAATTCGCCCTGCAAAAAAAGTTCAAGACCCAACCATCCGCATGAAAACTGATGCTTGCGAATTTTTGGGACTCACAAGGCCCAGTACTGGAACATTAAGAGGAAAGGGGCACGACAATAAATAGTGCACGTTGCAGTGAGATGCTTATTGTCAAGCTGAAGCCTGCAATTCGAAGCAAACGCCGAGGGCTGGTGTCGAAAGGTGTAGTGTTGTTGCACGACAATGCCCGTCTACATAATGCTGCCCACACTGCTGAAACGCTCCAGAAACTCAACTTTGAAGTACTGACTCGTCCTCTGTATAGTCCTGATCTTGCCCTTCTTACTACCACTTGTTTGGTCCATTCAAAGAGGCATCAACGGGCCGTCGATTTACCTCGGACGAAACAGTGAAAGAAGCAGTGCATTCCTGGCTCGCAGCTCAACCGACAAACCTCTTCTTTATGAGAACATCAGGAAGCTTGTGCAACGATAGACCAAGTGCGTTGAAATGCAAGGGGACTATGTTGAAAAATGATGTACATGTTAGGTTCCCATTTGTATTGCAATAAAATTTATACCTACCCCAACTTGCCGATAATAATTGACTTACCCTCGTACATACATACGTACGTACAGCCGTCACGCCGAAACTAGTTAAAATGGATTCAGGGATGGTCAAAATGGATATTTCCGTTGAAATCTGGAAACCGACATTTTTCGGGATCACAATACTTCCTTTAATTCGTACAAGAAAGTAAAAAGATTAAAAAGGTTTCCTTTCTAAGAAAATTATATGAATTGTAAAACGATACACGTGTTTTAAGACGTGTAGTCTTAGAAACATGTGTATAGTTTCACATTACAATAAATAAACAAACCACTCACATATTCGCAAAACACAAAAGCAAAACCGTATATATTGATAGACAAGGAATAAAACTATTTAAACAACAATAAAAATATATTTTTGAAGAAAATACTAGCGTTCATAGTGAGCGCAATCATCAAATCATATAAAATAAATAACACAATGTTTCTAAATAAAAAAAATATATTAGCAATATCTAAAATATTATGTACGTTATTGTTGGATGAACATTTTTCTAATGAGTAATGTCAAAAAAGAATTTTGCGGGTGCATAGGTAGTGAATTGGCATTAGGGAAAAACAATAAATTTAAAGCAGGAACTAAACCTAAAACCATCCTGTAATAATTATTCGATTATTAACCGGCTTAGCAATCGAGTCGACTGTACGAATTCTAGGGCAATTAACTAAGTATCTTAGTAACGATTTCCGGCATTTATGGTCTTCAATATTTGGTAATTTGGTATACATACATACATATATATATATATATATATATATATATATATATATATATATATATATATATATTTATATATATATATATATATATATTTGCGGTATTCGGAAAGTACGGTAAACCACAGAAACCTAATTATTAACAAACAAGATTCCAACCCGCAAACTGTAGGTACTGATGTAGTAGACACTTCTAATCTACGTATATTTGTATTGCATACGATTACATCAACACCAGAAATTATTAAAGCCCGTTACTATTTATAATTATAGAGAAATACGATAATAATATTTGGGCAGGACACAACAATAATTTCAAAATACAAATAATCATGTTAACAGGGAAACGGTTTACAATTAGTGCGCAGTACACCAGTTACAGATAAATCAGTTACACATAAAATAATATGTATCTATTAGGCAATATTCGTAAACATTACGAAATATGAATACGAAATTAAATAAACAAGCAACGAGATAAATTAATCCAAAAGTCATTACAAACATAAAGATATATAATAAACTGCATTCGAAATCTTTTTAATTTTTTACTCATTTATATTGAATATAACAAAAATTATAACGAAAAACCTTGTAAAACGTTAAACAATACTATTGAAAATCTAATCTTCTTACTTACGGTTGAAATAAGAAAACTGACATACTATATGTTTAAAAAAAATTATTAGTGATTCTGTGGAATATATATAATAATCAGGTTCTACTGAATATAACAAACTGAACTATACAACGTAATTGAATAAGTAAATAAAAAATTAAAATAATATAAAAAAATGGAACAAGAAATATTGAAAAATAAAATAAAAATGTAACTGTCGTAATTGATTATAGAAGGTTTAGCCAATGTCAAGAATAATCTTATTGTGTATTAGCAATGTTGTAAGGACTCCATCAAGATAATAACTAACAACCTTTAAAGATACGAATATATTTTCGGTATGCCCACTTTTTTACAAGGACTCCATCAAGATAATAACTAACAACCTTTAAAGATACGAATATATTTTCGGTATGCCCACTTTTTTACAAACTTGTGAATAAGGTATTCTACAGGAAAACTATTAAAAAAAACCAGTAAACAGGTTTGGTCATAAGTCCGTTATGTACGACTAAAAAATAAAAGTGCCAAAAGGCCGAACTAATATAGAAATCAATTTACTCGGCTAATAAATGTAAGAAAATAATAAAAATTTTTGTTATATTACAAAATAACCGCAATACATTCATATACAAAAATGATTATTATCCAAATAGTAACGAGAATAGATACGAGCAATTTTCTGAACTTAGCAATTTTCTATTTATATCTTAGCCGATGAATATGCAACTCAATAAATCGCTTCACAATAAGGGTAAAATAAGATTACCCACGATTGGAGATTGATCTTAATTTGATTTACATGCCTAACTGATTCTTGTTAAGTAGTAAAATTTTATTTACTTAACGTTTTTTCAAGAAAATTAGAAGAAAAGGAACTCTTTATTTGCTACTTTTTAAGCAAAGCCGATTATACACTAAGTGAAAACCGCAAAACAGATCTGAAATGTATCTATTAAAATATTAAATGTTTAATAAATAATTTGTTCTCATCGACCTATTCAACTCGTAACTTTCAGGTCGAAAACGATATTCCAGTTTAATAGCTATTTCAATCGGAAGTCTTTTTTTTAAATTGAAACCTCTATCTAGAATATTCGTTTTGATAAGCTAATGAAGAATTTGTTAATAAAATTAAAAAAAAAAAAAAAAAAAAAACATTATTATGTAGCAGCTGAAATGAAATTTATGAATAAAAATGCAATTAAATATTTCGCTTCATTACGGTAGGTGTGTTTTTTTACATGAAAAAAATATGGTGGAGCCATGTGATAAGATTATCATTTCTACATTAGTTAACCATATTTTTTTTATTTCGTGATCGATACAGTAATTAATTTTCCATGACATGACAGTTAATGTAGTAGTTACTTTAAAAGATTTTTTTCAAATACCACTTCGTGTTCCTGTCTCAATAATTATTAATTTATTTTATTTATTTATTAGCAAGCAAATGATTTTTTTTTACAAAAAAAAAAGTTGTTGTTACTAGACATATATGTATAGTATGGTAAAGATATTAAATTTTAACAAAAAAAAATTCATTTGAGCAGCGCGCTAGAGCAAAAGCCAAAGGATATAGTAGTAGACCGGAAATATTATTATGATGCCTGCTGTTACTATTATTACTATTATTATTAAACATTTAATTTATTATTAAAATTACTTGAAATAAATAATAATATAGTAAATCAAAAATTTACATATTCAGATATACTACCCTAGTAAAGAGAAACATTTGTATGTGTATACACCGTTAGGTATTGCTTCATAGGATGAGATGATGACAATTTTTATAACGTATGAAACTGCCACGCCTGACCGGGATTTGAATCCGGTACCTCCGGATGAAAAACCGGAGGTGTGCGTCTCCCTTAGCTGAGAACATGGTTACATGATCAAACATACTGTCCGTCAGAAAATCATATGATTTATTTTTTGTTAAATATTTACAAAAATATGTTTTCTTAAATGTTTATTTTTTTCTTAAATGTTTGGTCTTGTTTCTTTTTAAGAAGAAGCAACACCAACAAATACGAACAAAAAGAAAGAACATGCTTACATGATTGAACATACTACCCGTCAAAAAATCATAAAATGTTTTCTTAAAAGTTTATAACCAATGAATAACAACAGTAATAATATTTATAAAATCAATTTATAAATTCAGTCAAATCGTAGCAGATCTTAAAAGACAACAATTTTCGTTAAAAAAAATCGATACTGAAAATACTATCGACTATCCATTTAGAATCCACTGATATTTTGTCGGAAGGTTAGTTTCGTATTACGATATTTGTAAATTGAATGTAATACACAAATAATAAATTAATTAATTTAATCCATATTTAAGTTTCCAGCTCTTTGGAAGCTTGGAATATTTTGGTTTTAGAAAGCGCGTTAATGGTAACCCACCCTAAAACTTATCTCCTAATGAGTAAGGGTGCTTAACTGTACGATGATGACCCATGTTTTCGCGCTTCCTTGATCAATTTTCATCAATCAAAAAAAAAAAAAAACATTTTTAAAAAAGACGTAATCAATTTTGTAAATCTAAAAAAATCATTCCGAGACGTCGCCCGCCAGGGCAACCCGCCCGTAGGGCCTAGCTGTGGAAGCGTTCCGTAAACATGCGCTGCAGTTAGTGCTACAATAAAAGCAAAAAGTAAAGATATAACTATCGTTCTACTGTTAAATTTTGGATATTTTTGAAAACGTTTAACATAATCTGGTTAACATACAAATAAGTCAACAAACGCTGAAAAACTGAGGAAAATTCTAAAGGTTAATATAACAGTTCAATTTACTTTCATGTACTAACTATTAGAAATACATTCAATAACACAAAATTATTTAATATATGATATAAAATATTATTAAACTTCTTATACCACAATCTTACAAAATTATAAGATTAACAAAAGAAAGAGGATGAGTTTGAGTTATTTTATAGTATTTATAATATACGATGTTAATATTTCGCGTATATTAAAGTTTCCAGGAAATGTCTATCTACTAGATGAATCAAAAATGTATGTACATATTATGCATGTCTTTAACAGCATGTATACATACACATAACAAACAGAATAATAGCATTAGTAATAACAGTCTTTATGAACGCGTCAATATTAATTACAATATATCGTATAATGTAAAATGTAAATGTTATATAACTGTAAAACAATAATAAGAACAAAAAAGTTGTATTTTATGAAATATTATAATACCTATTTATTTTAGTAAAGTTTGTGTATCTATTAATGGGAAAACTTAATTAAAAATATTAAAGTACATTTAAAATAATAAATTATCATACATATTTTTATTTATCATAAAATGTATTACGTCGTAATAAAATATATTACGCTGTAACAACCTAATTTAAATATATTATTATTTCCTGTATTTCCCTCGACAAAAAAGTATGGAATTAAATTCACTGTTTTAAAATGTGTTAATTTATATTTTATCTCACCAACGTTTACTCTCGTTTTTCAGAAGTACAAAATTAGATTATAAAAAAAAATCATAAAATTAAATAGACAATGAACGAAATTAAATGAATCGATTACAACTGGGCAATGTAATATAATTAAGTGACAAGTGACTTTTACCTCTCACAGCTGAAGCCGGGCAAAAAATTCGTAACCACTGACTATTATAAAAAACACATGTTATTAATTTCCATACACGTAAACTGCAATATCAAATTTTTTCATGAAAATGCTTCTTACTGTGATAAAAAAGTCTAAAAGTAAAGAATGTATAAATAAAGTATAAATAACACCAATGAATAATATGTTAATTTAAAAGAGATGATGAAAACAAGCTTTATGCTCTATGATATTAGACCGTATTTATGAAGAAAAAATTAATATGTAAGAAAGTAGTTCCTTCCCCAAAACAAAATATTTTATAAATTAAAACAAATTGGTAAGATATTTTACTTTGAATATTATTTAAAAATTAAATTTAAACATCAATCTAAATTACTTAGTAGGAATAACAACCTTTAACGTGACAAAGAAAGATTCAAATTCGGGCTATAGTTAACTATTTCTTAAATTAATTCTACGTATGTGAAAGAACTAGTTGTATGTTAGGTTTACAATGTCAGTACAACAGTAAAAGCAAACAAAAAAACTACAATTTATGTATACGGACCGCACGAAGAGATAAAAAAACAAGTTATTACTTTCTTTACATTACTATACGGTAACAGCAGAAAAATCCTCAGTAACTTTGTTAAATGATACAACTACCCGAGTCGGGGAAACATTCATTGGTTAAGTTATAACGAGATACAGACTATTAAATATTATATTTTATTTAATGACAAAAGAAACATACGAGAAATAAAAGAGAAAGAAAATTTTAGTTACAAATATAAAAAGATAATGTTTTGTTTCGCGAAAATAAAAGGCATATATAGAAGAAATATTACATGAAGGCCAGTCGTAACCGTTACGAAATTGTTGCATAATATAACAAATTTCCGTTACGTATAAAACAAGTCAATAAATATCAAACCGAGCTTAACAACGGTGTGTAGAACACATTAACTCATTCATACAATCGATATTATTTTTTGGAATATCGTTACCAGATATTTTCGAAGGGAGAAAAAATTTCAAGCCTCAAAGCTATAGCGTGTTGTCATCCATCGACCTACCTACATTATTCCTACTGTAACTTAAAAATAGGTTGTAATAAGTAAATATCGTTTATTAGCAACAGTTACTTTCTAAAAATAATTATCAAGCTAATTTCCTACTTTATTGTTTGTACAAAGATAAATTGACAGTAAAAAGAACACAACTATTTTTCACCACTGTAGTATTGTAAAGAATAAGTCATAAAATAATTTCTGTAACTCATGTAATTCTCCTAACAATGATAATTAAATGTGTGTTATTGCTTACTAGCTCAAATTTCTACAGATAACAAATTGGAAACCTCCGAAAAACGAGACGTTCCTTTCATTAAATGAAATTAATTTTATGATGAACAATTATTTTATAACACAGTAGAACAAAAAAAAAAAACTCTCCTAAAACTGAAATGAGAACGGTTGTATAGAGTAAATCGCGAAGAGAAAAACCCCCTTTGAAAAAAGATTTTATCGGATCGCGTTAATTAGTTATTAACGATTAAAGTTAAAGATTTTTTGACTGTCAACCATATGATTTTTTGATATGTGTGTATTGGAGATTTTATACAGAATATGAATTTCTGAAAATTATATTAAAAAAAGAAAACAAGAAGAATATTGATGTCTGAAAAATAAATAAATAAATCGAGAAAAGGTGAAATCGGGAAATACCTTCAAACAAGTGTTAACGATAAGCTATAAGGGTAATAAATAGCGGTTTGGCGTAGCATTGTTGGACCCCCGTAATCCCTATAATAAATGGTAACAGAATTCTGAAGAAGATGATGACTACGACATTGTAGGTATCTCGAGTTATCATCAACCTGCATATGATGGTAGCGATCAAGTAATCGATGAAGGACTTATTTTCAGCTAGATTAATGAAAATAAATTCTTTTAAAACGAAAAAAGTTTTTTCTACTCCAGTTCGACATTTTTTCGTAAATTTCTCTATTACATATATCACGTTTTCTTCGTTTAAAGCAATAATGATGCATATTAAAAATATTCTATTTTGATATTAGCATCAATCTCTTTGTTTCTGTAATGAAACTAAAAATAAATTTAATTTCCGTAGGTCTTTAAATAATATAAAAATTTACTAAAATATCTTACTTTTATCATATTGCGTATTTGCAGTAAAGTTTTATTTTTTCTGTTCCAACGTAAGTTATTTTTCAAGCTTCTTGAGTATAAAAAATTATGTATTCATTTGCTCCAATGTAACAATGGTATATAAGCAGTCCTCTTACATTTTTTTGGTGTTTGTTCCAGAGGCAATTCACTGATTGCTGAAGTATTACAATGAAACGATGAGTTCATCTCAGGCTGAGAGCAAATATCTGGTCGCAATGGAAATTGATGAGGAATCTACTGACGAAGACTACTTCCGAATCTGTGTCTAATATTAGCAGCGATTCATTTATCATAGCTTTCGTTTCAAGAGAAAAATTAGGTATTATTACCATTATTATGTATTTCAAAGAAAAATTTTCCATTATCGTTGGCTCCAAAAAATCGGAATAACAGAAGAAAAGATTTTAGAAAAGAATTATGCAAAAAGTACATGCGTTTAAAAGATTTAAATTTATCCACCACAGAGAAAACAACAGGATCACAGAAGAACACAGAAAAAGATTATGAAAAATGACCGAGAGAAGATAGCAAAAGATTAAAACCACAATTGAAAAACTAAAGTTTATTCAAGCTATCCAACGATGGAAAATTCGAAAAGAAAATAATAAAATACTTAGAGAAGCAAATTCTATTTTGAAAGTTATTTTTAAGTAATAATATTATTTAACAGAAATGAAAATTAATTAATAATAATTTGTATTTCGTGTAACTATCAAATAGCTAATGAAAAGGGCTATTATTATATTTTTCTAACTAATAATAGTTGACAGATGTATAATAATTAAAATAAAATTACTTATTAACAAATTAATATTATCAGCCTTTAATTCTATATAACCGTAGACTCAAATTTATAATTTGGTAAAAATAAATCTAAATTATTGGATTAAGTTACATGTCATTTTGTATTAATAGTAATTTATACAAGTCAATTTTGATAACTGAATTACAAATTGTTCATTGAATTATAAATTATTACATTTTTTATAAAATAATAAATTAACGTTTTGTAACATATTGATGATATACTCCTGTATTGTTTTGTAATATGATTTAATAATACAAAAAGAATATATGGGAGGATGGGTGAGATTATAAGCTAAGAGCAATAGAAGTTTTATTTGCAAACCATTTATTGAGAAATAATATATAACTCCACAATTTAAATATGTAATATTTTTCTTTCAAAAAAAATAATGTAGGAAATAGAAAAAAAAATGTTATGTCAGATATTACAAAAAAATAAAATTAATGCTGTCAGATATTGTAAAAACATTAAACGTTATACTATAACTAAAATTAACTGGAATTGAACTGTGTATTGGTCATAAAGAATTATGTAAGCTTTTGAAAGTATATTAATAACGGAATAACATATTTCATGATCTTTTAACCACAGATAACAATATTAAATTTAAGCAATGTCGTTTGAACAGTACGGTATGCGACGGTTAATATGTTGACATCATTACAAGCAGAGAAGGAATGCCCTGCGACTTGTCCCATTAATCCGGATTGGAACGCATTGTGCTATGATCATATAACACATCAAGTTTGGAGTAAACAAATAGCAATGCTTGTAATAGAATGTAACATAATCTACCCCGGTGCAGCGAATCAGATGTATTCAACGTTTTCATCATACAAACAATACTGCCTTAGTAATATGGCAACTTGGATTAAATGATTCACAGTATCGCAAATCTAAGTAAAGCAATAATCTCTTGTTGTTTATAAGATTTGAATATAAGCACGCTAAATCATAAAACAGGAATTTGTGCAGTAAAGAGCTCCTAACAAAAAAAAACCCTTTTATAAGTTAAAATCATTGAAATATAAAAACTCATACAGAGAGATTGTGTAAGTTGATAATTCCTTGCATGCACAAGGAACTAATAATACTTCTATACAAAATTATAATACGAAAATTAAAAAAAAAATATTTCAATCTCATATTTACATATATATATATTATAATTATTCAATACGGTAAAATATAATCAGAACATATCTCATTTATATTATGTTCTATACTTCTCTGCATTCATATAATAAATACCAAACAAATATTTTTTTCCGATTACCTGAAAGTTTCAGTAAATAATCCGCTACCGTATGACATTAATATCAAAAATATTCATCGATTTAAATTAAAAAAGTACTACTACTGAGAACAAAAACCCACCATTAACGATCATGAACCTGTATTTCTTCCTGGTGTCAAACGTTCTAAATTAATTATTTTACTTATAACTTGCTCAGCTACCAAAGGGAACAATCATGGCCGTTATTTTTTAGTACTCACGCAATACCTCCTCACCCTTTACATTTCACAACTTGTTGCATTTGACTTTCAACGTTTACGAATAGTTTAGAATCAACAGATGCGGTGTTAGTAAACTATTATTGATTTATTTACAGAAAAGTATTTGAAGGAAACCAGATTATCAAGCACTGTGCCTTCTTAAAATTTCAAATTGTAAAATTAACGAAAATTTCATAGTTAAAAAATTAAAACTTAATAATTTTATAATTAAGTACGAGTATATATTTAAACATAATACTTTTAAGCTTTACTTTTTAAACTATATTATGAGCATATTCAAGCTTAATTCGGATTAAAACTTACTCGTAACACCGATAAAACGTAAAATCTATGTACCAAAATCAAGTTGTAGGATGAAAGACAAAGCCATTGATTTTATGAGCACTATTAAGGTCATGGTGGTGTGTTCTTTGAATCTCACACAGGTCCCAAATATAGTCTCAGGGTAGATCACTACTGCTGTAGTACAGTCAATTTGTATTTTTATTTGAAAATCCTTACCTACCGATTGATGGTTTTTCCATATCTTAGTGGTGATGAAAGAAGCTTAAGATCCAGATTTTTAACATCCCCCTCCTTAGATTTTTGAAAAACTGAAAAAGTTTTTGAAACGCGTTTTTCTCTGAATCTATGCATTTTAGAGAAAGGTTTTTTAACAAAAAATGTAGAGGGCATTCTCCTCTACAATTAATATCTTTGAAGTTATGCCGTATAATTTGAAATTGAAATACTAGGTGGCGCTGAAGTTGTAAAAACCGTGTTTTTTAGGTTTTTTTGCCGGAAAAAATTGTTTTTCGTCTGTATTGCATTTGGAAAAGTTGTTAATCTCAAAAAAACAGACAAATTTTGTTTAAACAATTTTCTTGTACGACTTACAGTCTTGGAGCTGTAGCTTGTGAAAGTGTGAAAATGTTGTGAATTGGGCACGTGTTCGAAACCGGTCTAGTCGTTTACAACGTTTTTTATGACGTTTACAACGAATTTACGTTTACAACGTTATGCCGTATAATTTTACGGCATAACTTCAAACACATTAATTATAGAGGAGAATGTCCTCTACATTTTTTGTTTGAAAACGTTTCTCTAAAATGCATAGATTCAGAGAAAAACGCATTTCAAAAACTTTTTGAGTATTTCGAGTTTTTCAAAAATCTAAGGGAGGGGGATGTTAAAAATCTGGAGTTAAGCTTCCCTCATCACCCCTAACGAATGGACAAAAGATCAATCGGTAGGTAAAGATTTTCAAATAATCCTATTTTGATAACAAATTGCCTGTACTACTGGAAATATGTTACGGAAGGATTGTTTATTAAAGGTTGTTTAGAGGGTAGAGTGAATGCTAAGAGAGGAACAGGATGAGAAAGAGGAAAACTGTTGGATGATACTAAGGTAGAAAGAGGTAATGTTCATACAAAAAGGTTAGCTGAAAATAGAAATGAATGGAGAGTCAATGCTGCATAAGAACCTGCTAAATAGCAAAACATTGATACACCCACACACTGTCTGTTGATTTGCAAAAAGTTCCCACAACAGGCAAAAAAAGACAGTCCAAACTAAAAACAAATCTTTTTATCGTCCAAATGTCAAAAACATCGTATACCGTAACTGATATTATTAAGAATATATTCTGTGAGCTACACTGTCATGGAAGTATAAGTTATCGTTCAAATGAAGTAGCCTGTAACAAAAATGTCTTTCACTTTCAACTTGACATTACAAATTAAAGGTATTAAAGGAATCCACCCGTAGATAAAATGTTTCAATAATTAAATAGTGAAAAAATTCAGGTACGTCTATACACATTTTACTTAGAAATTGTTTTCTTCTATTTACAGAGAAAATTTTCATTCGTGAACTCAGAAATTTTACATGTTAAATATATAAACATATACAGTAAACTTCATGAAGTGTTAAGAAAATTTACCGAGCTAAATAATAAAATAAGAACAATAATAATTAGGATAATGGTATAATAAATGTTGAGAAATCAATTGAAGTCGAACGGATAAAATTATAATAATTAAATTAAATATAACATATCGTACTAATTAAAAAGCATATATATTTACCGTATATAACTGCATCTTGTGGAATGCAATAATGGTAAATTTGTTTCGCATGGTCGGTCATACTAATATTTGCTTTTGAACAGAGTTTTCTAGTAAAATAAAATATCAAAAAACTTTGAAAGTTGTTTTCATTAAAATTAAATAACTTAAACTAAATTTCCAAAGCTTTAAACAAAAATGAATGAAAACAAGAATAGAGCTATCAGTTAAATAAATTAAATTATGCTATAAAATAAAATAAGACAAAGTAATAAATAAACAAATAAAATAAATTTAAAATGTAATATCTGTTTAGTGAAGTGATACGCTTTACATTAATGAAATGAACTTATTTCGCTTTTTTTAAAGATAAATTATATAACATAATTTAATCAACAATAAATTACAAACAACAATTATACAATATGTAGACATAAAAAATTACTATTCTGATAATTGTTAGTTACTCTCAACATAATAAATATAACACTCGAACACCTGAATATCACCTTCATCGTCGTCAGTCACTGAGATATTAATTTATAATACACTATTTTCGTTTATTTTAAAATAAGTACATTTAAAAGGCATTCCAACATAAACTACCTAATTCTATAGAAACGAAAAAAAACTGTATGAGTTAAAATTAATGACTAAAAAACAAACATTATTTAAAAAAACTCTAACTGTACGATACGTTTATAAAATTTTGATGTCAGAAATATTTAAAACATTCGTATGTCAATGATTTAAGTGAATTATTAAAAGGATCAAATAATATATAATTTAACTCATAAATTGAGTCAAGTCGATTTATTAACGAAATAATAATAATAACATATAGAATAATAACTGATATATATATATATATATCGTATGGTTTTCACAAGTACACTAAAGTATCCACAATCAGATACAAACGTCCAAATTTGACAACCAGTCCAGAGGACTCTGAGTCACTTGATGTAGAATCCCCAGATCACCGTCAAACACTCGAAGTGGGCACTACGTAAGAATATGTTCTATTCTCTGCTCCATCGCTCCGTAGTCGCAATCAGCAGACGGGTGGAAACCTCTACTCTTCAAGTTGTAACCACACCACCCTTGACCAGTCCTAATGCGATTCAGTATCGACCAGGTTTGGCGCGGTCCCTCAACCTTCTTTGTTGGATCTTGAACCAAGTGAGCGTTTTTGGGTGGATGTTCATTCCAGCGTTGTTGCTACTTGGAGTCCATGTTAACAAAATTGATATTTTCTAAGTTAACCCAGGGCGGTTTGCGTGACCTCAGCCGAGCTGTTAACAGATCCAGTAGGACATCGTACAAGGAAGAGGTCTTATGAGAAGTGATCCTCTTCAGCAAGTCTACCTTAGCCGTTTTCCTCCTTAGATATTGCGCAGCAATATTAGCCAGGACAGACAACCACTGAATGGGAGTAGATCTAACAGTACCTGTGATAACCCTCATGGCTTCATTGAGCTTCACCTCAATCTTTGTTGTGTGGGCGCTGTTTTCCAACACAGAGGAGCAATATTTACCAAAAGCTATACCAAAATCAATCATCTTCGAGGTTTTCCAGCTGTTCTTTCATCTTCATTTCACGTTCGACTTTTCCTCTTCCTTCAACGGCTCTCTACATATGCCCTAACTAACGAAACTTATTCTTGGTAACCTTTCCTGCAAGGATTTCTAATTAAGGTTTATCCATATTTCTCATTTAATCCTCTGGTGAAACAGGATCACAACTGAACGAACCTTTCTCTTCTTTATTTTTATAGTAAAACAAGTTTCAATTCTGAATATTAGGAATGTAGCTTAGTAATTTTTAAATACAGTTTCATTACAATATATTAAACTTCACCATCCCAATTTCGGACTTTATTTATCAAATTATCCAGCTTGCTGGCTATTTTACTGTTTTTATGGAAAATATTAAAAAGTCATCATCACTCTCAGAGTTTTCTTTGAAAATGGATCTATCAGTCCTACTTTTAACCTTCTTTGATTCTATCATGATCTCGCACACTTTCATCTCATAGGCCTGTATTTTTCCATTTCATATTAAAATACCCCAATGCAGACTCATTTTCTTTAGATCAGTTCCGAAAAATTAGGTAGTACAATTTTACTTCTTAAACGTTAATTTACCCATGTTACTACTTCATTCATTAATGATAAAAATAATAGAGTTGATGGTAATCACGATTTAATATCAACATAACTGTAATAATATTTCTACTCCTACCCCCATAGAATATTCCTAATCCCTCTCAAAACTTAAAAACAAAATCGTACAAAAAACCTCTCCATCCATTTCAATGTTATTCTCGAACTCACTTGTATATTTTATTCCTGTGCTTAGGTCCAATAATCCAGAAACGAATACAAAATACATAATGGTTGAATACAATATAGTGTTTAATTTTTTTGATTCCCTTCGCTTAAATTTATTTCATCACCAGTATTGAAGGTCGCTGATTTAGTTTTTATTAATTTTTTTTATTCCAAGTTTACATATAGATACTCCTCTATACTTAAGGAAAAAAATATACTGTATTTTTAATAAAAATTTACACCATTTCAGGTAAAAAGATAAGATTAAGAAATTTTCTATTTTCACATTTTTATATCCAGTTAAAAATGATTACTTTAATAATGATGTATTTTTGCAGAGTTATATACTCGTATAACGGCCTAGTATAAGTTTATAATTTTTCAGGCTAAAAAAAACCGAATAGAACTACGTTTTTCAGAAAAAAATTGTTAAAATTTCAATTCTGACCAAATAAGAAGTGTTGTTTTGTAAAATAATATAACTACTCGTACATTCTAAAATATGCAGATAACATGCAGTAGTGGTACAATTTACTGCAGGATAAAGCATAAAAATAATAAAATATGAAGTATTTGTGTTGCGGATGCATGAATGGTAAATGATGCTGAGTAAATCAACCGTGACTATTCATATCACCTGTGAATAATTTATAAATATAAACGAATATATCATGTATTTTAACTACACATTGTGAAAATTGGTAAATACTGTATAATATCCGTGATGATATTGTTTTTCTAGATATAATTAATAAACAAGCAAAATAACTATTTTTAAAAACTTCTAATGAATGATATACTGATATTTACATATATACGTATATATAAATTCTGTATGTTATTGATATTACAAATAATAATTAATACTATTGGCAGAAAACTGAATACCTGTCTCCCCTTAGTTAACGAATACTGAAGAAAACTTAATAGCACTAATACGGGGTTAATGGTGTGAAAGATTGAAAGGATAAATACAGAATCCTTTTTTGACAGGATCCACAAATCAAAATACATGTCGTGTATTACCCACTCCGTGATATCTTCTTACTTCTTTGTATGATGTTAAGGAAGTATTGTAATCGCGAAAAATGATGGTCTTCAGATTTCGAAGGAAATATCCATTTTGACCATCCCTGAATCCATTTTGACTATTTTCGGCGTGACTACTATATGTACGTATGTATGTATCTCCCGTAACTCAAAATCGATTAGCGTAGGCTACTGAAATTTTGGATTTAGGACTGTTGTAACATCTAGTTATGCACCTCCCATTTTGATTGCAATCATCTTGACCAAATATGTCCGGAAAATCCCAAAATCTAAAAAAATTTGATTTTGGACTTTTTCTTTACTGCAGTAATAAGTCCTCATTAAGAGCTTTTCAACGATAGCATAAGTGGTACTTATTTTCATTGGTTCCAGAGTTATAGCCAAATAAAATTTTAATTAATGAGATATTTGAATTTTACAAGGGGAAGGCACATCGGTTCGAATCCGACCTCATTTCCTTTTTTTTTCTTTAACTTAAATATATTGAGTTATTAAAATAATTATTAACCTCTGACTGTAAAGAAAAATTAAAAAAAAAAAAAGAATAATTAAATAATAAAAAAATAAACAAATATGAAAAAAATCAAAAGTTATTAGTAAAATAAAATTTTATGTACTTTTCATTTAAACAAAAACTGATGTGGACAGCCACATCCTTTTACGTCAATTAAATTAAATATACATATTTTTTTTATTAAGTTTATTTCAGGTTTTTATTAAATTATTAAGTTGATAATTTCATTTTTTTTTTTTTTATTAAGTTTTTTAAGTTTATTTCATTAATAACTTCTGTTATTTTTTCATTTTTTTATTGTTATTATAGAATTATTATTTATCCTAATTGTTTTTTTAATCAGAGGTTAATAATTATTAATAAATATATATTTAAATAAAAAAAGTTAAAAAAAGGAAGATGAAGTCGGATTTGAACCGATGTGCCTTCCCATGTACGATCCAAAAATTACATTAATTAAAATTTTATTTGGCTACAACTCTGGAACCAGTGAAAACAGGTACCACTTATGATATCGTTGAAAAGCTCTCAATGAGAACTTATTAATGCAGTTAAAAAAAAATCTAAAATCCAAATATCTCTGGACTTTGGGCGTTTTTGGACACGTTTGGTCCAGTCAATTGCAATGAAAAGGGAGGTGCACAACTAGATGTTACAACAGTTATAAATCCAAAATTTCAACATCCTACGGCTAATCTTTTTTGAGTTAAGCGAGATAAATACGTACGTACAGACGTCACGCTGAAACTAGTCAAAATGGACTCAGGATGGTCAAAATGTATATTACCGTTGAAATCTGAAAACCGAAATTTTTCTCGATCACAATACTTCCTTTACTTCGTACAAGGAAATAAAAATGTGTATATGAAAATTTAACAGGCGTACAAGGAAGTTATGTGATGTTCACATCAGATTATTTTATTCTGTTGTGTTAGATTGTTGCAAAGAATATTGAGAAAGGATATTTCAAAATTTTGCATACTACAGAATTTTATACTAAATATCTAAATGACAAATTACTACTACAGTCCGCTGAAATAACAAACTAGAAATTTTTAAACATTCAATTGAGATATGGTATGATATATAATGCGATAATGATTTATTATCTTTAACAAATCACAAGCTAAATCAAAATTAAAATTACTGCGACCGGGAGGAATATTGCAGGAAGCAATATTAAACTACATATCCTTTCCACCTATAACGTTCTCCTATTCATGAAATTTCAATTCATAAAATTGGGTGTGCACAAGCCGCCCACCCTTCAACATCTCTTGTGCCGGAGTATGATGGCAGCGCAAATTTTACTCCCATTACCCACGAAACAAGTTACAATGCACTTGTTGCAAATAAAATAAAAGTTTATGCCAGAACAGATCTATTCAAAATAGTTCAGTACTAAAAAGAAGTATAACTTCTCATTAGAGAATTTTTTTTAAAAATCTTATTACAAATTTTAATGCTTTAACCAGGAAAAATTTTTTTTTTGATCAAAAAATACTGGTTTGTAAAAATGTAAAGCCGTAACTATTTACGCTATATTTCCTGGTTATAGTTTCGTAGAAGTACAACTGAGCAGAGGGAAAAGTTATCAGTAAGTTGACTGAAATAGACCTGTCGGGAAAGGGGGATTAAGATTAAGTTATTCTGGAAAATGTTAAATTTCCTTAAGTATTGTTTGGTGGAAATCTTAAAATTTAGTCGGCTTAGTATTATTGTGCGTTTTTATTGTAAGAAAAACCTAGGTTATAGCTCAAACTTCTTGTATGCTTATCTTAATTTTGGTTTGGATTTATTACTTTTGGTATTACAATTCGTTTTTTCCTGTTGTGTTCCGTTGTTGTACATGTTGGTAATCCAAAGAATTAAAATTAGATTAATGATTGAAAATGTGTCTCTTGAATTTCACTTCTATTCATGTTCAGTCAAGAACATTACCCGTTAACATGATATATCTTCGTGTTAATCGGTATTTTCAAGTTCACATTTTTTGGGCTGTTTATCTACATGCATATAGTTTACATGTTCATCCACAAATATTTTCAGACGGGAGAATGTGACCTATTATAAATAGACACTTCCTAAGCTACTTTATATAAACGGTTGTCTCTCTCTGATTACTCTATATGTTGTTCATTTATCTTCAAAAGCATTACCTAGTGAAGTTTTAAAGCAGAAAAGGGATATTAGTATCAACATTTTGACCGCTTTAAACTTTAAATTAATAGCATTCAGCTCAAAGTTACATTAATCATATTGATACTTTTTTACTGTAATTTATAAACTGAAGTGCTGGAAGAATATAATATTGAGCTTACACGTTGTAAAGTGTTCCACTCCACATGACAATTTTATTAAAGGTTTCAAAAGTAAGGCATAATCACTGTCGAAAACATAACTACAGCTCCAGTGTTAATGTAGCGATATCATGAAATATATATAAAGTTAATAAATAACGTTGAATCCGCTGACAAACAACACTCGTTCCGAATAATTCGATTCTGAAAATAACGATTGTTAAAATTCACCGGTTCCATTCCTTTATAATATGTATTTTGTTTGTTTAACCGTACGTTTTCAACAACATTTAGATGATAATTTGAAAACTGAATTTGACAACACTGATAAATTAAAACAAAATATTACAATTTTTTTTTATTAAATGTTTTTTGTTCACCCTCATTTCCTCCGCCTCCAAGAGCCGGATCCGCACTAAGCATAACTAACCTCCGGGGGGTGCCTTCGCCTCAAACTACCTCGACAGAACACAAGGTACCGCCAAGGTAACCGGGACTCGATCTTGCAGTACATACCACGCCTCTAATGAGAGATCCTCAAAGGGGTCCCTTCATCGGGATTCCTGTCTTTATATCCTGCCTCTAATGAGGAACCCTGAAGGGGATCCCCCACCGAAACTAGGTCTTACATTTCCTCCCCATTCCTCCCCAGAGATGATGCGAAGGAATGCCCGTCCAATCACTGATGGTGGGATGCTGGAGCCTCCCACCCCTCCTGGACAGGGCTGTCCCCCACAGACACTCATCAACACCGAGCAAGCGCCACATCTTCATGTCACATGTGAAGCCTTGCATCCCCCTACCCACTGGTACATGTCCATGAACCGACAGAAAGGACACCGATTCCCTTGCCGGAGTGTGATTTGGGTGGTCGACCCCATCCGCAACATCAATTATCCATATAAATCCAGTACCCTCTTCTACCTCAGCGGTGTGCTCCACCAGGAATGAAGATTAGAAAACATCCTCAGTCCAACCCCCGAAGGACCTATCTCTTAAGGTCTCTGTCAGCAACACCACCATCAATCATTCGACGGAGCTTCGCACCTGACCAGGACTCAGTCTGGTCAAGACCCGCAGCTGGAGTCTGCAAACCTATGTCCATGACAATAAAATATGTCTGGGTAGCCTCTTCCACCGTACCCGTCCGAGTTGATTGTTCTTCCTGAGGCTCTACGATTATTTCATCAAGATCATCTTGAAACATCTTCATCATAAGAACAGAGGCACTCATACGTTCCGAACACTCCTTGATTTTTACTTTTGTGTTTGTATACTGCCGTGCAACGAGCTTAACACCATAACGTGGTTAAACAAAAAAAGTCATGTTATTCATAAAACATCTCTTCCGGAGTTTAAGACTCTCTGCACCACCAGCATTACTCTTCTCCTCCACCATCCCCACCGCCATACAGGAGACGTCCTGGAATGACCCACACTTCTCCAATTCAGAGGCCTCCTCTGAGGAGTTCAATGATCCCCTACCACCAGCTTTGGACCTCTTTGTTTCCTCAGCAACCGGTGGAGAAAGGCGCAATCTCAGTTTCACAGATTTCTTCAGAATTCCCGATCCCACTTTCATATCATCGTCAGACCTTACTGGAAGACTCGGGAAGTCCTCCTCAAGGCCGCTACTACATGCAAAACCCGCAGCGGCTAAACCGGCGAAGCGACATCTTGTCCCCGCCGCCGAGCTGACGTGTCTTGGTTTCTCAGCGTCTTTCCATCAGTCGCTCCTCACGTCGAAATTCCGCAGTATACATTTCCGCGGCAATATCTGTCCTGCTGCTGTCCGAGGGGCCCTTACGCACCAAAACACGAGAAGCCCCCCTCCTTCCGGACAGTTTTCCAGCAGCGGGAGTAAAATCCCCTCCAAAAGGTGGGGACGCGCCCCCGGACCTATCTGGCTCGGTCATAATTCAATAACAACAAAAAATATACTAAAGAAAAGTAACGTAAAATGAAACAAAACTCACAAATGAATGTAAAAATCCGAATAAATTAATACTAATAGCTGCGTAACCAAGCAAACAGTCCTTAACCGTAAGAAAACACCAGAAAATAAAATGTAAAACAAACAAAAACGAAACAAAACAACTGAAAGTAACATAAAAAAACAAAAATAACTCAAAAACGGAAAAAAGTAAATTATAATACAAAACCGTAAGGAAAACTGATTAACAAATCGTTTATTTTTAACAACATACACTATTTCAACCATACTTATTAATAGTGTAGTTTCGCTTACTATCCCTTACTCAACCTCTCTCTCATTTTGTGTCACCTGTTATCTCTTCTCGCTTTGTTTCTATTACATGACCTTCGATTACAATATAAAAATCCTATTCTCCATTTTCCAAGTTACACGTTTTCCAATATATATATACAAGAATTGAAAACTGTGAAGCCGAGAACTCAGCAACTTTTTTTTAGGAAAACCACGGAAAAGTAACAAGTGGAAATGAAAGGTAAATATTGATTTGGTGATTTTTTTAAGAAAAGAAATTATAAAAAATAAATAATAACATATCTAATATTACTTTCCCATCTAGCGCTATAGCATCTTTACGTTTTGTCCAAAAAACACACAAAAACCGGATGGAATGTTCGCATGTTCGTGTTTATGTTCGGTGTATCACACCTTATATCTCTAGAAATACTCTACCGATTTTGACCAAACTTGGTCAGATTACTTCTATACATGGGACATTGATGTCATTAAATTTTCAACTTGAAAGCTCAATGGGGTGAGGCTGTAGAGCAAGGTCACCCTTAGTATTTCCATAGTAAACCAGTGGCTAAGTGGATATAGTACGTCATTAGGGCTTCACCACAAGGAGCGCTAGTGTAGCACTGACGTACAGCTGCTGTAGTCGTCTCTCTTTTTCTGTTTAGCCTCCGGAACAATCGTAAGTTATTACTTCAGAGAATGAATGAGGATATGTATGAATGTAAATGAAATATAGTCCTGTAAGTTTCAGGTCGACCATTCCTGAGATTTGTAGTTAATTGAAACCCAACCACCAAAGAATGTAAGTATCCACGATCTAGTATTCAAATCCATATAAAAGTAACTGCCTTCATTAGGAATTGAACCTCAGAACTCTCGAGTTCGAAATCAGCTGATATGCGTCGACGAGTTCACCAGCAGGAGACCAACCAGGTGAGTGTTATGTTGTAACGTCACAGGTGAGCGGTAGAATTAAATAAATGAATAACATTTAAAGTTTAAAAAAGTATTTAAATCGGCCGCTAGTACCGCCACACATGTAAGAATGAATACGGTATCCGCACGCGTTTTGTTAGAATCACTGAATTAAATAAACAAAAAAAAATATTATATTTAAATAAAATGATAAATATTTTATATTGTGTGTGTAAGCCGTGTATTAGAAAAAACCCGCACGACGGGAAAGTCCTACAACTGTGTTGTCAGTTTTTTCTGTATTATTATTATTATTAATATAAAGAAAAAATACATCGATGTCATTTTCCTGTTCGATACGGTAACACGTGATTCGTAAGTTCATTTAGCTCTTACAATTACCGTCAAATAAATAGAAATGATATGAATCGATAAAATTTTTATACATTTTTCATGAAATCAAGAAAAGATAAACTAGGAAAAAATTTAACCAAATCATCAAACATTAAAAATAAAGAAAATTAAAATTTACCCCGATTAAATTAAGAAAATAAAATTAATTTCGTAATTAACTTTATACTACTGTAGTTAATAGCATTTTACTGAATAATTTAGAAAATTTATTGAATTACTGAGAGTACCTCATCGAGGCAAAGTATTTAAAAAATAATGGTATCAACAATTTTAAAAACAAAATCTAAGATTAAATCTATAAAGTAAAATAGCCTATAAAGTTTTCTCATAAGAATAATGAAAAGACAAGACTGTACTTGAGAGATAAACTAAGAGAAAGTTTTGGTATAAAATATCCGTAAAATGGAAAAGACGTCATTTACATAAAAGGTTTCTGTTCAAGCAATTAAGTACAGTTAATTTAGATTCTCTTTGTGAAATGATTAGAATCAGTCAATATAATACGGTTTGGTCGGTATTATAAGTGTTTTATAGTATATAAAAACTAGATTGAGTTTATTTTATAAAGACAATAACCTGCATAAATCTTCCATATATTTTTTTCTTTAACTTTCATCTAATTTTACTTCTGTAACTACTAATGTTTTTTTCAACTGAATAATTATTCTCACATTGATTCAAATGCCTATGTTACCTATACTTACGAAAGACCGAAAACAGCTGTATTAAATTTAACATTCAAAATCAAGGATTTTAACTCCATGCGTCCACTACATGTAATGTAACTGTGAATATATTTAAAGGCAGTAACTTATGAACAGTTTATTTTATTAGGGATACAACTTACACTTAACGTTATGTAGTATTGTTTTAATTTTAATCTAATACAAAGATTATTTTCAGCGGCCGAGCTCAACTTACGTTATAAGTTAACTACCGCTCGTTGTTTTTTTTCTTAAGAAGTAGCATTTGGAAGAAAAAAGTAAATTGAGTTAATAATCATTGTTCCTAATAACGGCTTAATTCTCAGTAAAAATAATAAATATCCTAAGCGTACATTCAAGTATTATTGTAAGCAGGTGAAACTTTTGATTTTAAAATTTATTAGATAGAATAACGTCTTAAGATAACTTAATAAATAGTAAAACATATTTTTAAAACAAACCGGATGTAATCTTTAAAAAATAAACTTCCTCGTAAATACATTCTGTTAAAAATAAATAGCAACCGACGTGTTGCTGTAGCCTCTTAAACATTATTAAGTAAATATACAAAATAATTTATACAGATATAAAAAATGTACGAAATTATTGTCCTTAAGAATATGTAGCTATACTTTACAGGATTAATAAAAAGATCATCCAGTATTTCGGTAATATGTTTCTAGGCAGAAAATAAAAAATCTCTATAAATATAAATTGGAAAACGTTTGTTTATCTAACGCTTCATTTATCATTAACGCCAATCATGTTTTTTAAACGGAAATTTATATCCCTAAATCATATTAAATATAAGATACGTAGTGAACTTTTATCATATTTTTAAACTAATTATCCTTATGAAAAATATATATATGGAAATTTAATATCACTAAATTTCAAAACGGTGGCCATTTTAATTTTTCACTCCGTGATAGTTCAAAAACTACTAATTTTAGGAGTTTAATTGTTTATTAGTTAAAATTTTAAGTGTTTTATTGCAAATAAAGTAACATCACGGTTTTATCAAATCAAACTTCAAAATCCGAGTTATAATGGAAAAATATTAGTGAACCCATCTTCACAATTACAAAATTATTTCGTTCAAGTTTTTATTCTCTCCATTACGATTTGCTGTTAGCTAATACTGTTTAAATAATTAATATTGTTCACATACCACTAAATCGGTGATTTCTGACAAAATTTCCAACACAGTATAAGTTTATTACTGAAAAACAAAATTACTAATTAAAAAAAAGTAGAAAATACAAAATAATAATTTTTAACGAAAAGCCTTGTTATTAAATACCAAACAAATCTTTTAGTGGAGGTCCGTCTGAATGGTTTATTTTCATATTGGACGCTTTCAAATAACTCAAATTTTTGTGGATGAGCAAACTATTTCCTGAAATTAGATTGATCTATACTCAGGAACCAAAGAAAGCAGGGGCAGATAAATGTGAAGAATACAGAACAATTAGTTTAACTAGTCATGCATCAAAAATCTTAACTAGAATTTTATACAGAACAATTGAGAGGAGAGTGGAAGAAGTGTTAGCAGAAGACCAATTTGGTTTCAGGAAAAGTATAGGGACAAGGGAAGCAATTTTAGGCCTCAGATTAATAGTAGAAGGAAGATTAAAGAAAAACAAACCAACATACTTGGCGTTTATAGACATAGAAAAGGCTTTCGATAACGTAGACTGGAATAAAATGTTCAGCATTTTAAAAAAATTAGGGTTCAAATACAGAGATAGAAGAACAATTGCTAACATGTACAGGAACCAAACAGCAACAATAACAATTGAAGAACATAAGAAAGAAGCCCTAATAAGAAAGGGAGTCCGACAAGGATGTTCCCTATCTCCGTTACTTTTTAATCTTTACGTGGAACTAGCAGTTAATGATGTTAAAGAACAATTTAGATTCGGAGTAACAGTACAAGGTGAAAAGATAAAGATGCTACGATTTGCTGATGATATAGTAATTCTAGCCGAGAGTAAAAAGGATTTAGAAGAAACAATGAATGGCATAGATGAAGTCCTACGCAAGAACTATCGCATGAAAATAAACAAGAACAAAACAAAAGTAATGAAATGTAGTAGAAATAACAAAGATGGTCCGCTGAATGTGAAAATAGGAGGAGAAAGGATTATGGAGGTAGAAGAATTTTGTTATTTGGGAAGTAAAATTACTAAAGATGGACGAAGCAGGAGCGATATAAAATGCCGAATAGCACAAGCTAAACGAGCCTTCAGTAAGAAATATAATTTGTTTACATCAAAAATTAATTTAAATGTCAGGAAAAGATTTTTGAAAGCGTATGTTTGGAGTGTCGCTTTATATGGAAGTGAAACTTGGACGATCGGAGTATCTGAGAAGAAAAGATTACAAGCTTTTGAAATGTGGTGCTATAGGAGAATGTTAAAAATCAGATGGGTGGATAAAGTGACAAATGAAGAGGTATTGCGGCAAATAGATGAAGAAAGAAGCATTTGGCAAAATATAGTTAAAAGAAGAGACAGACTTATAGGCCACATACTAAGGCATCCTGGAATAGTCGCTTTAATATTGGAAGGACAGGTAGAAGGGAAAAATTGTGTAGGCAGGCCACATTTGGAATATGTAAAACAAATTGTTGGGGATGTAGGATGTAGAGGGTATACTGAAATGAAATGACTAGCACTAGATAGGGAATCTTGGAGAGCTGCATCAAACCAGTCAAATGACTGAAGACAAAAAAAAAATACTCAGGAAGTTCTCCAATACCTGGGAAAAATGTATTTTGTAAGGTATACTTGATATGGTCGATTAGAAACCTAATATCAGCTGCTCCAAATATTAATATCCCTAACCCCGATCCGCACAAAAGATATAGCGACATTTAGAGGTATTGTATTTGAGTGAATTAAAGGCAGGTGACTCTTTCTATAGACCTATCCTGCTTTCTTTTGTAATGAGGGTACTTAAAATTCAGCCTTTAGGACTGAAGTAATTGTAAAATAAAGTCAGGCCCTTAATTTGTCCCAATACGACACAAAAAACATAAACCTGGAATGTTATCACTGAACGAATGCCAGACTAAATGATAAGTAATTTATTGTTTAAATTTAGTGTCTTTTGAAGATTTTCGATATAACAACGCACTTATTTTAGAGAATAATTATTGTAATAAGAAAGCCAGATATGATCAAATTATATAAACCAGTAATTTGCTTATTTAATTATGCTACTAAAGAACATTTTTTTTTTTTTTAATCAAATTCTGAATGTTTATAAGGCAGAATAAAAGTTCATGCATAGATGTGAAGGTTGTTCATTGTTCACGGTATTGAGTAAAACCGGTAAACAGTACTTTTAATATTGATTTAGTGACAAGATTTTAGTAAAAAGAATGCATTATTCATTTTATCAAAATTAAATCAATTATTAATTAACGGTAATCAGCGATAGATGAATGAATACTAGTATAATTAAATGACTAACTACGATAGAGAATTACGAGATACAATTAAATTAATAAAAAATTATTAAATACTATTTTAAATCGGTACAATTGAAGAAATCTTATATAGAAGTATTGGACTTATTTTATGAATCAATATAAGTTTATAATCTTTTTTTATTATTTATTTACAACCTGCATACTTAAAACTAATGAATAAAATGTCCTTGGCCTCGTTATTATGTTGAAATATATGTCAACCGCTGAAATTTAATAAAATACAAAATATATAAAAGAATGGATAATATTGCCTTGTATGGAATAAAATAACGCATTGCATTCTTAAAGAGATTTTACAATTTAATTGTTATATTAATTAGAAATAAACTTTTGATATAGAATTACTTCCAATAGTATTTTTATATTACCACAGATAGAATCGATATTTAATATCCTAGTGACCTACTTATAAAAGATTTAATACAATAATATGAGAACATAACTCGCGAGATGCTTATTAAATAATAATGATACTTTAAATTGATTTAAAAAAAGAAACAGATTTAAATCCTACCCGCTTTCCAGATATCCTTATTTTTCGTTTATAGTTTATTCAGTATTATTATTATTTTTTTTTTTTGAATGTAAAATATATTCAAAACTGACACCTTTGAAAAGAAAGTTGAAAGTATTTTGAAATAAATCCAAAAATTCTTCGTTCTTCTTCTTCCACTCTGCAGTAGGCATTAGCACTAATTCCGATTTTAAGAAACCAGTTCTCACAACCTTTACACAATATTTTACACTACATTTTAAATTTAAATATTATTTTTTAATTTTACGTCAATTAAAATTATACTTCAACTAGATTTAAGAGTATATAATGAGTTAAAATAACTTTAATTTCGTCATATAAAGTTATTTTTTAAATCAAAATCCCTCTCGGTAAATCTTGTTCTTTTGGCATATATTTTGGTCAAGATAGTTCAGCTGTTAAATTACATTATTCCAGAAACGAAATATTCATTCCTCCTTGTAAAGAACTTGGGCAAATGGTAAGTAGATTGCACATCAGCTTAATTTGTCTCAACTTAATTTGGCTCAGCTTAATTTGTCCAAAGTTCAATTGAACTCCTTTCTTTACTTTCTAAATCAAAAATACCATTATCAAATGTTATAAAAAGCTGTAACACATGACACGTTTTTTTGTTAGGGTTTCTCAGAATTCAATTTTTTTTTTTTAAATTGAGCTTAACTAATTTTCCGTTAGGTTAAACTTTATTAAAAAAAAAAAAATCTATTTCTACATAAAATCAAGAAGTATTTAACAACAAATGTGATGAAATAGAAAAATTTAAAATTTCTATTTGTACATTTTGAAATTTTAAAAATCATCATACTTTCTAATTTATAAAAAAAACCGACTGCGTATATCCTACCGCAGCACGTATTTTGCGTTTTTTTTCAATTATTTAACTAATTTTTACTGATACCTAACCGATTGAATTCATTTTAAAAGAAGGTTAAAAATGATGTTCATTAAAAAAGGAGCTTTTATGTACATCAAGTTTTTGTTGTTTTACTTTGTTTATTTGAGCTTGGTTTTACATTTTATTCTTATCAAAAATAAACATGTACAGAACTAAAAAGACTGATTCAGATTCTTTTTGTTTATTTTTTTAATACGGTAAAAATTATTTTTTTTATAGATGGTAAAAATAAATTTTCATTTTTTAAAAGGAAGCATTATTAAAAATATTCAATATGACTGCTAAAAGTAGGTGAAACTTAAAAATCATTTCCTATTTCGTCGTATCATAAGATTTTAAAAGAAATTTTATCTAACATTTCTAGAAAAAAAAAAGGAAGCCAACAAAGGGAAATTTAAATAATTTACGTATGATGTAATACAATTAAGTAGGTAGATACTGGATGCATTAAATGAAAATAGCGCGCAAATGAGATTAAGTCCTATCCTCTTAAAACGTCATCGGTGAAGATGAAGTCAAGTGCCGCTTAACACAGTTCCGTACGGGTTGATAACTGCACTCGCTTCCTTCCTGCGAGCAAAAGTACTTCAACCACAATCCGTTTAAGTAAAGTTAACACTACCGGTTATACAAAGCGTATCAAAATTTTAAAGATATACCTATGTAAACCAAAGAAACCATTCCAATATAAGCTGAATAAATCAACTATATTATAAACCACATTAGTATATTAAATAACTTTAGTAAAACTAAACTGGATAAAAGTTTACAGGTTTCAAGTTATAGGTTTGCCGGTTTCAGAGGTGCAAGTGGTAGCTTCTCGGCCTTTCATCCGGAGGTCCTCGGTTCAATTCCGGTCAGGAATGGCATTTTAATCACGCTAAAAAAATTGTCGTTCATCACATCCTCTGAAGTAGTACTTAACGGTGGTACCGGAGGTTAAAAAAAAAAGTTTCACGTTAAGCCCTCACAATCGTTGCTGGGAAAGCCTGAGTTACCAAAGTGTTTGATGACTGCAGAATCTTATGTGTTGAGATATTGTTACGGTTCTCTTTTAATAGTAAATTAATGTCTTAGTTTAACGTGAGACTGCTTTCATAAAAAATGTATTAGTTATTAAACTTAAGATTAGTCTGATTTTATACATTTTTTCCTGATACATAAATCTTCAATTTATTTTTTTATCGATAAATTTATATTTATGCAATAGCAGCTATATAGTATTTTAAGTCGGTTATTTAATTTTAAGACTTTTTTTAATTTTATTGTGATGGTTCCACGTAGAATCCCGTCAAAATCAAAGATCAAATTACTTAAATAGGGAACTATAAGTTAGTAAGAATAAAGGACGATGGATGTAGTCTCAATGAAACGTAATAAGTTCTTGTCTTAATCGTTAATTTTGACAGGCTCTTCATTCAGAAAAAAATCAATACAATGACAATAAAAAAATTTCATTCATTTATTAGAGGGGGAATGCTATTTATAATGTTTTTTTCGTAAATGTTTCTACATTATATTTTTATTCCCCTGACATAAAGGAATGGAAAAGTCACTCAAAAAACCCTCGCCGATTTTCATATCTCTTAATGTTTCGTAGTGTGTGTGTGCATGGGTGTGTATGTGATGCGGGGGTATAAATCGACTTCTGCTTTCTCAGGAACGATTTACCTCTTAATGGTACGGAGCATTCCAATATCCAAGTAACTCAGGTAGTCTATCAAATAATTTTCAGTAGTCGGATGATTGTAATGGTGTAACTGGAGACTCGTTAAATTTTCTTCTATTTCTTAAATTTATTTATTCCTAAAGTCAATGTTTTTCATTAGAATATATGATCAATGAGCAGTTTCATTTCATATTTGTATTGTACAATTTAATAGAAGAGTTTGTATACGAGAGGAATTAATTGTAAAAATTAAAAATACTACATAAAGGGTATTAAAATCCTTGATGAAGGGATAAAGATTATCTGGGTAATCAGGAGTTGAATGAAAAGTTATGTATAAGTAAAATTGAAAAAACTTATATTCCCTAACAGTGATTTTTAAATTAAACAAACTATTCTCGACTTATCGATTAAATAAACCCTTTAAAATTAATTTACATCAAAAAAATTAATTTTATACCTAGTATCTTTCTTTACGTGTGACGTTACCATAACGAGAGAACAGTTAACAACTGTTAAAAGAGATCTACCTTTAAAAATACAAAATTCAATAAATCATTCCAGCTTTGTAAATTTACAACTTATCTTCTTGAAACTTGGTTTATTATTATTTTTCAAGCGAAATATTATTAGAGAGACAGTTGATTTCAAACTTTATTATAGGTGTAAGAGTAAACTTTTTTATATTTTTATAAAAGGAATCATTTTCTGTTCCATTAGTTACAATATTTTCGCTTGGGAGAAAATCTTTGTAACTTTTAATTGATAACAAATCATTATATAACTTGTCATGTTCTTTAAATTAAATACGATCATAATAGTAAAAATAATTTTCAGCTTTATCTCTGAAGAATTATATTTTTACATATTTATATAAAACAGGAAATATGACTGTCAACCCCACTGAAATCAGCTTTTTAAACATTTATTCCTTCATAATTCATTAGTCATGAATCATTAGCAAACAAAATTTTAATTCAAAAATAAAATAAAATTTTAAAAATTACTTAAAACAGATTTATTTTTTAATATTTCATGGAGAATATTACTGAAAAAAAAATTAAATGCCTTTTAGGAATTAGCTTAGTAAACCTGACACCTGAGAGATTGTTATGCTTGAAAATGACTTTGTCATATTCGATGGTGATTGATCCATCGAATCCACACAAACAATTACTAGATAAGCATATTACTCTTTTGTTAATATCAATTATGATAAATTTTGAACTTGTAAGCTCCTATCGTTTATCAAAAAAAAGTTAAAATGTCAAAAACTTTGTTCTAACAATACGGGGAAACAGCAGTGTATACTATTCTAACTCTTCACATTCGCTAATAGAAAAGAAATTCTTAACTAATGAAAACTTAACTTTTAACCTAGTTTATGAACATCAGACAATAAATTATATTATACATGATTATGATCGCTTACAATCATCACGTCTTTATAAACATACAGAAAGAATAACTAAATATTTTACGTAACGAAAATTATAATTGTTTTTTTCATTTTATCAAGTAATTATAAAATTATATTCAAAAGTGTTCAACTTTTCAAAAATGTTATTTACAAAATTTCTAAACAATAATTATTATTATACCTAATGAAAAGCATTTCTGTATAAACATAATCATATAATAATTACTGCACAAAAACTTTATAATTTTAGCTACAAAATCGTCAAAAGAAAAATTATGAAAATGAAAGATGGTTACACGATTTAGGTGTCTTATGTAAAATATTTGACCGTACAACACAACTACAAACATTCCTATATAAAATAAATAATAATTATTATTACTATTTTCCTTATGAAAAACATGATTGTCTGTAAAAACATGATCATTTAATAATTATTGCACAAAAAAATTGTAAAATTATCTACAAAATCGTCAAAAGTAAAACAATAAAAGTTATTATTGTTTATGGTTATGATTATTATTTATTTTAATTGTTTATTTTTTTGTTTTATTAAAGTGTAAAGCTTTATACACACTTTGATTTGACAATCCTGGTGGTGATATTTTTTTTTTTTTTTTTAATGTGACGAGGGCTAATGACCATGGAAGTCGATGCCCACATAATGCAAAAAAATAAAAATAAAAAACAGAATTGAAACATGATTATACATTTCAGGGATGTAATGTGAAATTATGACTGACTACGTCTACAACACAACTAAAAATATATCTACTTGTAAAACAGATTTTCTGACCAATATTTTTTGAAGTATAAGAATTTAAATAAAACACATTTGTAATATTACATAAAAAGAAATAATTTAATTCATAAAAAATCTTAAAAGTTTACATTCAATTTTTTTACAGTTACGTAGATTTATATTTAAAGTTGATATTTCATTTCTAAATGTTAATGTAGAAAGTTTTGATTCATGAAACTGAAATTGGAGTTTACTTCTTTTTTTTTGAGTTACTATATTTAAGAGAGGCTATAATTTTTGCAAATAATAATTGGTTGAACAAAACTAGTTTTAGATCAACTTTCTGCCAATTCTGTTGGTACATGCAAGATGAAATTACGATCAAACGCGTTACCCAATTTTTTTAATGAAATATTAAAATGTGGTATGACAGTGTTATCCCACCTAATTGCAAAGACTTGACCGTACATAACTATATTAGTATCGATTTATCATAAGACTACCCGTTTTAAAATGATAGGGATAAAGCTTTAAGAAAAGTGCTAATTATTAGACTTTCATCAGTGAGTTATCGCTTGGTAAGAGCATTTTGCATATACTACGCTGTAAACGTTAACATTAACATTTATATTACAGTAATACGGTAGGTAAAAAAAATATATATAATATAAGATGTAAAAAAAAAATCAGGAAAAATAATGGAAGTACATCAATGAAGGTTCCGGAATGCCAGGGAAAAAATCCTTTACAAAAATATAATAAGATTACTTTTGGCACTGTTGAATACTTCTACAAACATCTTCGAGTTCCTTTTTATACTAGTTTTAGTTTTACCTTTATTAATTAAATTTCCATTTACACGTCAATTTGTTCAAAATTCACTAAATGCACAAAACAAGCGAAGTGTATTCCTCACGAACCTTTAATAATTGTATTCGAATAAATTATCCACAAAATAACTTATAGACGATTTATACTACTTTTTTTCTGACAATGAGCCATCGAGGATAAGATAATAAATCAATCGACAATAAGCAAACCCGGGGTACAAACATTTTATTATTACTTGGTAAATAGAATTAGCGGATTGCAAATAGTAAGTTAGATTTATCGAAGAAAATCAATAATCACAGTAAACAGATATACAGATACATAGTAAATAGATAAAATAATTTAAAAAGCAAATGGGCAAACATGCAATTAACACGTGCGCGCATTCATACATACAATTAATTTTATGTTCGGAAAAGGAGTATGCATATAGTAAACTTATAAATACCAAAAAATTAAATACGCAAAAAAAAAAATAATATAGTTTGATATACTGATTAAAATTATGTAACGGTTAATTTTAATTACCCAGTGATACCTTCAAAAAATAAATTGAGGAATAAATTGTTATATTTTATCCCTGAACGAATTTATTACAAATAATTTACTTAATCGTAAAATTATAGAGACTGAAATATTAATTAACTTCTAAGAGGATCAATGTACCAGTCATCCATTAATATTATATTAAAGGGATGAGGGAATATTGATCACGTTTTGTCAGTTCTCAATATACTTAACCCTGTGCATCAGGCAGGCATTTATTACAACCTAATCTAAACTAACTTTATTAACTATAACCCGTAATTACATGATTACACACGTATGTGATTTTAATAAAGTATAAATCAACAACTGTCAGATTTCTTTACTAATAAATAGAATTTTAATGTAATATAAAACTTATTACTGCAATAATAAAAATGATTTAAAAACATATGATTCGGCAAGAAAAGAGCGGCTCCTCTGCTAGCGATTTCAAAAAAATTGTAAAAAATATCACGGAAGATTCTTTGATTTTTACTTTTTTTTCCTATTAATAATAATTTTTGTAGAGTCAATTAACTGCGACTCTTTTTTTTATCAAACTCGCATCAGATTTATGTATTCTGATTCGCGACAATAATTATCAATAATTTCAGTTGGATGTGTGTTCTTTCTTTTTCATTGCCTTTTTTATTTTTCTTTCTTGTATTTTTAAAAACCGGAAATTCATATATACTAGCTGAAAGGACGGAATACTAACACAAAAAGAAAAAAATTTAACATTCTCATGAAATAAATAAATATTTAATAATAAAATATTCATTAAATAAAAAATAAAAAAAATAGTAAAACAAATAAAATATGTTTTTTTAAAAAATCCAGTATGATTCTAGGAAACATACTAAAATTAGTTAATATACACGGATTATTAATATTATTTCGTAGAATATTTAAATGATTATTTTGCAAATTAAAACAAAAATAATAATTTGGAAATTAATATAAAGCAGAGTGGTAGCGTCTCGGCCTTTCATCCGGAGGTCCATGGTTCGAATTCTGGTCAGGCACGGCATTTTTCATACTCTTCAAAACTCGATTTCCATATCCCACGTACAAGTTTTAATTTTATGTGGCGATATCACCAAGCAAAAAGAAATTTTGGAGAGAAATAAAATTGGCATATTCTGGTAACTGGGAAATACTCAATTAGTAAAACAAAGCTTTTTAAAAAAATAAAAAAGCCGTCTCCGTACGAAAGTTTCTGATAGTATATCTGAACTTTGAAACCAGCAGTTCTAATTAGCTTAAGGATATAAATCTACACCACTCGAAGAAATGCGTTAACTATGAAATTTTATCAAAAACTCATAATCTTTGTTCGGAGATTTTTCCGACATAGTTAACTAAAAATATATATTGAGAATTTTTTTCCACATAAAGAAAAATTTGTTTACTTGAAATAAAAAATAACAATAATCTTAATATTTTTGTACATATTCTAGAAATTTGAAATATTTATATATTTTTTAAAATATGTTCGTTGAAAGACATACCTACGAACACTGTTTAGTTTTAATTATTATTTGATCCATTCTTGTAATCTGGATGACAAAGATAATCAATTAAACAAATTTACTATAAACGAATGGTTTTTGTGTTTCTGGAGATACTATACCCAATTTGGCATTCTAAGATCAGACCAAAACGTCCTGGGATGATATAAATAGTAAAATAGGCTTAGACGAAAAATACTATTTATTCTGTTACTGTCACTTATGATATAACACCAAAGTATAATCTTTATAGAACATTCTCCTATATAATCATGAAAATAAAGATGTTAATTAAAAATAGACAATACAACAAATATTTAATACAAAATTAAACCACCAGAGAATGTTTAAAACTAAACAACAACAAAAGAGAATTTAAAAATCGGATAAATAACTATTAGATCGGTCGAAAAGATATTTTAAAATTCCTTCAAAAATATAATACTCGATTATATAAACAAGAATTTTAACACGAAGTAGGGATGAGATTATTTATGGGACGGGAAGGAGGAAGAAGAGGAATACATAGTAAAGCGAAACGAATATTAGACACACAAACAATTACTAGATAAGCAAATTACTCTTTTGTTAATATCAATTATGATAAATTTTGAACTTGTAAGCTCCTATCGTTTATCAAAAAAAAGTTAAAATGTCAAAAACTTTGTTCTAACAATACGGGGAAACAGCAGTGTATACTATTCTAACTCTTCACATTCGCTAATAGAAAAGTTAAAAATTCTTAACTAATGAAAACTTAACTTTTAACCTAGTTTATGAACATCAGACGATAAATTATATTATACATGATTACCCATCCCCAATTGATACTCCAATTTACAGAACCTTATATATTTAAGATTTGACACTTCGTTTAATTCTAGGCTTTTCTATCATTTACTATTTATTTAATAATTTATATTTATCGTATGAGTTACAATGCACAAGAAATTAGTTTCAAAAAATTATTGCTACAAAATGTTAATGTTGTTAGCTTTAGGTGAATTCAGGCTCATTTTAGGGTGATTTTGTAGTTGTAAGTTCAGCTCTATTTACCAAATCGTAGATGGTTTGTAATGAAAAAATCATATAATTTTCAGCATTCTTACCAAGAAATTTCAAGAACCCATAAATATTTTACATCAAAGTCGCACAGAATACTTAAAGAAATGTTCCAAAATTTTTTTACAAAGATCTAAATATGTATAATCTAGATAAACAGCCGTTTTTTGAATTATCAAACTTTTATTAAAATTGGCCTACCAATTCGCTTTTATATTCTTTCACTATAACTGTGTGATGCAAAAAAATAAGAAAAAAACATAAAAAACACTGCTTTATAAAATAGCTAATCAACGATTTTTAATGAAGTCACACCATGCGATGCCTATTTAGAAGGTAATATTAAATACGATAATCGCGAAGTACGATATTAGAAAAAAGATTAATTAAATATTCATAATAAGATTTTTATTACACTACGTAATTATATTGCAAAAAATCTATACTTTAACATAAAAAAAAGAAATAAAATGATTTTTGGTCAGTTGAGAGAGAAAGAAAAGATTTTCATAACTTAAAGAATGTAAATATTGAAAACCTTATACAAATACACTATAATTTTCCTGCCCTTTCAGTAATGTCGTCTGAGATGTGCACTACCATGTGAAAATCTTTCTCCTACATTATTAAAAAGTACCTCTATTCAAATATTAACATGGCCATCCGCTTTTTATTAATTTTTTATAGAGTTTAGTCGGTTTAAAGTAAATTAACTTTCATACGCTTTTAAGCAGAAAAATTAATAATTTTCTCTGATAGGGCTAACACAAGTCTTATTCTATTAGAATTTACAAAGATTTAAATCTGTTTAGCAGTAATATTATAAATTATCAAAAAGTCCTATTGAAGTCAATTCAATAATAAATTCATTATTTTTTAATTTATTTTTGTAAGTAATCAACTGAACAGGTAGGTAACAATAATAATAAATTCTTCTTATGTATTTCATGAAAGAATAACAATAAGGAATTCCAAAATACTTTGTGACTATCTTTTGGAAGTGATATGTTGCAATATATTATAAAGGATGCATAATCAAACGTGTACGTAATTGTTTTTTATAAGCAATAAAAGTAATTGTTACGTTGTTTATAGGTTTATAGGTAATTGTTAAGTAATCTATAATGGTTTTTTTTTTGACAGAACGAACGAAGAAAGATGTGTCTTATATATTTTATGGTAAAACCAAAAGAAATAAAAACACAAGTCAAAACGTTCACGTTATTCCAGTTACGTAAATAAATGTAATAATAGAACAGATAGACGTTGCAATAAAAAAAAAACCTGAAGCACATAACATTTAATTATATACAGTATATTAATAATACATATTCTTAATAATACACAGTATTTATTGAAACAAAACACAATACTTAAAAGAATGAAAAAGTAAATGATAAAGTATAAAAAATTACCAACAAATCTTGTTAATTACGTACAATGGCCATATGTTATTTCCCTTCTAATTAAGAAATATTTTTTATTCCTTTTGGAATAACTTTTATCAAGCTTAATCAAAATCACCTGTAGAAGATTACAGATCAGCTTACGAAAGATATTTGAATTGTAGCGCGGTAATAACTTTGTAATCCTACCCTCCTGATCGAGGGTCTACTAGCAGGCAAAGATGTTCGTTCCAGGTTGCGGAGTAGCGGAGAGATTAGTATAATACAAATGAGTGATCTGAATAAGTAGTCGTGGACACGCAAAGCTATGGAGGAACTCCTAAAACCACCAAAAAGTCGTTAAGAAGATCGTACCGCAACCACCGGTAAATAAACCGACATATTTCTAATGTCTTTAAGAAGCAAAAAGCCGTACCGTAGATGCCACCATAACGGGTGATTGTATTCGGAGACACCAAACTATGAAAGGATGAAAGGTCCTTATCACTCCGCAACGGAGATTGGCTTTATTTTGAAAATTAAATTAGTTCATTATCGAAATTTTAAAAATATTTGTGATATTTGAGATATGAAAAAACAGAGGACTTTGAATAAAGCTTATCTATTTTAGACTTTGAGTAACGCTGTAATGAAAAGCTATATTGTATCTTCGGACGAAATATTTTCCCTCATTCCGTACATTTTTTATTTAAATCATTATATCAGCTAAGTAAAATAGTTCCCCGCATGGATTTCCGCATAGAGAATACCCAAGAAGAGATTATCAGAAAGTAAGAATTATTGAATTGTTCGAGTCATATCGTAAAATGTTAGAAGTTTACATAAATTAGTAGAATAAATAATCAATAAATTGAAACAATTTCCATTTCTATACCACACACATAAGCATCAAGCTTATGTGGTGATAACAAGAAAAGAAAGGGAAAAGACCGTACAGGTTAAAACTAAATACAGTAACAACGATGTAGGTGAAATGGAGAAAGATAGACAAGAGTTTTGCTCAAGGAGAAAAAGCAAAGTAATACAAAATCAAAAATCCATGACGAAGTAATAACGAATAAGCAAAGAATAAGTTACTACAAATAGCACATCAAATGGATTATTTTGGATAGTCTAGATTCAAAGTCCAAACCTATTGCAATAGGCTAAATTTACATTAAGATATATGAAGAAATATATAATCAAATCAAATATGCATAAAGATACGATTACATAATAGTAACTGGAGATTACTTTAAGTGAAGTAATAAAAGTAAAATACGGAAATTAGTGGAGTTCAAGGACTGTGTTAAAGAAATGATTCAGTAATTATTTTTTTTAAATTTCATATTAAGAATAAACTTGTTATCACAATCTTACTTGAAAATCAAAAAAAGTAGCTACACGTGGGTAAGAGAAACATGTACGGGAATAAACCAGATAGCGTATATAATGAATATACAAAAATTTCAGAACAAGTTGTGAACTGGAAAACATACCTAAGAGCAAAAATTAATTCTAATTACAATTTAATAATGATAAAATGTAGATGAAATTAAAGATAAAGCAAAGAAAATGAATATAAGCAAGATATATGAGAATGGAGTAAGATTAAAATTTAAAAAAAAATCATACCAGCCAAGAAATTATTACAGCAGAAGATTCAGTTTGAAACGAATAGCTAAAGTTAAAAAACGAAAGAAACCAAAGATCAAACCAGCCAAGAAATTATTACAGCACAAGATTCAGTTTGAAACGAATAGTTAAAGTTAAAAAACTAAAAAGATTACGGTAAAATATAGTAGTAAGTATAAAAAAATATAGAGAAGTAAAATAAAACTGAAGGATGAATAGTAGAAAGTAAAAAAAAAAAAAAAAAACATTAATGATGAAAGCAAAGAATTATATCGAAATATAAATAATGAAATTAATAGGAACTGTAATGTAGTAAAGGTAGACTGGTTGAGCCTAAGAGGGAGCCTTAAGAGAGAAGTGAAGAAAAATATGAATACGGGAAAGGTAAATAAAGTAAGTAAAAAAAAAAAATAAGAGTAATTTTGGGGAAATGAAATCAATTTATTAGTATTATTAATCGCTAAATCTAAAAACGAAAGGTACTTAATACAGTAAAATTTTCCGAAAATACTGAATAAAGTATTAGTTTAAATGAGAAATTAATGATGATTTCAGAGGAGACTGCTAGGATCGGATTTGATAGAAGTGTGAAAGATTTAAACAAAAATAAAGTGATAGGAACTTGTAATATGCAACAAATTGAATCAATTATTTGCATTGAAGAAGAAGGAATGAATAAGCTTTACACGTATATGAAATTAATGAAATGAAAGAAATACCCAGGCAATACCTAGCAGTTTAAAAAGCATATTTAATTAATTTTTACCATTCCAAAGAAAGCAGTAAAAGATAAATGTGAGAACTACGTGTGATCTCTTTAACGACTTGAAGTTTACTAATTTACAACTTAATAGTTTAGAGGCGAGGAAAACGTATAGTAAATGTATTAGATGAAGACTAGTTCGATTACAGAGCATAGATACAAGAGCGACAAACAATTGTGGTCTTCAAATCAATTTTCGAAAGCAGGCTTAAAAATAATAAGCTCACCAATATGGCATTTGTACATTTGGAGAAAGTGTTTGTTAATGTACAATAGAACAAAATGAATATCAGTTTTAAAGAAAATTAGACTGAAATATAGGGAACAGAGAATGTATTCAATCTTTATAATAATCAAATAGCAATAAGTGTAAAAGATAAAGAAACCAATCTTTGATTAAGAAGTGAAACAAGAATATCTGTATCCTTTGATTAAAATTTGTACATAGAACAAGAAAAAATGCATAAGAGAAAAACCTAGCAGTGGACTAAATATCCAAGTACAAAAATAAAATGTTTTAGATTTTCTGATGACATTATTACTTTGGTAGTCACAAAAAATGATGGATTCATTGGTAAGAGAGAAATTCTATTTGAAAATAATTAAAATTAAAGCAAGGAAATGAAATGTGACAGAGTGAAGAATAATGAAGAACTGGTGAACATAGTATACCAGAAATAATTTTTCTAGTTAGGAATTAAATTACAAAGTATGGATAAACATCAAAAGCAAACTGACTAAAGCGAGGAAAGCTTTCAAAAAAAAATTAATAATAAGTCAGTTAATACCAAATATAAATCTAAGAATTTATTTTTTTTATGAATTATCAAAAAACACGGAAGCTTAAAGAGAAACCTGAACGTGGAAGTACGGAACAGAATTTTGTACCAAGTGAAAAATGCCATCGTTGACCGGGTTCGAACCCGGGACCTCCGGATAAAAGGCCGAGTCCCTATCAGTCCGCCACGGAGATTGGCTTTATTTTGAAAATTAAATTAGTTCATTATCGGGATTTTTAAAAATATCTGTGTTGAGAACTGAACAATAGGAAAATAGATATGAAAAAATAGAGGAATTTGAAATTCTGTGTTAAAGTAGAACCTGGATAATTAGATGGGTCGATTAAATTCGAAAAGGAGAATATGTTAAGATGAATGATATACATTTTTTTTCTTTTTGCAAATTTACGACAGTTTTAATTTGGGTATTTTTCTAACAGGTCAGCTCTGGTCAGGTCAAGCTCTCCTCTTCAAAGAGGAAAACATATTACATGATTATCATAAAAACGTAGCATACGACGATTTATTATTTCCTGCTTGGCATGGATAACGTTTTTCTTTTCTGCATTTTAAATTTCTTTAATTCTAATACGTACAGACTTTAAAGCTATCAAGAATTATTTTCATCACGATACATACATTATACGCTGTAATACATATCTAAAACCTCTCAGCCAATCCTCAATACATATAAAGTACAAAAAAAAATCTGCGTTTGCACTATTCTGAAGATACGTAAGCACATGACAAACAACTTTGGAATTCCATTAGATCAAATCTTAGGTATCAATGAATTGACATTAGAATGCTGTGCACACCCATCCTACTCGTTGATGTTCGGTAGGTAGTGATAATACTCTCCTAGAGTCTAGATGATTGAAGGGATTTAGTGATTGTTGCCAGATCATTTTACTTGAAATTCAAATAAAAATAAAAAAAGATGAAGATGATATTGGAAGACGACCCTCTTCAAAAGTTGAAACCAAGATAACAGGACCTATTTATTTCATGATATCATTCTTGATTGGAAATATGAACTTTCCATATTTTTCCCAAGAATGAATTTAACAATTTATGAATTTCTATTGAGCCGCATCCGTCGAGAAATTACTAAATAACGAATGAAGTTAATAAAAATCTCATTTTCTTCTCACTACAATTTGATCATAGGTAACTATTGACCAATTTGATCATAGCTAACTATTGACTAATTTCATCACCGCAATAATTCTCTTCAATTAATTTCTGTAATCACTGTGTGTCGGATTCCACAACAGCTATTTTTTCTCTGTAAAACTTTGTTAATTTCAAAGCATTCGTGTTATTTCTTTCGTATAAAAAATACAAAGGTTCACAAAAAAATAAAAACATCGCTACTATATTAAAACTCAACTAAACCCAAGGTATGAGAAGGAATACTGGTTAAAACAAGACACAGGGTAGAGGCTACCCCAAACACACCAACACACTCGACTTAGTCGATCAACAACGATCCTTTGTTGCGCTCTAAATTACCGTCTCCACGGCAAACCTCGAGAAAGGCCAACGCAAAAACGTTGATTCCACTTGGTTTGGTATATGTTTATATACCTTAATATTAATAGAATATCATATGCAAACGACATATATATATATATATATTTTTTTTTTTTTTTTGGAGGAAAACAAAAGAAAATATTACAGCAGTTTAGGCGATTTATGTAGGTTAAAATACACAACGTTTACTATGATATATGAACCTAATTAATACCAACTAAAAAAGTAAATAAATTTCACTTACACAGTTATAGTTATTTTTAATTCAATACAGTCAACAACGGTTATATTTACCTGAAAAAAATAGAAATAAAATACATTATTAAAAGTCTTTTAAATCCATATAGTTTCATATTATTGTTTTCTTAATTATTCATTAAGTTCACTAGACCGAAAGTAACTGCACTAATTACTAATTTACTAAACACAAATATAAAATGATGTTAAAAACAAAAACAATAATAATAATAATAATAATAATAATAATAATAATAATAATAATATAGGCAATTACGCACTTAATATTAAAACAATATTATCGATTAAAAGAATTCAGAGAAAAGATATAGAAATATACGGAACGTGAGGTAAAATTTAAGGAATACGAAAATATTAGTTTTTACCTAAAGTTTATTATTCATGTGCATTCACACAAAATATAAACGTCAATAAAATTTTACAAATCTATTTTAAATTTACTGTTTACATTTACTGCCTGTCAATACAAATTTTTCAACCAATTTTCTTAAAGATATTCACCGAGATAAGACTAAAACAATTTAGTAAATGAAAAAAAAATTATACAGGATCGCATAATTGTTTAAGGATAACTGGATAATTATTAAAAATAATATTTCCAGGAACACAGGAATTTATAGGTTGAATACCCTCCTCATATAAATAATATATTATTTTAATCGATCGTATAGAAGTAATAAAAACAATAAAATTTGTTCGTTTCAGTACAGCGCTGATGAATTAACAGGCAAAAGAGAATTTATAACCAACAGACCTAATATTTCATCAAAGTAAAGCTAATAAAAAAACAACAAAACATTGTTTAAATGAAACCATTAAATTCAATTTCACATCAAAATTACATAACTGCGGTATGTAGTAATACGACAAATAAATACATTTTGATACATTCAAATGACAACTCATATATTTATTACTTTACGACAAAAACTATTTGTCCTTATACATTAGAGAAAATTATTTATTTCCTTCAAATAATATTTATAAAATATAAATTAAAACATTGGTTTATTTTTAGTCTAATAAAACCAAAATTTTAATCGGCAGTAAACTTTTACAAATAAAAAATAAAAGAAAACGAGTTAAGTGGTTTGTCTTCCAAAAAGACATATTATAGCTTCGGTAAAAAAAATGAGAGAATCTTGAACAGAGGATTTGGTTGAACGCCGTATAACGTCGGGATTCGCTAAGTAGTTATGTTAGAATATCTATTTTCGGAATGCTCATTAATTTCTTTAGGAAAATAAATTTTTGATATAGATTTTAATTACTTTGGTCAACACGAAATCATTGATTAGCAATATGGTGTTTCCAAACTTAGGTAAAAAATTTCCCCATCTTCTTAACGATTGTGAAGCCGGACAGGTAATGACAATCTGGATTTAGTCTTCACCTAATCTCTTCATTTTGTGTCGTTTGTAATTAATTGTTAGCCCTTTTTCATTTCTTTGATTCTTCTTTTCTTTTCCCAATTTTTGTGGATATACATCGAATTCTGCTACGTCCATCCCGATTGACGAGGAACGGTTTATATCGATGTAACGCACTTGTGAGTGTAATTGTAGAGGAGCATTTTAGAAAATTTTAGTTAGTAGGTGCGCAATGACCTTATCATTCTGTAATAATGACTAAAGTGCCTATCGAATAAATAGGGCTCCTTATTTCTCATAAAATACAAAAAGAAAATAAGATACAAAATCACATTTCACAATCTCATTCAGAAAATAAGTTTTAATGTTTCAATTAGATGTAACTTTTTTCGGGATTTTTTTTATTGAAACTGATTTTCTGTAATATAGAAAAACCAATTATTATTATACAAATGTTATATACTGATTGTAAATTCTTAAATTTATCATATACAGAAATTTTTGCCATTTTTGTATAAAAATGATTATTTCAAGATACCTGATTACTAACGATAAAATCGGGACACAAATATTACATCGTATCGACGAACCCCGTCAAGATAACTATCATTATAACTATTATTTATTTATTAGATATATACTGCATTAGGAAAGTACGAGGGACGGCCAAAGTAAGTTACACCCCCCTCTATGAAACAAACACATATTTATAAGACAAGATGTTTTTATTGAACAAAAAACTACATATTTTTATTTATTTTCCGACAAAATCACAAAGTTTTTCTAAACACTTTTTATACCTTGCGACAAGTTTTTCAATTCCACTCTCACAAAAATTCCGTACAATTTCCTTCAACCATTTAGGAACCGCTTCCTTCAGTTTATCATCATTAGCGAAACACTCTCCTCCCAGGTCTCGCTTGAGAAGACCTGCGACAAGTGGTAGTCGCAGCGTGCTAGGTCAGGGTTGTAAGGCGGATAAGACCAACCTTACCACTTGAATTTTTCAGTAACTCCTTCGTCACATGAGCTGAATGAGGAGTAGCGTTGTCGCGAAGAAAAATTATCCCACCGCTCAATCTTCCGGGTCTTCGATCTTTAATGGCTTTACGAAATTTTTGTAAAGCTTCACAGTAAGATTCGGCATTGATTGTTGTTCCTCGGGGCATAAATAGTCTGTAAACAACTCCCTCAGAATCGGAAAAGACAGTCAGCATAACCTTTCGAACATGTGGGATATTTTCGCTTTTTTTGGCTGAGGCGTATTTTTGTGTCTCCATTCATGTGATGCTCGTTTAATTTCAGGAGTTTAATGAAACACCTAACTGTCATACTCTATGATGATTTGTATCAAAAACTGTGGACCACTCCTGGAATAACGTTGAAGAAAAGAAAGAGCAGACGCAAAACGTTGATGTTTCTGGTTATAGGTCAACAGAAGTGGCACCCATCGTGCACATATCTTACGATAACCAAGCCGATCGTGAATAATAGCAAACACACTACCATAACTGATGTTAAGTTCACTTGCAAATTCTCTAATTTTAATGCGTCGGTTACTCAAGATGATTTCATTCTGGCGTTCCGCGTTACCCGTTGTGTTTGCAGTTGAAGGACCCCCAGCACGCAGTTTGTCAGTCACATTTGTTCTTCCATTTCTGAACATCTGGCACCATTTTGTGATCTTGGGGCGTGACGTTGCATTCTCACCGTATACCTCAACAATTTGGCGATGAATTTAACTACTGTAATTTTTTGCCCACAAAGATCGGAATGCTGAACGCACTTCTATGCTGGACGAAACCAATACAGAACACGCCATATTGACGACACTACACACGTACTGAATGTCGTTCAGAATTGCTACTGAGAGAGCGTGAATACAATAACACAACCAGTGCTGCCACCGCAAGACATTAATATATCCCTTTCAGTTTAAGAACACGACAAAGGTGTAACTTATTTTTTATTCACCTCTCGTGCAATAAGGAAAGACTATACTTCCCTTGTCAAAATCACATACAATTAATATAAAAATATGAATAATAGAAAACAGAAAAACAATTGAATGACATTTAAAATCATAGTCTACATAATATTATTTTACACGCCTTTTTAATAACTAAATAAATAGAAAATTTAAACTCACACAATTATTAAGAATAATTAATTATTTGACAAATAAATAAACCAAATATTCCCTCTCGACAGTTTTCAATATAATTAAAAACTTCCTTTATTTATAATTTTATTTATGAGTGATTATCTGCCCGAAAACTAATTTCACAATTTAACATACAAACCCTTTAAAGAACTATGGAATTATATCAGATAGATTTGATTATATTTTTTGTTTTTTAAAGAAGCATACACTATGACTACCACAAAAAAATTTACGCTAAAGAATTTGAACATGTTACCGTAAGTTTCTTAAAAAAGACGTTGTAATTTATAAAATATTGGTGTACAGTGTTTTTTTATTCATTTATAAAATACTGGAGTAAAGTATTTTTTATTTATTACAAAATTTAAAAAAAACACTGAAGCGATTTATTAGTGTAAAATAGAACAAAAGAAAGATAATTTTAAACAATTTAGCTAGGCGACTCTTCTTTTATAAAAATTAATTACCAAAGAATACAAAACTAATTTTTTATATCTATTAATATTGTACAGTAAATTGAATGAAATTGTTTTTTTTCGTTTTCTTTTATGCAGCGTATTGCAATTTAGATACATTACTGGTAGAAAAAAACATCGTAACATAAATAAGTACTGTTTTTTTATAGATAATCGATATTTTAATGTTTAAATACTCAAACATAAAAGCATTAGATGAACAGAATACATAATAGCTTCCTGAATTATTTATAAAATGTAAAATTAAATAAAGTTCTTTCATTACTTATTATCAATATTAAAATTAAAAAAAAATTCTGAACAACATATTTTTCAGGTCGGTGAAAAATACTCCGATTCTTATGGATCCTTTCTTCATGAAAACCTTTTTTCTCCTTTTTAGCCTCCGGGAATCACAGTCAGGAATTACTTCAGAGGATGAATTAGGATGATATTATATACGAGTGAACGTGAAGTGAAATCTTGTACAGTCTGAGGTCGACCATTTCTGAGATGTGTGGTTAATTGAAACCCAGCCACCAAAGAACACCGGTATCCGCGATCTAGTAATCAAATACGTATAAAAGTAACTGCCTTTACTAGGATTTGAACTTGGATCTCTCGACTTCGAAATCAGCTGATTTGCGAAGACGCGTTCACCACTAGACCAACCCGGTGCGTTTCTTCATAAAAATTTAGCGAATAAGTCACGGGCCAGTTGCTCAAGACCTCCTCTACTGCGTTCGATGTCCTCCCAGTACTTACTACAATTGACCCAAAAAAAATAAAATCGCAGGGAAATAAATCTGGGCTGTACGGGTATGTTCTAAAGTTTCACAGTAAATTCCGTTCAGTTTATCTCGAGGGATAACAGCTGTTAAGAAATGGGGTTGTTGTGAAGGAGAATCTTATCTGATTGGCTAACGGCACCATTTTTCTGTAGGTGGCTTTTACTTTGTCTTAGAGCTGGCAGTAGTAAGCAGCATTAACTGTGGGAAATTTATGGAGAAACTCGACCGAGCAGTTTACCTAGTATAAGAAGAAATACCTAGTATTAAAATTGGGGTCGTAAGTATGTAATATCCCTACGCGCCAAGAGCTGATGTAATTTAGGTTTTTCTGTTTGATCATGATGTTCTGAGAGGATGAATGCGCCAGCCGCCTCTTCATTCGCTTCTTTCTAGTCTGTTGCGTCATTTCAGAGCAAGAGATTTTGTATTCGGTTGTGCAAATTATTCTCGTGAAGATTCTCACGAATGAGATCGTCAATTGGGGTATAAGAAATAATCTAATAATGCGATTTTGGAATCTGTTTTCTTTCGAAAGACTTCATATTTCGTAAAATAACTGCATTTAATATATTACATGAATATATTGTCGCAAATGATGCAGTTATAAACTGATTCAGTTTCAGTTTATAGACATACTCAAATACGTAATCAGAGCCAGTCTATCAACTTCATACGATGATACTAGATATTCCCTAATAGTCATCATTATTACTTTTATTAACAAATATTTTGTGAATTTTTATTAAATAAAATCATTTTCCCCTTTTAGAAAATATCTCTGAAGTAGTGTCCCTAAAGAAAATGAGTTGTTGTTATTTAGTATTATCTTCTACACATCAAAAAATTTAATATACACACACACATTTTCTAATTAAACAACAGTGATCTCAAACACATGGCATGTAATGGATAACTACTCCAAAACCAGGCCACTTGAGTCTTCTACAAGACAAAAGCTGGAAAGTTGGATTTCTCTTTTGTAAAGCAATAATACAAGAAGGTATATTGTTGAGAAGCAATGTAATCCCGCTTATTATTTTATCCCGGTATTCTTAAAACATACGCCCGCGCGCACGCAAAGAATAAATTTCATTAAAAGTAAATTAATAAATTTTCTTAAATGAAGAAACGCACAAACAGTCTGTGAAATATAAATTTAATAAAATATATATTTAAATAAATATTTAAATTAATTTGAAAAATAGCGTTTGATCTGAAATGATTTACAAACCCTTTGGCAATTGTAGAATCTTTTGTCAAATGTAGAAAGCGTTTTGGTTTATTTTAACGAAGCTCCCTTTTATGACATCGGCAGATTAATGAAATGAGTCATACGGATATATTTCGATATCTAACAAAGAACTGACAAAAGATGCAACAAAGAGAGCATGTCGTTTTTGACTCTCTGGACTTCACTGAAATTGCATAAACCGTTTTAGAACATGGCAAGGATGATGGTTTAAGAGCATTCATCAGTTTATCTGCAATACTTTCTTCTCTTTTATTCATTCATTCTCTTTCATTCTCTTTTATTCATCTTACTTCTTATACGGCAAGGTACACGTATAGAAATAACTTCAAGTTACTCCTTATCAGTCTTACCTATAGGGGCAGAATCGTAGCCGAGCCGATAATGAACCCATTGAAAACTTAAGATTTTGTGTTTGAGATTCATATATTGTAAGAGACACCGTACACAAATAATTTATTTATTTCACACTACGGTAAGTACAGGTTTAGTGTCAATTTTAGCTTTCAACCGGCTCCTTTTTCTATTATGAGCACATCTTTTAGCGACATTTTTTAGTATAGTTTTTTGTGTAAATATTCCTTTTGACGGTGATACGAACCAAGAACCTCTAGATGAAAAGCAAAGATACAACCATTCCGCCAACTGTGATATTCCGTCATACATCACTGGATTTTAAATAAAAATCAACTGAAAAAAAAGTTAATTTTAATAAGAAGAAAGGAATTTTTTTCACATTTTGCGAACCTATACATTAAGAAAATAATTTTAGTAATTCAGAAAAATAACAAAACAAACAATTAATTAAAATTAAGATAATGAAGTCAAAAATGTTTTTTTTTACCCAATTTACTGATGGAACCAAGCATCAGTAGTAACTAATGTACTAAATGCCTAGCCTCTCGACTCTTCCATACTACCCCTAACCACATTCCGTCGTTAGATTCTTGTTACCAGCATCAACTTCCATAGTTTGTCGATCCATAGATATAACAACTACACGCATAAACCTTAATTACAGACACTTTCCCAGTCGAAAGTTCTAAGGTTCAAATCCTAGTAAAGGCAGATACTTTTATACGAATTTGAATACTAAATCGTGGATACTAAATCGTGTTCTTTGGTGGTTGGGTTTCAATTAACACATATAACAGGAATTGTCGACCTGAGACTGTACAGGACTATACTTCATTTACATTCATACGTAACATCCTCATTCATCCTCTGAAGTAATATCCTACGGTGGTTTCGGAAGCTAAACAGAAAAATAAAAAAGAAAGAATTATAGGAACAAGAGAAATAGCTGCTTGTAAGCCCGGAATAAGGAAAGTTGCACTAGAAATCTGGAGGAATCTGAAATATCGAACGTATCGCATACTTAACACGATAAAAGGTGATCAAAACTATTATTAGCTTTTTCTGCAAAATATTATTAATCATAGATACTTATATACGTGTATATGCAAGTTATAATTCCAAAGAAATGCTTATTTTAAAAATAAATAAAATCAGCGAGTGATCAATAACCTGAAGGTTGTCTTGTTAATAAAAAATTAATATTAATAAAATACGTCAGGCTTGGTAGCCCGGTAGCGGTAATTGCATTTGCCTATACACCCATAGCCAGACCCGGCAGTAGTTGTAAAACTGATTGGGGAAAAAATAAATTAAATTCTTTTTATTAATTAACAAAGAGAATTTTTAATTTTAATTAACAATAATAAGGAACGCAAACATTATAGAAAGCAGAAATTTTATAATTAAAAGTTAATTGCTATTGGACTGATGAAATGAAATAAAATTAATAATTCTTATTCTATGCAACCGCTCTCACTCAAGTAAATTAAAAGGTAAAAGTAACTTTAGTCATAAGTAACGCGCTGAATATATTAGGAAAATGTTCAGAACACGGTTGATTAGATTCAGAAATCAAGAAATCATTTAATGGAATAAATAATTGCAAGCAAAACCACAATATTATAAAATAAATAAAAAGATATCACTTTCATAAAAAAATGGCTTCTATAAAAAAAATCAATGAGAAATATTAAAAAATCAGTTACGTGAAAAAATAACTATGTAAGATGAAAAATATTTTATCATTTTCACTTAAAAAGAAAATGAAAAATCGGAGTTTACCTGTAGAGAGAAAGAAAAAAAAATGAAAAATGACTCTAATAAGAATAATAATCAAGTGTAAGATAGAAATGCAAAAATATTTATGATATTAAAAAACTTTACATTTACTCCTCAAAAATTATTCATTAAGCTGAAATCTTTGCGAAATGCTTTATTACATCTGGAACAAACAGATAGTTATTTTTAATGTTTTAACTTTAGACAAAGTATTTAAAATATTTTAAAAATGAATAGCACTTCGCAATAAAGTATATTCAACCAGAAATTATCGCTTCTTTATTTAAGTTGTATAAGTTCATTAAAACTTTATTCTGTCCTGTTTTATTCATTAAGCTTCAATTTTTCTTTTTATGCAAACAATTTAAACAAAAAATTAAAAATGAGAATTAGTGCACTGGCAATTACTGTTCTAATAACTTATTCTATAGTACAGATAAATCTTATTTTTTAGTCTGAGAATATTTTGAAACACAAAAACTATTCCATTCATGAAACACAGGAAAGTTTTATATATATATATATAATGTTCTGGATGCTGGTTTGCTAACAGCAGATTTTATTCTTAAATCGTAGACTGAGGGAGGCTACGGCAAGTATGTTTTTAACTGTTCAAAACACAATGAAAAAAAATGTAATGTCTACCGGCTAGAACGATGAAACGGATAAAAGTATATCCATCCTGCAGTAACTAGAAAATGGATGAGCCTCCCTACCTTTTCCCTGAAGATCAGTTTAGTAGTGTCGTCAATCAGCCTAAAGCAACACTAAGATTGATATCCTTCCTTCGAGAAGATTTTATTAAAACAATAAAAGATCGTTTCCTGAAAAACTAGGTCGATCACATACATATAAAGTATACTACTCCTAACCTAACTAAATATATATACTATGTCAGTTGTCAGTTAAACGTTGTATCAGCTGGAAAGTTGAATTAACATTTATCAATATTAATGTTAGTGCCGGCCTCCCTGGCACGAGTGATAGCGTCTCGGCCTTTCATAAGGAGGTCCCGGGTTCGAATCCCGGTCAGGCATAGCATTTTATACACGCAACAATCGTTCCTCATCCTCTGAAACAATAGCTAACCGTAATCCCGGTGGTTAAAAAAGAAAAGTAAAAAAATGTTATCGTCAGTAAGTACGAAGTCTTACCATCATTGTAAAACAATCATCTAAGAGATGGTTGCTTTTCTACCTTGTAAATCATGCACTGTCAAATAATGGTTTAAGGAAGTCTTTACGAGAACTGTCTTAATATCAGTTTCACCTCATGAAAATGAAAATATAATAAAGGTATTGTATGTATAGTTATATTAAAAAAATAAATAAATAAAAGTTTTCCTCCAGTATTATTATTATCACGTAATAATTTTTACTTCCTTGTATGAAGTAAAAGAAGTATTTTGATCGCGAAAAGCTTCGATTTTCAGATTTCAACGAAACTCATTTTGACCATATCTGAATTCATGTTGATAGTTTTGGCGTAACGTCTGTACGTATATATCTCGCATAACTCAAAAACGATTAGCCGGAGGATGTTGAAAGTTTGGATTTAGGACTATTGTAAAATCTAGTTGTGCACCTTCTCTCTCTTTTGATTGCAGTCAACTGAACCAAAAAAAATTGATCCAAAATATTTTGATTTTGGACTTTTTCTTAACTGCAGTGATAATCAGCCCTCATTGAGAGCTTTTCAACGATACATAATAAGTAGTACTTATTTTCATTGGTTCTAGAGTTATAGCCAAATGAGATTTTAATTAATGAAATATTTGGATCTTAAAAGGGGAAGGCACATCGATTCGAATCAGACCTCATGTTTTTTTTTTTGTTTTTTTGTTTAATTTAAATATATTGATTTATTAATAATTATTAAACTCTGATTTTAAAAAAAATTACAATAAATAATAATTTAATAATAACAGTAAAAAAAAATGAAGAAATATCAAAGTTGTTAATGAAATAAAATTATATGTAGTTTGCATTTAAAAAACATGTATATCTGTAATTTAATAGGTGTAAAAGTAAGTCATGTGGTGTCCACATCAGATTTGGTGAAACGTCTGATTATTCCTGTTTTCATTATGTTGATGGTTACATCATAATAATTTTAGAAACATAGTATTAGATAGATATAAGTACAGACCGGATTATATGCAACATAAAAGCTATATAATCAAAATACGCATGCAAATATGCACGAAAAATGCTTAAAATATGTATGAAAAGTGTCAAAATATGCAACTTTAAATAATAAAAAAATAGTAATTTTTAGTTTTTTTTTATTTCAGTAAGTAGTTGAATAACATATCGATAAATTCGATAATTAACAATTATTTAACATTTTATTACTTTTGTAAACATGTACAATCAGAGGTACTGTTCCGCGACTGCTGAGTGTGCTCTAACTGCCGTGCAGCTAATGACGTTTGGCCGTCTAAAACGTAATATTTCATTTATTAACAAGGTACCCTACCGAAAGATATTGTAAATATAGCGAAAATATGAATCATCACTAGATTTTACGAAAATTTGCAATAACAGGTGAAAATGAGCTTAATAAGCAAATGCATATAATCCGGTCTCTAGATATAAGACGTGCATTTATTTAAGGAGTAATAAAAGGACTTTTACTCTAACTATAACTGCCCACTTTATTAAAGAATTGGAGGATGGTATCTTACTTTCAAATGAAATAAGTTTAAATGAAGCGCAGCAAAAATGAGTATATGTAATCTAATAGGCGTAGAAGGAAGTCATGTGGTGTCCACATCAGATATTTTTTAAATAGATAATTTTCAATAAAAATAAAATGTTGATTAAAAGAATAAGTAAATAACTAATAAGATTACTTAATATTTTTTAAGTTTTAACGTATTATTTACAAAAACCAAAAATATTTGGAAAGAAATAGTAAGAGATGGATCATACGGCCATTTTCAGTAACGAGAATCAATCATCTTCTGGTATTATCCTTAACAAGTGTAACGGATTAGAATGCAAAAAAACCGGTTGTTTAATCACTGAGGAAGTAAACCGGTATTAATAGTCGATTTAAAAATAATTACAATATTACTAATTTCGTTATTAGCAATTATTAATTCAGCCTGTTTTATAAATTAATTGACACTAATTTTATTATTACTTCTAATAAATTATTAATAGTAATGTGCATTTAATTGAAATTAATTTTTCCTAAATCAGCGTCAGTCAGTTGATGCTATTTCTTTGATTTTTGTGCTAATTTTTTAATCTCAACGTATTTAGATTCTCAATTACCAATCAGTATATCTTAACACACGTTTCACTACCAATGAGTCGTCTAAAGAAAACATTTCTATCGTATTGTTGATATTATTAAAACTGCTTATAAAATTTAAGCTTTTTCGACGAGCTCTTTTCAGTTATTGCGCAATTTTTTTTAGGAAATACCTATTTGGTAAAAAATGGTTGAATTTAAAAATAAAAAAACTTACTTTTTATTAATTGATAATTTGAATAAGAAAACACTATATTTTTACAGATTAGCTAGCTTAAAGCCCAATATAGGTAAAACATCGAGCGAGAGTGGTTGCATTTTATTTCTCTTTCACTGCTTTTGTAAATGTAAACGATTTCAATACATCATTGAAATTTTTCTTAGAAAAAAAATTGTTTTAACTAATGACAAGTACCTTTTTTGACTATACATCAATCTATTCAATTATACGTCCGATGAAATGTCTCAAAGAATACTAAAAATATCCCTAATAACTGTGTAATCTTTTCTCATCGTGCATAAAATTTAATCGTTTTTAGACGAGCTCTTTTCAGTTATTTCGTAAATTTTTTTTTAGGAAATAACTATTTTGGTCAGAAATGGTCACGTTTAAAAATTATGAAACTAATATTCGTGTTAATTGATAAGTTGAATAAGAAAATGTGCGAATTAATAAAATGTGATTGTAATAACCGGAAGAATGATATTTTTTTTAATTTTCTTGTAAATAACTGTATTAACAGATGCAAATTGAAAAGTACGGTAACAACCGCATTTTAAAGTGATCTTGTATGGTGCATTTTATCTTGTAAGGTAAGATGCCTACTAATTATTTTTTCCCCGAAACGTTTAATGACTTTTTACTTATAAATATCACTTCATTCAGGTTGTATTAATAGTTGTTTTAACAACTATTTGTTTTCTTACTAAGCATATTAAAACTAACTTATCACTTGTATTTATTTTATTAATATTATTTACTTATGCCCTATATTTAAATATTGCTCGAACAATGATCGATAACTCTGAACATTTTGGTATAAAACACCCGAATTGAGGACAATGAGAATAGATGATGAATTTTTTTTTAAGCTAGTACGGTATAATAGTATATACTGTATAGTAATACTGGTACAATAAGAGTTCTTTAATAAAAATCAAAAATCTTTAAGATTAAATGTCATGAAACTGATGATTAATCTAAGATGGTCCACGTTAACTGATAATAATTATTGATATATTAGCCGAACAGAAATAAAAAGAACAATATCACTTTCTCGAAATACTCGACTATCAAGTACCACAGTTACAGGGAAAATCATGAAATATTTACTTGTAATAATTTTAAGATTGATTAATTGTTTGATGACAATTATAGAAAATATTTTCTCTTCCCAGAAGCATTACTACTGTTACTATTCCTACTAGTATGAAAGTAACTGAAACACATTCCCTCCTAATTACCTCCAATAATCAGAACACTATTCTGTCACATAATTTCAGTAATTTTTTACTTAATCAGTTACTTAAGTCATTCAAAAAAATATATAAAACTTGAGAAATTCATTAAAGCCTTCTTTTTTTTACTAATGCTTTCAGCATTTAATTTCGTTTCTGTATGTTTTTAATAACTTCATCGACTAATTTAAAATATTTCATTACAATGATAAATATTGTTGATTCAAGTAATTCAACGGATTCAATTATAAAATTTAATAATAATCGATGAAATTTTTAGACCTATACGAAATACGAACTGGAATGTAGCAGGTATTTCATACCAACACATACCTTAGAATTCTGAATGAGATGAGACAAGAATAAATCAACTTTAAAAATAATAAAATTAAAAATATAAAAGCGTCATAAATATATATTTTGGTAAAATAATATTATATACGAAATGACAAGGAATTGATTACATTACATTTTAATGTTTTTTCCAAATTTAACCTACGGATAATGGGACACACAAGGAAAAATAATGAACTATTTGCGCGCGAATCCTAATGCTAATGTAATAACATTTTCCGAATTTAAGTTTTGTGCTGTAACACGCGCGCGCACGCACACACACACACACACTCACACATATTTTTATTAATTTACTTATATAGGGAATATTCCGGTCTTAAATTATACGCTAACGTAGTTATCTAACCGTTAATACAAGATTTACATTCGCTATTACATAAATTAAACACTTAAACATAAATCAAGATTTAACACAAATTATAATCATACTAGTATGAAGTATTAAAACTAATTTTTTATACCACTGTTAAGTCGTGTAAAAATAAACTTCTGAGCTTCAAACAGATTACACTAACCATTTTAAAAACAACGAAACACAAGTTACAAATATAAAATACTTAAATTTCCCCATCTTTATGGACGTGCGCGCATTAGTAAAATCTCATAGTTAATAATCAGATAATATAAAACGTTACTCATAAATAATGAAAAAAATGGGATATCTTAGTAACTGAACTTACCTTTTCATGTAGAAAACAGGGTGTCATAGATGATTGCATTTCAGCAAAAACCCGATCCAAGAGAAAAATTTTAAAACAGATACCGATGCTTATACTGTTAAAAAAAAACCGGATGCAGATGAAAAACTGGATTTGAAATCGTTACGCTTAGGAGAATGTACTGCTGATCAATTCTGGCAGATTCATAAATAAAAATAAATAAATCTTTTGAAATATAAAAATAAATCTGAAAAAGTAAATGTAATAGAAAAAATAAGGATTACGAAATTAAATTAAATTGGATTTCCGTTTCTTTCATCTAACAGTAAAGTAATATATACTGAAACAAAAAAAAAACAAAAAACAACTGAATAAATGTAACATATACATTTAAAAAATTCTACGTTGTAACAAAAAAATTTAACGATATTGCTTTTGTAAAAGCTTCTCTGGACAGATTTAGAGAAGACACACGATACAAGGAGCAAATCTCATTTACGATGGAGCAGACGGCAACGTAGTTATACCACACAGATATATCTTTTCCTTTAGTTCTAAATCACCGGTAAATACATTGTTTTTTCTTTTTATATTAATTATAAAGGTAAAAGGGAAAAATAGATGTTTTCATTCTATTAATCTACCCTGAATTTATAACTGAATCCATAAAATAATTTAAATAAAAGTAAAATAAATATTGCGCAAAAATAAGAATTTGAACTCCAATGTTTATAAAACTATTTAACCAATTTTTTTTTAAACAATACAATTTTCATGTAACGTAACCTATTACGATTACTAGGACTGCACAACAGAATTTATAATTCGTTCGAAACGGTTTTAGCAATACTATTAACAAATTGTTAACTAGTTCATTAAAAATTTATAAATGTAACAAGATGATAAATATTAAAGCTGTGAAATATGCATAAATAACGGAGAAACCCGCATAACGGGAAACCACATACATTAGATTAAAAGAAGACTTGCAAAACTTGTCTCAACAAGTTGTTATAACTTTATAATTTGCAATAGTCATACATAAAATTTAACATAAAATCAGTAACATAACTAATTTATTTTATATTTATATGTAATTAAAGAATCATTTATTTACTAATCACAGATATGAATTTTTTACGTAGACTATAAAGAAAATTGACAATTACAATTAAAAATAACAAATTCAACCGTAAAAAGCTACGCTTTTATAAAAATATGCTATATTTTATTTTAAGTAATTTAAAATAACTGATATACGAATATTTCGACATAGAAAATAGAATAATAAAGTCAAACATAGACTCAATAAAATCATTTAAGAACATAAAAATAGTAATTTATACTAGTTCTGAAATAATTAACGATAAATATTTCGCAATATCTACAAACAATTTATGAGCAATTAAAAACTATAACAAAAAAGAAAGATAATTTTTATTGTTTTATAAAGAATAATAATATTTTTAATTTATGCAGTTGGTATCATAAAATTGATCATAGTAGCAATTCAAGTATCACAATTATATTATATGCACTGATACTGTTATCTTAAAATAAAAAGTAAATATATATTAATTATCATTTAAAGAAATAATAAACAAAGTATAAAAATAATCAAATAGAATAAGGCGTTTTGTAAATGGTATGCAATCCGTCTGGCTGAAATATTAAAAATAATGATTATATGATGATTTCATATATGCAAGGCTAAAATCAACTTTAAAAATAATGAGGAACTTGGTAAAATAATATTTATTGATTATAATGGTTTTAGTTTCTTTATTTATATATAAATATAGGTGTGTATGCACGCGCGCGCGTTGGATTCATACGACCTAGGCTGCCAACATCCTAAAATACATCAGCTGATCACTTTCCCGTAAATTTATGAAAAATACGGGTAAGGTATGTGTACCAAAGGAATCACTACAATTAAAGATTTATCAAGTTACTTCATGCTGTTCAACCAAAAACAATGCTTGTATTTCGTATTTTGCAGGACGAATTTTGAAAATTATATTTACTAGCCACAAAATTTAAGTAATCCGCGTAACAAGTAGTTTGAGAAAAATTGCAGGAAAATTAGAAAAAAAAATTATTTAGATGATGGTCAATAAGATTAAATAAACAAATATCCATTAAAACTTAATTTATTATAAAACGACATGTTAAATAAATATCAGCAACTTACCATCTGTTGCTAGAAAAATTGTTACGATAAAATTATAGATTATTTTAAGAAAAAATATCCGCCAGAAATATTAAAAAAAAAAATAATGTAATTTCATTAAAAAATAATGAACATAATTTATAAAATACTGAAAAGAGAAATTAAAAATAAACAGACCGCAAAATACAGTAAACCGATTTCAGTACGATACCCATGAAAAAAAGAATAAAAACTGTATTTTATAATTCTTTTATGAAAACTCAATTTTCGCAGAATTAAAAAAAAAATCATCAAAAAACAGGACTAGAAAATATAAAGACTACGTCTAATAAATTTAATTAAATTTTAGAACTATTATAAAAATAATTTTTCTTCGTAAACATGGAAAAAATTATGACTAGTATTAATTCTTATCATCCCTAAAATAAACTAAAGCTACAAAAAAAGAAGTCAACGATTTTTTCTCAATTTTTAATATAATCGATATGGAAGATTTTTTGACATATATCCCTGCTAATAAAACGCAATACATTTTTAAATCAAGTAGTTTATTTAAATTTTAATAACCAATTTTATTTTTAATCCATGGAGAAGAAATTTACTATATTATAACGTTAAAAAAATATTTTCATGTCATATGGTACGATAAAAAAAAAAAATATTTTACCATACCTCTATAACGTAAAGTACTATTTCTATGAAAAGAAAAACAATAACAAAATGTTATGTTTTTTAAAAATTATATTCCAAACAGTACTTAGCTAAGTCTTATAATAACGTAGTTACGCCAAGACTAGAATTTCCTTTCCAATGAGAGAAATATTTATTTAAAATTTATAAAAACCTAAAATAATCGAACAAAAAAAACACTAAACTTCTTCAATGTGAAGAAGTATTCACAAGTAGCTATTAACCATAGAACAATCAATCGATTACTTCTCAATGACATTGTTACTGGATTCATTAATATTCTATTACACCTATTTGCATCTTAAATCTTTGCCACCACGAATGTTAGTTTCAAGTATGCAAATGCATTTGATTATACAAGCTACAATTACATAATGAATTTTCTCTGAACGACGCCCCACCAAATTCTCTTACAGATTTCTATTACCACCCTTATCACAGAGATAAAAAAAACAAGGAAGAACGAATGGGATGAGATAGAAAGATCTGAAGTTTAACCTTGGTAGGACACAACTACTATTATAGAATAAAACATGAAGGGGTTTGCAAAGTGGGTCCACTATAAAACAGATTAACTAATACGAACCAAAGTACTGTACTATAAAATAAGTTACATTAAAAAAAAAAAAAAATTGAAATATAAAATTTACATTATTAAAGTTTCTTGATTACATTATGTAAGCGGTTTTTTTTTAAGATCAATAAGAAATCTAGTTGAATTTTCAACGAATATTTTCAAAACTTTTATTCTTATTTAAAACATTTGTAAATCACTGGTCAACATTTGTAGCCATCCAGTCGTCGACCTGCGAGAAAGATAATAAATCATGAAATTTGTTCCAATGAATCCTTATTATACGTTAACAGAAAGTGGTGCAAAATCATAAAAGATCAAATGAATGGATATCATCTAATTAATAATCCTTTGATTTATAATTAAAAGGATTAATAATTAAATCGTATTTTTAATATCACTCCTTGAGAGATCTCTTACGTTATCATTTCAACTAAGTAAGGGATTTAAGAGTATCTTCCACGCCTTATATCATGCAGCTGCTATATATTTTCTCAATGTCAATCCAAATAATACAACCGTACTTAAGATGATTTCATAGTATAAATTTATTACAAACCAATTTTACCAGTCCAAAATTATTTCTGAATTTAGATATCATCATCACCTTTGGCACAAACATCCAATAGTCACTAGGTTAATCTTCTCTATAACACAAGTTATATCAGATAACTTATGCATATAAAATCAGTATATATATATATATATATATATATTTACTGATGAGGTAGAACGATCTGAAGTTTGACCTTGGAGAATGTTTTTTTGGTATGACACACAACTACTATTATAGAATAAAACATGAAAGTGGGTCGGTCCAGTATAAAAAATAAATTAACAACCACGAACCAAAGTAGAAAGGAAGAGACAAAGCTATATATTTTTTTAATCATTTTCAGCACTGGTAAAGAATACATATTAAGAAATAAAGGAATTTATTTATATATAATTAATAAACTTATCTTCACTTTATTAGGAAATAAAATGATTTCATCATGTTAATCATGTAAGAGTAAATAACAAATTTGTTAAAAATTGTATTAACAAATATTATTTATTATGTTTGAAGTTTTTACTGTTTAATTAATAAATGACAATAAAAATTCTACGTCTATTGAATATTCATCCGTCTAAGTAATCATTTACCCTTCTCTATAAGAAGGGTGTATAAGATGGGATGGAATAAGGCGTTATGGGCAGTCCAAGTCGGGAGTTTAAGAGATTTAGACTAAAGTTTTCAGTTTCGACTTAGGCTGTTTAAAAAAATTTATGATTTTTTAGTTAACAATCGTTTTTTTTTTTTTTATGCAAATATAAATAATACTCTTTTATATATAAAATTTCCTAAGTTTTTCAAATAATTTTTTTCTTTACGTTATGTTTTTGAATTTCTATTTATTATTTTTAATTCCACCTGTAACTACAGATAATGATCGTTTATTAACAATCAAAATACACATGAAGGTTAAGATTTACATTTTTTGCAAAATGTGTTTAAAGGTCCTATCTTTTTAATTATACATCAGTGACCATTAAGAATAGCTCATTCTTTGTAAGTTAAATTACGTGTCAAAGGGGTCATAAATATTAAAGAAAAATTCAATGTTTAAGCGCCCTTTACACAGGCTTTATAAAGTAATGAATAAAATAAATAGTACATAATAAATAATTCTGTCTCACAGTTAATAAATTTAATGACTTACCTTACCCTTAACCTTTATAAAATGATTATAAAATTAATTAAGGCAAAATTTCTCTGCGTTAACATTAGCGTTTGATGTTTAAATATTAAAAAAGATTTAAAAAAACGGTTTTTATTTCAACTTCCTTCAAAAAGTAATTAACTCTTTTGAGTTAAATTGTTCAATAAATTACAGTCAAAAATAATTTTTAAATATATATAAAGAAAAACAGAAATTAATTTAAAAAAAATCTGTAATTAAAGGTAACACGGAGCCTATTCAGAAAGTAACTTTCGATTCGTTATTAAAAAAATATCAACTGATAAAAAAAAATTATTATATACATCTACATCTACATCATATACGTCTACATCTTTTAGGTTAATTTTTCTACATAACTTCGTCCAAATTAAGGCACTCGTCTTATCTGTAAACAAGTTTTTGAATACCCTTGTCATAAAGTTTTACCGCCTGTGAATTAAACCAGATAGTACCACCTTTTTTTCAACAAAAAAGGTCCTCTTCCTTTACAAAACGCTGCATCGCTAACCATTTCTTCATTTTCGGGAAAAGGTAAATAACCACTGAGAGCCAAATCAGGGCTGTACGGAGGATGATGGTTAAACAAGTCCGATTTGAAACTGTCGATCTGATGTTCAATGTCTACTGTAGTATGCGGACGAGCGTTGCCATGAAGAAACACGATGCCTGAATTCATCATGCCGCGTCGTTTGTTTTGTATAGCCCTTCTCAATTTCTTCATCGTCTAGCAGAGTAAGTTTCAGCGTTAACTGTCGCGCCTCTTTCCATAAAAAATCAACGAATATCACACCTTTAGGTCCAAAAAAACCCATGCCATCAGCCTTTTTGAAGAAAGTCTTTGACGGGCACGTAGGGTTTTCAAGGAGAACTGTTGTGTCCCCACGGCATTGATTGAGTTTTCGTCTCCACGTTAACATATTTAACCCATGTCTCATGGCTTGCTACGATGCGGTCAAGGAATTCATCCTTCGCGTAATGGTAATGGCGAAGGAAGATTAAAATTGACCCCATCCTCTTTTTTAAGTGTTCGTCAGAAAGAAGCTTAGGCACCCAGAGAACATAAAATCTGTGAAAGCTTAACCTATCGGTTACGATTTCATACGACACTGTTCGCGATATGTAGGAAAAAAATTTGGATAATTCTGCTATCGTGAATCGATGATTTTCTACATCGATACTTGCAACAAGTTCATCTGTGACAATTGAAGGTCGACCGTTTCTTTCATTGTCGTTAATGTTTGTTCGACTTTCCCGAAACATACAGCACCATTGTCTCACCGCATTGTCACTCATGATAATTCCTCCATATAATGCACAAAGTTCACGATAAATTTCAACAGCTGAAAAGTTTTTTGTGTGAGGAAACAGCACGCACACACAGTCGGATTTTCTATGACAGCCATTTCGAACGAGTTTTACAGAAACAAACAAGAGAGTGATATTTACAACAACACTACTACAACGGCATAAAACTATCCAACTGTGCAAAGATAGACTCGCTAACCCCACTCCAGGCAATACGGAAGACCGGAAATTAATTTCCAAATAACCCTCGTATAAATAAAAATTTTCAAATAACAAATGAAAATATTAATAAAAAAATAATAGGGCATTTATTTTAGTATTAATAATACTGCGCATAAAAATATTAGATGGCTTTGGTAGGAAGCATAAATAGCATCTTATAAGTAATCAAGTGGAGCCAGGGGCTTTCAGTTTGTCCCTTCCAGATCACTTGTAAAACCTCTGCACTTACTACTTGAATAATATTGTGGTTTTTCGTATACGTTGATTTTCAGGTTGAAGTAAAACTACTATGTGAGTTGATGCAATTTATGACATCATGCATACAACGAATTTGTTACTACCTGCAGCTACGTGTATATTAACATAAAATATCCATTTTAATTTAATTATCTTACACTTTTTTTTATAATAAATGACAAATATAGTAACTCAATATATTGAAAAATATATATTTTTTTATATTGACAAATATAGTAATATTTTTTCTATTTTATTTTTTAATTTTTTATTCAATCTGTACACAGTTAAAGTAATAATATATGAATTCAGATCCACGTACAAAAGTTTTCCAAATGAAAATCAAAATTTGTTATGTAATTTCAAAATCGTTAATATTATTTGAATGAGAAAAAAATTATATCTTTATGCAACTCTTCATATTTTTACGTTTTCTGTAGGGACTCCGCTACTATTTTAGTAAAAATGTTTTATTATTTTGCATCCAGAAATAATTTTTATTGATAAAATTTAAAGTAGTAATTTAAATTTTTAATAAACTGTTTAAAAATATATTTCAAATATGAGTATGGCTTCGGCCTCTAAACTAGGAAAGATTTATTATAAATTTTTTTTTTTAGGTATATGAGTAAGAGTGGAACTAAAAACTTATCACGAAAGATAGTAAGGATTAAACTATCACTTTCAAGTGTCTAACTTTTAATATCTCAATCTGGGCGAAAGCAACTCAAGTGGTTCTGTAAACATTTTACAATATTAATTTTTTTCGACTGTTCTAAACAATTTAGAAATGGTATTTCCTCACTTAGAATATAATTTGAAGGGTATTTAAGACCACAAAAATTAAGATTTAGCTTATATTAGTAACAAAAATAGCTTTTTCCTATTTTGCTCGTGAATTCCGGTTTATGTGAAAGAGTTTGAAATTTCTTTTTGTGACATTCGCCTGGTTATCACTAAATTTTAGAAGGTCGACTAATAGATAATTGTAATCCCTAATAAAAACTGTTAATTTAATTAAACCTATATTACCTAGTACTGACCAATGTTTTTCGTATGAATAATAACTTAATAGATACGCGTAAAGGTTCAAATGATTTAAGGTAACCTGAATCCAAGAGTAGACAGCAGGTACAGAGAAGGTTGTTGTTATAAATACATTGATGAAATCTATCAATATAAAAATAACAAGTAAAAAAGTTTTGATGTGTTCCTTCTGAAGGAGATAGAAAAACCCAGCCGGACCAATTGCACCTTAATTCTTTCGATACTGTCTTCCAGTCATTCCATTATTGGGCACTAAAGTATCTAGGTTTGGGATATATTGACCAAAAGGAACAAGAGGCGTAGCTACCTAAAGGGCTCTAATCAATAAATTTCCATTTGGTATCTAAAAATTGAGGAATATACTAATCAATCAACATTCTAGTACATACATACATACAGCTGAATCATACATTTTTGTAAAGACCGCTGTTTCAAAGCTGATAATTTTAATGTCTTCAGAACGTTAACTTTCATTGGAATTTAATTAAAACTGAATTTTTATAAACTATCAAAAGGGTGCCCACTAAAAACAATGTTCCCTTCTGTTTCACTAAAAACAATGATTCCTTTTTTCCCTAACAACACAGGTTATTAAATATATTTAAAAAAACATTACAAAGGCCAAAACTTTAGTAAATTGAAAAAATTTCGGCTATCGTTATTATACTGGATTTGATCAAGTAAAATCGTCCCTAATCACAATAAAAATCAAATAATGACGGGAATAAAAAATCCAAAACTTTATTTATAATCTGTAATGAAAACTAATCTAAAATTTATAATCTAAAAGAAAACTGCCGATCTCCTTAGCGAAATGGTAGCATTTCGGCCTTTCATCTGAGGTTCTAGATTCTAATTCCGGTCAGGCATGATTATTACATACGCTATAAAATTTCCATTCTCATGTTCCCAGGCACAAGCTTTGAGCTTATGTATAAAAAAATCAGGAGCTTCCAAAAATCAGGAAAAAGTCAGATTTGACTTTTATTCTCTGACTTATATTCTCTAACGAATAGTTAACGGTTTCTAAATTTTTAGCGGAGATTATCCAATGAATTTTTGCGAACAAATAGTATTTGTAGTCCGCCATTTTTTATTTGTCCATATACTGGTTAATACAATAATTAACTGGGATACTAGCACTAAAAAATTTCTCCAAAAAAAAGAAAAATTAAAAATAGTTTTTGCACAAAACTGAAAAATTCATTAATGGTAACTCTATACTTGCGAGATTAGCACATGTCTAATCTAATTACATAAATTATATTCCCTTCCCTACAATTAATAGGGAGAGTATGAGTTAGAATTAAACAAAGCACAGTTACGTTTATTCTTGGTTTGGTTTTTAATTTTGCGATGATTGTCTTATTGTTCTCTTCGCCTAATGACTAATGACTTCGTTCTAATAGCTATTGAAGTGCCACTATCTCACCCATTTTGTACATTTTTGGTGTAAAGATATTCTTTTTATGGCCCCCTTTTTTTGTGTTAGTAATAGCTATTTTATATCAGTTAGTATTAATTATTTTTAAGAATTATAAACCTGTTTTGGTCTTTTTGATAAACGTATAAGAAAATATGGTCCTTATGCCATATTACAGTAAGTTCAAACTACCAAACTTATAATTTCAAAAATTGGATAAATATTCTGTATGAAATAACTGAAAAAAGAGTAACAAGGTTTTCTCATATTTTTATCTAAAAAAAGGATACGTAATTGATTTTACAATTTTTTTTTAGTAAAAGGAATATTAATTTGTGACGTTAAGGAAAGAAATTTTTAAAGAAAATGTAACGTTCGTTAAATTCCAGTCGACATTTTCTAAATAATACAAAAAAGTATTTTATAACAGAATATATTTATCAAGAATGAATATTTTTTTACTTAAGTAAAAAATGAAGATAAATAATAGAAATGAGTTTCCCGAAATATGGCTAAATGGAACTGTACTACGTGTTATTTAAATAATATTTATACTAATTTACATTAACTATAGAAAAAATATTAACAAAATAAGATCGGCGTCAAAATGTATATTTTTTTATCGTTTAAACAATGATAAGATAATAAAGTACACAATCTAACAGCTTAGTAGTAAAAATTCAGTTTGTTATATTTACTTACTACACTAATTGATAAATACAAATAAATATTAATCTACTTATATAACATTACTTTTACCAATAACTTTTCTTTTTTTTTTTTTCTGTTAACCTCCGGGGCCGCAGTTAAGCATTACTGTACAGAGGATGAGATGAATGATTTTACCAATAACTGCAAAATAATAACTTAACAGATACCTAATAACAACTGCATTAACACAAAAAATAAAATAAAAATATATTTTTGGAAAGAATACGATGAGTATATAGTAATTCAATGAGGAAAAATTGAATAATGAAAACAAATTAGTGTTACGTGTAATTGTATTAACTTAAATCGCGGCTGATGTAGAATCGACATAAAGACCCTCATTAGAGGCATGGCGCCTAAAAGACCGAGTCCCAGCTATCTGGCGGGAACTTTGTTCCCGACGAGGTAGTTAGAGGCAATGGCACCACTCGGAGCTGAGTTTATGGCACCCCTCGGGCTCCGGAGGGCGGGGGGAAAAAGTAGAAGAAAAAATTGTGTTTAATAAAAAAAAATTAAGCATAAATCAAACAGACAAAATATAGCTTGAAATAAACATTATTTGCTTGATAACAATCCACCGGGTTGGTGGTGAACTCGTCATCGCAAATCAGCTGATTTTGAAGTCGAAAGTTCTAAGGTTCAAATCCTAGTAGAGGCAGTTAGTTACTTTATAAGGATTTGAATAAAATATTGTGTCCTTGGTGGTTGGGTTTCAATTAACCAAAAATCAACAGCGAGAAAATAAATAATCTATAATTCCGCTAATCTTCAGCGGGAAAAAAGATTGATCAAAAGAAATAGCACATATATTATGTTAACAGATATGTTACAATGTTAAAAGCACAGTACTATGTTAACAAAAAAAATTGTAAAACTGAAAACAATATAAAAATAAGAGTAACAATGACTAAGTAAGTATTAAATATAAAGAATGTAAAAATATAATTATACAGAATCAGATTTGAAGAAGTGTTATGTTTGGAGTATATATCTAAATAAAAATACTAGAAGTAAGGCGTTTGAGATGTGGATATGGGGGAGGATTGGCAAAGATTAAATGGATAGATAATGTTGAAAACAAAGTAACGAAGCGAGAAAATGAATGTAGAAGCTTTATCAGAATAATTCAGAACAAAAAAGCGACCTACTTTGAGCGAGTAGGACGTATCATGAAAGAGAAAGATTGATTAAAACAGTGCTGGAAGGATCAGTAGAAGATGCAAAAAAAGGAAGCCGGAAAAGAGAAAAAATTATAGACGATCTGAAAGGAAACGAAAGTTTTCACGATGTTAAAAGTTTAGGCAGAAATAGAGGAGAATGGAGAGGAATATTTTGTAAGGATCCGACTACAAGGCACGTAAATACACGATGAGGAAACTGTATTAGTAGTTACTCTTAAATCGAGCTTTTATCAAGTAAAGATTAATTGTAAATTCGAAAATTAATTTACAGTGTAAATAAACATCCTTTTCTTTCTTTTCGCGGAAGGAGAAAAACTCTGTTGTCAGACGCCCAGCAGCCCGTACTAGTAACACATTATATAACTGTTTATACCGTCACATTAGATAGTACACTTCAAGTAATAAAAGTTAATATGATTGCATTCCTTTTATTATTATGTTACCTTTTATTGTCGGGATTACGGCGGCCCAACAATGCTACGGCAAACCGCTGTTTATTACCCTTATAGCTTATCGTTAACATTTGTTTGAAGGTATTTCCCGATTTCACCTTTTCTCGATTCATTTATTTATTTTTCAGACATCAATATTCTTCTTGTTTTCTTTTTTTTATATAATTTTCAGAAATTCATATTCTGTATAAAATTTCCAATACACACATATCAAAAAATCATATGGTTGACAGTCAAAAAATGTTTAACTTTAATCGTTAATAACTAATTAACGCGATCCTATAAAATCTTTTTTCAAACGGGGTTTTTTCTCTTCGCGATTTACTCTATACAACCATTCTCAGCTCAGTTTTAGGAGAAAATCTATGTATCACTGTTATTATTAAAATTGTAATTATTACTATTACTATTGATATGTCTTGTTTTACTTATGTTCTTTAACTAATAAATTGTAACTATATAACCATTTTCAATTGTCAATCTCTCAATATCCTGATCAAGCCGCGAACACGCAACAATACTAATAAAAATTTTATTTGTTTCTATTCAGACATGTGAAAGCCGCAAAACTAGACACAAGGGAACTGCAATAGAACAACAGTCAAAGTCTCTATATGTCTATACAATGATAGGCTGTTACCTAGAATAAGATTATTAATAAGATACTAACAAAAGGAGAAAAAATACTTACAATAAACAATCAGAATAATGTATATACTTATGTATTGTGTATAAATACGTATTTATACATATTATATAAAAGTGGCCTTTTATATACAAATAAAAGACCACTGATAATATTTTTAATGATTATTTTATTTACAAGCATTAACGATAATTTAAAAGGCGAAAAAGCATCAAATTACACACCAAATGAGTTACAAACTAACTAAAACTAATCACATCAACAGAATATTACCAATCATTCACCAGTTCAAAATATATGGTCCAAAAATAAATATGTAAATACTAACAGTGCCACATAAAAAAGAACATAAAGCTACATGAGTATTACATAATACACAAAGGAATACCTTATTCGACAGTTAAATCATAAGAGGTAATATACGGACGGGAAATGCATCAGAGCATAATTTAGGATGACAAAAATATGAAGAAAAGGTAATGAAACACAGACAGAAAGTTCAAAGCGACGTCTTTACTAAACTTCTAATAAAGCCTAAAAATTTGGAAACACAACCCGAAATAATAAATTAAAGATTTCAAAATGAGATCTAAGATGCCAATGAAGATTATTATGATACAAAATGAATAAAGAATATATGACTGGTAGGAAAGATAGAATGAAATGAAGGTGAATAAGATGAAGAAAATCAGAAGTACTAAGCAAGAAGAGGACCCTAGATTATAAGAAGGGAGACTACCAAAGATTAATGAAGATGAAGCTCGGGATGAAATTTTCAACTTACAGGAATGGGAAATCTAGAGGGGGAAAATGGCAGACAACTTCCACTTTACCTTCTTTCACCCAAATTTTTTCCTTTCGGTGTAGGGTTTCTACTAGCCTCAATTTATCTTCTTCATTCACATGTGTTCTTCCTAGTTTTTATCAATTACTCAATCAATATTTCACACATTGCTTAGAGGGAGGCCAGTAAGAAACCAGCTCACACTTTTAAGCAATCTCTCACCATGTAATTTTTCGAACGACTTCCATGTAATTGTTCCTAGGGAACATTACTTACTCCTATTTACATGATTAGTTCATTACTCATAATGTTTGTCTCTTAGTTCTTATATTATGCTTCTCTTTTCAAAAATGTAATTTTTTATGCAGATTTTTCCCTACATTTTTTTGAAAGGATTTCAGATCATTTTGCATACAAATAAACATGAAAATAAGCAAAAATAAAGGTCCTCAGTTTGTTCGGAATCAAACTTTGCGCTTTAGTTAACACTTCTTGGAGTACCCTAAATAAACAGTCATTGTTTCCACGACACAAAGGGTTACATTAATTTATTTACCTTATTTGTTTCAATCTTTCTTAAAATTGAAATGCGTGTCTCGTGTGCGGAGTCTCTGGAGTTAAAAGATCTCGTTGGTAGCCCTGATTACCACCTCTACTTAGGTGGATTCGGCATGTTCATGTACAACAGTATACTCAGTTTAATGAAGAAGGCAATGGAAAATCATTTTCCTAGTTCCACGAGTAAGTCAATAAAAACTATTTTCCCTAGTAAGAATCGAATGAAGTTATTTATTGAAAACATGAGAAAGAATGAAACACTTTTGAGTGTGTTGTGATTGTCTCGTCACTTATCGCAAACAACCATAAATTTAAGGCCAACAAACATTCATACACATCGTACTCGTTTTATTAGTTCCCATTCGTGTGTGTGTGTGTGTGTGTGTGTGTGTGTGTGTGTGTGTGTGTCCTTTGCGTTCCTTAATCATTATTCTGACTGAAACAAAAGTTATTTCTAACAGAAAAATATATGAATTTTACCCAAATTAAGCGTTCAAAATAATCAAAAGGTTTCTATAAAAATGTTGACACAACCAACAATAAATTATTTCGTTATTATTATCACTATTACTTCAACTGAAACGTCAAAAATCCATTACTGTGTAAATGAAGTTAATCATAATGATTCTGAAGTGAATGAAATGTTCTGATAGGGAGTAACAACTTTAAGGTGTAGAGGTTTTGTCTAGTTAAATTTTAAATATAGAAACTTATTTGGTAATAAATATACCTGTTCTTTTAATAAATTATAAATATTGTAGTTGAAGTTTATTAAATTATTTCAAAACAGCTGACAATGAAATAAGTCGATTGACGTTTTTGTATATAAAAAATGTTTTCAATTAATGTTGTTTGATAAAAACAGCCAACGCCTTTAAATACAAAAATGCAAATAATCTTAAAATATATAGCTAAAAACTTGTTATTTTATTCATTTACGTAATTACAAAGACTATATCGTTTCGTTTTCTAGGCAATCATGTAGGTTTCCAACACAGTTTAAGAATTTTTTATGTTGAATATTTTACCTGAAATGATTATTTAAAGAAGGAATTTAAGTTATAACTGTGGATACATAAATTAAATTCATTTACATAAATTCAAACGTAGTATTAAAAATGTATTCATAAGTGAGTGTGTGTGTTTGTGTTGTTTTTTCCCACCAAAAAAGCATTTATTCTAGATTCTCATTGTAAATGGATATATTAAAGCCTTTTGGCAATGTCTTTTTTTTTTAATACTCTTCAGGATAGATGTAATAAAATTTATTTATAAGGAACAAATCACAACCGTCGTTCGTTATGTTTTACGTGTAAAACAAAGATAAATTGATACTTATTTATTTAAAATCGGTTCAATAATTTAATCGCTCCACAAGAGAACAAGGGACTAAACACACATAAATGACTTCAGAAAATATTAATCTACTTTTTGATGGAATTTCGGTTAATAGATTGGAAAAAAAGTTACACTAAAAAACAGTTCACAAACTTTTTTTATTAAAGTTGTATACCTAGATGGTAATTAAATTTTTAAACAATCATTTTCATTAGTACACATTGCGGAAAAAATGTTAAAAAAGTAATAACTATTTCCTTACTGGCTACTAATGATGATAGTTTAAAATCAAAATGGTCAGCTAGATTTAAATTTTAAATAAACTGTTTTGTAAACAGTTTTTGAGATTAAACTTATTATCCAATTTATTTCAACAAAAGCTATGCAATATTTAACGTAACTCTTTATTTGTAATAAATTACTTGTTTAATAACTTACTAATTATCTGAAACGTAGGAAGACTTCAAACCTAATGTATAAGTTTAATGTACATCTATAATAAACAGTAAAACTTGGACCGTTTAAACTAAATACTTATCGATTACATACAAATGGGTTTCTTGTTGTCATACTTTATTATTAATTCTATGTATATAAATTCAGCGGTAATTGAACTGAATATTAATCTACTTTAATGACATCTGTTACATTACGTTGATCACCGTTCACCACTGCTAGGTTTACTTGCTTCATTAAGTAAACTAGTAAAGGATATTTTACCTGATTCAAGCCGGTATTCAAGTTGCAAAGATACAGGTAGTATAATATACGTCTATAGAATATAGTTTGTCGTTGATGAGGTTTTAGTGTGACACGAATATTATTCGTGTTTTACACAGATTAACAAAAATCAAACCGTAAAGTTCCTTTATCTCATTTGTTCAACGGCAGTTAATTATCCATGTATGCTCAGACATTACTTTTATCTGAAAATGTTTTATTTTCAAATTTATAAAACGAACAGTATAAATTTACATACTACTCATAGTATGTATAAATCTAATGTAAACCTAAACTAAACTCTCCCATACGTAAATGGATAACATTTTTTAATGAGACTTATAACCGTTTCATTAGGTTATAAGTTCAAAGGTAACAACCCTAAAACAAATAAAAACATTAGTTTGTTTCATTTTATTTTTTTTTTGTAAATGTTATCTTAACGTTAAAAATGGTAAACATTTAGAAGAAGATATTCAATTTGGAATAAAATCAATGAAAATATTAAGATACTTTTTTGTTTCCCCTCCCAAAACGTTTGCAAGTTTTTTACTTGGAAATAACTCAAAGAAAAAATGAAACCAACAGCAGGAAATATTGGTATTAACAATAACCAGGTTAAGAAGACAGTTTATAAATGAACATTTTTTGTTTATTCTTACGCAATTATGGGGTCACATAATTTAATTTCAATTAGTTCAACGAATACGGAAAAAAGTGCCGTAAAGTTTTTGCAATCCAAAAACATTTTACCTTTGCATATCTTCTCCGCTCGGTGAAAGGAGCAGTTTCACCAGGGGAAACCGGAGTCTTCTCCGTCCGGTAGGGCCAACCTGAGGACCTCCAACTACAAGTTCGGGCGGATAGTGGTGAGGCGGACCAACTCGGCAAGGACACTGGCGAAAAGGTGGAACGTGCTACTACGGCAAGACAATAGGTGAATCGGTCACTATTGTCATCCTGTCAATGCGGCCGCCTTACGGCTCTACTCAGATGGTTACACTGGCAGTGCCGCCAATCCTGGTGGACAAACTACTGTCTAATGGGCGAGTTCTAATTGGGTGGGGGTGGCCTGTCGAGTGGTGCGGCGTACATCCGATGACCATTGCTTCAGATGTTGGAATCCAGGCCACAGGGCCAAGTTCTGATCTGACGCAGACAGAAGCGGCCACTATTTTACATGTAGTAAGGCTGGCCATTTACGCAAGGACTGCCAGCAAGACCCTAGGTGCCTTATCCTCCAAGTCACATGGTCATGCGCCTGGGGGTCGGGGATGTAAGGTATCTCCAACGGCATCTATAACTGCTTCTTCGTAGGATCATCATGGTGTCTCTGAGGAATAGCTCCATCGGGGAGGGGGTGGGAGGCCTCGGTCGCAGGCTTATGATGATCGGGTGCGGACTCCCTTGCAGTACCCCTCGGAGCCGAGTTTATGTTTAGTTACGGATCCGGCTCCGGGGGCGGGGAAAAATACAAAAAAAAACACTATACATTCAAGAGTATGTAAAAATTAAACGTGAAATGAAATAAAACTTCATGCAAAAAAATACTTGTTGGATGAGCAAAAAAAGATCTTGTCGAGAAGAAAGTGAGATAGGAAAAATTTATGGCTACAAAATTCTCAGTTAGTGTTATTTGATATATAATTTAATTTTTAAGCAAATAAAATTTATTACTTTTTCGTTTTACGTCCCCCACTTTTTTTCCATACAAATTACTTAAAATACCTTAGAGAAAACACACTAACATACTGTTTTACACCGGTCATTTTAAACATTCTCTATGTTAACATACGTTACTTATTAAAAATATAAGCATTATTGCTTATAATTATAGATCTAAATTACAAATATAATGTAACCAAACTTAACCTACGCTCGCTTTGATCGCAACTCATTAAAGTAATGTTTTGATGATTTAAATAATGAATAATTGCAATAATTACCGAATTTATTATTTAAATACTCAAAATATTACTGTTAATTATTCAAGGTTAGCGAGTAAAGCGAGGGTAGGTTAAGTTTGGTAAGATTATATTTATAAAATAGATAAACATAAGTTATTAAAAAATGGTAATATAAATTGTTATACCGGGTGATTAGGTTATTTCTCCAACTTGGTTATTGTTGATATTAATACTTCCTGCTATTTCGATTATATCCAGGTGAAAAACATGGCAAACGTTTGGAGGGAAGAAACAAAAATGTACCAATATTAATTATCGTTTTAAATAAAAATTAAATATTTGTTTTAAAATCGGAAAACACATTAATATCCTAAGGTTGGAATAAAAATTGGAACTGGATCAAAAATAAAATGTTCATCAAGGGGAAATTTTATTTTTCTAAAGTCCAGTACAGGAAAAGAAATTGGAAAAGAAATCTAAGAATTAGATTGAAATAAAGAATTAAATTTAATTAAGAAATTGTAACTGTGATAAGTAATAAAAAAACAAGGTTTCTTTGACATGCTTAAAAAAGAAAACTGGAAGAAAATATTAAAGTCGTATTAAGGGGTAGTATTTAAGGGTTTTAGAAGGAATCAAGCAGATGGTTGATATAATCAAAAAATCCTTGACTTCATTAGTGGCTTGAAGGAGAAAACTAAAAACAGTAACAGCTGGTAACACATGAGGCTACGAACCGGTTACAATTAGTTCGGCAGTGAAAATATACAAAATACAGGTGAACACAAACTATTCAGTGCATTTTAGGGATTAATAAAAAATGAACAAAGTAATGTAGCGCGCGTTGATTTTTTACAACATTAGTGTAGGTACTAGAGTTACTGATGATCTTAAATTAACACGCCGGCGCGATGTAATGCAGGGGGAATCGTCAGTTGACCAATGACTACCGTGCAGGAGAAAACAATGTATGTATTATGGTTTCTTGAAATCAGATTTGTTATTACTGTTGATAGACGTTTTTGTTTAGAAATTGGGTTATGATCTTCCTAATTAAGAATCTATTAAACGTTGTTATCAGCAAATTAAGGATAAAGAAAGTGTTACACAAAAAAAAAAAAATGGTACTGGCAGACCCCCCTCACCGTATCCGAGGGAGTTGTGCATCGAGTAAGAAAATCTTTTCAGAGAAACCCAGAAAGATCGATTCGCGTACGAAGGTTGTCGTCAACTTCAATTAACTAAAAAGAAGAATCAAAGGTGTAATTAATGGAATAACTTCAGATATTCTTCGTAATGTGTGCCGTGAAACTGAATATCATCTAGGCATTTTACTCACCATAAAGGTATTCATGTGGAAGTTGTTTCATGTGGAAGTTAAGAGTTGTAAACAAACCTGTTTGAAATGCCCTGTTGAACAACAAAATGTGCATCTAAGTACATTAGTTTATTATTATTTCAATATATTACTTTATTATTTTTTTCATTAACACCTAAAAGAATAATTTATGATCACTCTGTATCATTATTTAAAGTGAAGCTGTAATATAAAGTTCATTTTCAACATTGAGCGGATGATGTAAAAAATTGGGGTTTCTGATAGATAAGAAAATGACATAAACATGAATACAATGGTTTATTTAATTATAAAATTATTAAAAATACAAACGCAATGAAAAATTCAGAATGCATAATACAGAATCTATACTCAAGGCCGCTGACAACCACAGAACAGGAGTAATGAGATCTAAGGTTTTGATAAAGAAATAGAACAACGGAAACAACCGATGAAACTTCATTATGCTCCTCTTTTTTGCTTGTAATACGCACTGGTTTTAAATCTTGTCTTATAACAATACAATGAAATAAACATGCTGCATGAATTTTATATCAAACCTGAGTGCGAACGCGCGCACACACACCGGCAGCTAATATTTATTAAAATATGTGATTTTCTTCAACTTTTTTTTTCTTAATGGCGAAATTTGTCAGCTGAAGTACAGTATTTTAAAACAAGGGAAAAAATATTTTTATAGACAAAAGAAATACCAGATATGAGAAAGAATAAACATTACGAACTTATGAAGGTTAATAAAGAAGAAGGCTAAGTCGAACTCTTGTGAAAGGTTGCGTATATAATTTAATCATTCTACACAAACGTGCGTTTCTTGTTGAATATTAATAGAATGCTTGCTCACATTATACTACATGTCATGACTTTTATTAGGTGGACAACTTGTGACGTGTTAAGTGGATACTGTTAATCAGTAAACCCGAATCTTACATTCCTCGACTGAAATCATCAATGTCTACCGTTTCACGTTAAGATTGATTCTTTTGATAAGATTCTAATGAAAGTGGGTTGCTAATGGCTTTCCCTTCTATTAACAGTCTACATTATTCGGTCCTTTAATCAGACTAATAATTTAACTACTAGGCCCCGCTAAATGAATTTATTCGTGTCGATTTAATCCACTAATTTTTAAATTAGTAAATAGTAAAGCATTTCCGTTTTAAAATGGAGTAATGTAACTTAAAAAGAAAAAATGAAAATCTTTATCAGGTAAAAAAGTACGTTTAACTAAACTATCAAATAAATTACAAAAATATAGATATTGAAGTAAAACATATTGTAAAAAGACCGGAATAACGGACCTGAGTAATGGATTCCTGCCAATTAAGAAGAAAATATAATAATGGGGACCGTTCAACGATGAGAGTCTGCAAGACGAGAGTCGGCGAGACATTAGACAGCGAGAGCATTCTGCGTAGAGGACAGTGAAGGAGCGAGTTTCCAGTGGGAATTAAGTTCAATATGTCTAAGGTGACGCCACGAGTAATAAATAGTAAACAAGAAACACTATCGGTGAGTTACCGTAAGACTATATGTGAAAGGGATAATGTACTAAATTTCATTCATAAATCGTTAGGCTAGTCTTGTTTGTGAAAAGCAAAGGTATTTGCAGTGAAAGATATTTATACTTGTCTTATCTATTGTACAATTGTTTTTAATACAAGACTAGTGATTAAAAGTGTTGAAGATTAGCAGTCATGCTATATCTTTTGTCAATGGGATTCAATTCTGGTTTTCATTATTTATATATGAACCTGTAAATAAATCCCGACGGTTACTTCAAATTCTGTTTTGAATGTAGTCTCTGTTTATTATGACTATTGACACTTACGATTATTTTTGATCACTGAAATGTAATATTATTATTGTTTACTGTTGCCATTATTGTCATTATTATTGTGAGATTTTTTTTTTATTGTCTGTTATTATTATTACTATTATTCTGATTATTATTGTGGTTGTGATTACTATGAATAATAATTATTTATTTACAATTTTTCATTAATTATTTTATTGTCGTTGCTTACTATGATTATTATTACAATTGTCATTATTTTATGTGTTATACCAATAAACTGTAATTACATTTTATTGGTTGGTAATTAGAATGTTTATATAATTATATAATATATAATTATATAAACATTCTAATTGTCAATCTGTCAATATCCTGATCGAGCCGCGAACACGCGACATTATACATCGAACTGTCAATATTTTTTACCTAACTTTTCAGCACATAAATAACAAAAAAAATTCTAAACTGAAAATATTAAATTAAAACTTACTAATTAAAAAATATATATATAACATTTCAACTTCTGTTTAAAAGTTTTTCAACTGTTTTGGTAAAAAAACTCAATGAAATTAAATTTGGACATTTAATCCAGGATGTTTAAGTACTACTATGACCGTGACCAGATGGATTTCGGATATAAAAAGTAGCAATTAAAATTATTCAATAATATTCCATGTCTACATAATTTACATATTATTATTCTAAATCTGCAATAAAGAGCCATAGAATAAAGTAAAGATAAAAAAGACAACAACAAAAAAACAAGTGCTTTTCTCAAAACAATTTAATAGAGTAGTATAATTTCAATTTGTTTTTTTTTTAATGTTCCGGTAACAAGCAATAGATTAACGATTCAATAACACAATAAAAAATAAAACGCTTATAAAATGGAATTTGCAAGCAAGATATTTTTTTTTTTTTTTAACTGAATTTTTACGGGCATCGACTGCTAAGGTCATTAGCCCTCGTCACATTCTTTAAAAGAAATTATTATCTCCATCAGGATCGTCATATGTAAGGGTGTAAAGGGCCCTTACATTTTATTTAAAAACACAAACTTCACAATAAATATTAAAACATGAAAGACAAGGACAATCACAAACACTTACGGGGTGTAAAGGGCCCCAATATTAAGATTTGAGATAGGTTCTCAAAAGACCATGAACTTAAAATTAAAATTAAACTAATCAATACCATATCTTTCTTTCTTCTACGAAGTCTCATTTATAGTTTGCTTAAGCACCCTCGGGGCGACCAGAACCGCCGTTGAGCAGTATATCAGTCGTGCCAGGGTGCCGTGGCAGTTGAATCCTTCTTATATCAGGCCATAGGCATGCACGGCGTACACCTATGGGTGTACGCCTCGCGCCCTCAATCCACCCTTGAGGGTCCCCCATGCCATCATCGGACACACCCCGACTCACTGCTCTTGAATGCAGGTGAGCCAAAATGGCCTAGGCAAGAGGGCTACCTCCCATCACTATACGTGCCACGCTTCGAGACTCCCTTATATATATATAAAACTACCGCTTAGAGTATCTCTTACCACAGCTTTAAACTTCCATTTTATAGACTTTTAAGAAGTCCACTGGCGTGTAAAAATGCAACTATATTTTCTTCATTTCCATTATCCAGATCAGCACTAATATTATTTGTAGGACGGAACCTCTTTCTGAGGTCCTCATATATGGTACACTCTTCTATTAGATGCTTGATTGTCAGTGTTTTATTACAAACACCGCACATTGGTCTCACTTCGCCGGTTAACAAATATAAATTTGTTAATCGCGTGTGACCGATTCTAAGTCTGGTCACCGCTACTTGTTCACGGCGAGTCAACTTAAAGTCGCTTTTCCATTTATAAGGAGAAGTTTTAACCGAGTTTAATTTTGTATTTAAACTCCTCCATTCAGTGTTCCACTTGTTTCTTACTATGTTGGTTAGACGGTTTTTAACATCTGCCACTCTTACAGGAAATGCATCCAAGTCATCGCAGACTGTTGCCTTTCTGGCAGCTTCGTCTGCGATTTCATTACCTATAATACCAGCATGCCCTGGAGTCCATACAAATACGCATCGCTGTCCTCGTTGTTTTAGTACGTATAAAATGGACAGGATGTTTGCAATTAGGACATCCTTAATGTTCTTGTTCCGAATTGCGACGAGTGCACTTAATGAATCAGAACATATTAGCACTCTCTCTTCGCAATAGTGTTCAGTGTAGCGAAGAGCTTGCTGAATTGCAGTGAGTTATGCCGTGTAGACACTGGCCACATCTGGCAGTCTCCAAGAGTGGGCTTCTTCATTTACATATATCGAGCATCCAACACCATGTTCGGTTTTAGAACCGTCAGTATAAATTTATGTTCTTCGTAACTACTGACGGTTGCTAAAAATTCCTGCTGGATGATCACTGCTGGTTTCTTTTTTATTTCTCCTTGAGAGAGATCCAAATTTGTATTTACCGCTGGCAAGAGCCATGGCGGTATTTCTCTCGTAGAAATTGTTAGTGTCTCTGGTATAGCAATTTCATATTTTCTTCTTAATTCGTGGTACCTAATTCCGGTTGGTCTGGAATAGGTAGCACGATGTTCATATACTGCAGCCATAGGATGATTCGTGAACAATTTATTATTTATATGAGCAAGGAAAGCCCATACATTTGCTGCATATCTTAACAAAAGGATCTCTCTTCTATAATGTAGTGGCATTATTCCGGCTTCAGACATTAGACTAGCCGCCGGACTTGTGCGGAAAGCGCCTGTTGCATGTCTTATTCCGCTATTATGAACTACGTCTAACTTTCTTAAGTGCGACTTTCTAGCGGATGAATATACGATACATCCGTAGTCTAGTTTAGATTGAACCAATGCTTTATACAATCTCAATAATGTCTCTTTGTCTGAGCCCCAATTTAAATTCGATAAACATTTTATAATGTTTAGGGCTCTTTTGCATCTATCACTCAAGTCCTGTATATGTAATCCCCATGTAAGGGATTTATCCAATACTAGTCCTCAATATCTTACGCTATCTTTATATTGTATTGGATTATCGTCAATTGTCAACGCAGGACTTTGATGAGGAATACTCTTCCTACAAAAGTGTACACAGCACGTTTTCTCTGGTGAGAATTGGAATCCGTTATTCCTTGCAACTTCATTCAGAGCATTGATCGCTCGTTGCAATTTGTACCTAACCATAGCAGTCTTGTTGCTGGCATACACAATTGCCAGATCATCAACATAGACGCTTTTGCTGATTTCTACTGGAATGACTAGTATCAATTTATTAATGGCAATGGTAAACAAGGTACCGCTCAACGGCGAACCCTGTGGTATGCCATTTTCCAAGATTCTTTCACATGAATATTCATTGTTGACGCGTACTTCAAAGGTACGGTCATTCATGTAGTTGCTGAGCAGGATAGGCAGATTGCCACGAATGCCCCATTCATGTATCTGGAGCATTATACCATGACGCCAGGTCATATCGAAAGCCTTCTGAAGATCAAAGAAGACTCCGACACAATGTTTCCTTTTAATAAAGCTGTTATATATAATGTCCTCTAAGCTGATCATTTGATCAGTGGTAGAATGGTATTGCCGAAAACCTGCTTGATACGGTGATATCAGGTTTTCTTTTTCAAAAACCCAGACGAGTCGATTATTAATCATTTTTTCCAGTGTTTTTCCCATAGCACACGTCAAAGAAATAGGACGATAGCTATTGGGGTCTGTTAAATTTTTATTTTTCTTTGGTACTGGAACAACATGAGCTTTTTTCCACTGCTGCGGGTACGTTCCATCCCGCCAAATTTTATTATAAAGTTCTAATAATCTGCGTTTTGCAGTGGTATTCAGCTGCCTGATCATATTATAATGGATTTCATCCGGACCAGCAGCTTTGTTACCTGCTTTTTCCAACGCTTTCGATAGCTTATAAGTGCAAGATCTATACAGGACGTCGATCCATCTCTGGCATTGAAAAAGGTTCCTGATCCGTCGTTTAAAATAATAAGTTCTGAATTCATCAGGAACCCTTCCAGTTCTCTTCCACGGGGATCTACTCGATCTGATCCCCAGAGAGAATTATGAGCATTAAAGTCACCCACCAGTAAAACAGGTGGGGGAAGCTCGGAAATTAGTCTTGCTATGTCATCCTTATTCCAATCAAAATACGGCAAGTATATGCTGCAGACAGTGACCTGGAGCGGACGCTTCATTCTAACGGCGACCGCTTGTAGGTTTGTGTTTAGAACAACCGCTTCGGTGGTAGCTCTAGTCGATGTTAATATAGCTACTCCACCTCTAACTCTTACATTTGGCGGTTGATCTCGCCGAAATATATCGAATCCTTTTAATTTAAAATTTTCATTTCGGCGGAAATGCGTTTCTTGCAGACATATACAAATCGGGTCTACGTCATGTACCAAGCGTTGGAGCTCATGGATGTTTGAAAAACATCCATTGATGTTCCATTGTACAATCGACTCGCTAATTTTTAATTAAATTATTGTCTGGGTTTTCCTTTCGGCCATGCCTTTTTCCTTTTCTTCTCCATCCTACGAACAGCATCGTGTTCGCGGAGAAGGTCGTCGCCTGTAAGGCTTCCGGTCTCCGTATCGGAGACCACCGAAGCCGCCGACGACGACGGGCATGGATCGGCGCCGGTTTCAGGCGCCGATTGAGAGGCGGCAACCTGGCCGCTTCCCAACACGGGGGTCGCACCGGTCACCGCCTGTGGGAGGGGGGACACTCGCCCCCCCTGTGTGATTTTTTTGTGGCCTCTGAGGCTTAGAGGCCACTTCAGTTACAGGAGGCTTGGGAGCCTCCATAACAGACTCTGTAGGTATCACCTTTTTCTTTTCATCAAGAATCTCGCTGAGACGGACTTGACATTCTGGTTTGGTGTCCGTTTTCTTTTCTGGAGGAGCAACTTTCACTTTTATCGACTTATCTTCAGCAGGCTGTACCACTATCTTTGGCTTAACAAATTCTTTATTGCCAAAAGGTTTCATCTTGTTTTCGATGATCCTCTCAATCATGTTAGCCAAAGTAGGCGCAAGTTTATTTATAATTTGAGCCTCATCTACAGCAATCGGAGCAGGAGCAGGAACAGTAGCCGCAGCCTGAGCATAAGATGTTGCTCTAGGTTTGCGGGCGTTAACAATCTTTTTGGCTTCGATGTAGCTGACTTTCTGCAGGGTTTTAACTTCCTGCACAGCTACTTCTTCTTTGTAGACAGGACAATTCCTGGATCTACATGAATGTTGTCCCTTGCAATTGATGCATGTAGGGGGCTCTTTACACGGCTCTCCCTCATGCACCTCTTCGCCGCACACGCATATTTGCGTTCTCTCACATTTGATAGCGGTGTGGCCAAAACGTTGGCACTTGAAGCATCGCATAGGTTGCGGGATAAATGCCCGCATATCCAATCGATGTATCCCCGCTCTAATCTTCTCCGGCAAGTTAGGTCGGTCAAATGTGAGAACATGAGAGGCTGAAGGTTGGACTTCGCCATTCCTCCTCATGTTCAATCGGCGACACTCAATTACTCTCTGTGATGACAACTCCTCAACAATTTCTTGCTCCGTGCAATTTAGAAGATCCCGACAGACGACCACACCTCTTGAGGTATTGAGCGTACTGTGGGGATCGACATGTACAGCCAGTTCTCCAATCTTTTTAAACCCCAAAATCTTTTGAGACTGGACTTCATTTACAGTCTCAACATGAAGTCCCATGAAGGTCTTCCTTATTTCTTTTACAGGTCCACCAGCGCATTTGGTTATCTCCCGAGCGATGAGAAAAGGACTCACCCTCGAGAAATTTCCATCCTCCTTTGTAATGACCAAATATTTAGGTTTCGGTGTATTACTGCTCTTGAAAAAAGCTTTTTGTAAGCTTTTTCTAGCCTCAATCTCTATCCTTTTATTTTCCGTACTTTTTCTCCGTTTTGCCTCAGGCGAAACGGCTGGTTCTAAACGAGGGTGTTTACGTGCACCCTCTGCCACGTTGGTTTGTTCAGGAAAATTCATGAACGTTGATCCCTTCTGTAGCAAGGCTAGCCGCCGGGGTACACCCCCAAGGTTAGTAGCAGGGCTACTAACCTTGGAGGTCCGATCCGGTTCTCCGGTGGAACCGGCATATGTCCTGGCAGAGAGCGGATGCGCAGTCTCTGCACTGACTCCAGGCTCCTACTCACCGAAGCTTTCAGAGCTCCCATGCACCGACATACATGGGCACCATTGCTACATGCTTGCCATCGCAGGGGGCATGTGGACAACGGAAGGGTCTCCGTTACACCTGCAATAACATTGACCCTGGCCGCCACATCGCCAGCTCTAAGAGTGGTATAAATCCATTTCCAAAATCGTTTGTTATTCCATTTCCTGCAGGTAGCCAAAAATCCAGTCCGTTTAGTGACCTGAAGTTGGAACCAGGTCAAACTTAGCAAAGCATAACCGAGGAATTTACTCGGAACCCCGTTAGCCAGCTATATGTGATGTACAAAGGTACAGCTGTTGCCGCCCTGGACGTGGAACATAGATGTTGTGTTCCGGACGTGGGGATTATCTACCTCAGGGCAGCAAGATATTTATTTAGATGTAAGAGCATTTTTAAGTAATTGGAATACTGAGTATCCTTATATATTTATATGAATGTCAAAAATACGTGTTTAAAGTTATTAGCTTTTCTTTCATTTTTTTTACCAGAAAAGTTTTATTATCGAACCAGTTATTAATCAAAATTTTGCATTAATGTCATAATTAAATATTTCTACTAAGATGTTTACCTTATTTGTTAGTTAAACACCCACAAACGCGTCAACATACTACCATAATCCCTAAGCGGTTACCTGAATTCAACCTAAAAATTTCATAAATAAATTATTCCATATTGTATGCTTGTATGTTGAGTGACATATTTATTCTATTCAATGTGGTGGCGATTGGCTATGCAGTGAACATGAATACGCTCAGAAATAAAACTGATTAGTGTCTTTTGTACATTAAATGGTTTAAAACATAAAAACTGGGTAGTTTTTAAAAATACAGAAACAGGTATTTTATTTACAAACACGTAAATATATTTTAATGTTGTAATATCAATTAACAACATTTTTGACATAATCAACAAGTAAACCACGCCTTCCGTTTAATTCTCACTTGCAAACAACTATAGCATGTCGGTCATATAATGCCCTTGGTAGTTGCCCCACTGACACCTGTAGCACAAATTATATATGTAAAAGCACGTCCATAAAGTGTTACGCGAGTTACTCGTTTTGCACACATTCCTTCAATTGTTTAGATACTAAACAAAGCAAAAACGTTATGTAAACTGACTGGAAAGTTAAAAAAAAAACCGTTTGCATGAAGCATGCGCATCTCAGCAAAAGAATAGTAATTTAAACTTTCTTCTTCATAATAACTGTGAAATTGTAACGAATTATTAAAATTTACTAATAAGGCATAACAAACCAGCCAGTATATTTAAATCAGGGGGGGGGCAAATATTTTTCTATTTATAAAAGACATCTTCAAATAGTTAAACGTTCCAAAAACATGGCTTTATGTTTAAATTATAAAGCCATTTTTAAAACCAGCGTATTTTTATTTAACAGGCCAATTCTATTAATTCGGGCAACAATAGCAAAATTTTTATAGCATATAAATTGCAAAAAGTATTCGTATTTTTATATATTTTATGCTATTTATGGAATAAAAATTGAATTTGTTAATTATGATTGTCATAAATCCTATTTGCAGAGTTTTATAAGTAAAAAATTAAATAGCCGATGATTTCATATATTCTTTTATTACACTCAATTAACTAAATTGATTTTATTTAATTATATAATATTGTCCAAAGAGCTTATGATGGAGCCTGCTTATTATTTGCGTTCGCAACATGAACAGGAATTACTGTTGTCAGATTTAAATTTTATTTATTTATTTTTTTTCATCTATGCAAGTCAAGACTTCGTGCGGTCACCATTTTGGTTACGCTGATCACATTAGAGTAAGGTTATAAACAGATCTCTTCAGCAATATTATGGCAGAAAAAACTTATTTTTCTCTATTTTAACAAATTTAAAACAAATATTCTTTACAATTCTAAATTTTTTAAATTTGTGTTGAGAATGTAATTTTTATTTTATTAAAAATTTTGTTGGAAAAAAATTACTACACCGAAAAATGTAATGGGGCTATTTAAATCCAGTATTCTTTTACATTTACATTACACATTGATAATTATTTATTAGTCAACTGTTTAAAACGGCACCATCGTTACCGCTAATATTTTATTGAAGGAGCAGTCTATCGGTCACAGTGTTTAAGATCAACTTTCCATTCAAATGGCCTTACCTTCAATTCCCGAAAATATAAGAATTTACCCAATTAATATTATAAACGGCTTTTTACCTACTTATGCGTTATACTCTTCATTATAACGACTCTATGCAACCTATACGATCATCAGTGGTATGTTTGTTATCAAGAACAATAAGACTTCATACTAGGAATAAAAGATCAAATTAGGTGTGAAGTGATTTTTCATTGAATTATTCAGTAATTTTGAATTCAAACCATTGCAAGAAACGTGCGTGAAAATCAGACCTACTATGTACATAAAAGAAAAATAATAGAAAAGTGAACTTTCAGAGAAATTAATGCACTAATGGTGCTTTACACAAATAATGTAGGCCAAAGCTGTATAATAATGTAGGTCAGAGCTGATAGTCTAAAGAAAGAAATAAATCAATGGATTTCAAAGTAAGTTTTTTCATTATCATTCATATAATTATTGTAAAGTTAAATGGACAAAATACTGTAGATCAACAAAATTTAGAACAAATTGACACGTTTTTTAGTTCATAATTAGTACGTCTTGTCATTATCGATAAGGTTATAGAAATATATAAGCAGAAAATAATAAGTTATTTTGTGTTTAAAACGTTTCAAATTTTGAATTCGGGTAGCATTTTTACTTAAAAATTAATTGTACCGAAAATATTACTGACTGAGAAATAAAAATATTCAAAATTCTGCCAGACTGCGTCAATTAAAAAAAATAAATAAATAAAAATCCAGCTGACTTATCATGGAATTTAAAATTATTATAAAAATCATTAAATTGCATAATATCTGTATTACTTTCTCGCTGTAATGTTAATCCCCATTTATTTAATCAAATTACAACGCCGAAATAACTGTTTCGATAAGAATATTATTATGAATAAAGCTGCAGTGTATTTTAAGAAAAATAACAAATAGGAAAAAACTACAATTAAAGTACTGTACTAAACGATTGTTGAAATATATATTTTTTACCTCGATGTTTAATTTAAAATCCGTTCAAATTTACCGGAATCATAAATAAGTTTGAAAACAAAAATAAAAGGACATGCACAGAGTGGTTTCTATTGAAATCCCTCAAAGAACTGTAGTATATATATATAAACGTGCATACAAACATGAGTCCAATGAAAACTGAAAAAGTTTACAACATAAAAAACAAAGAAAACACCAAAAATAATCATCAATCACAAAAAGAAACAGCGAAACAAATTAAAAAAACCAACGAAAGCAAGTGGTGAAAAGAAATGAAGAATTTTTGACGATACACAACACCTTAGGGTAGTTGATTCACGTAAATCTTAAACTACTTATAGATCTAATATATGTAATCGCTTTAAGCGCCTATCGTTTTCGCTGTAATACCGGAGGTTAACCGTGAACCCGATCACATATTTGTTCAGCCTCATTTTGTATCTTGTACTGAATCGTCGTATCTCCTCTCGAATGATTGGCAATTCCAGATAATCGTATTACGTGTTTACGTAATACGTATATATATATATATATATATATATATTTCAGGGTTTTCGCAAACGATGGCGATTCTGTTATATTTCTCAATAGTTTATTCTGGAATTGCTGGACTTTGATGTTACTCTCATTTGTCGTACCCCATACTTGGATTCCGTTAGTCCAAATCGCTATTAGGACCACTGAGTACAGCAATTTCTTGTTAGGTAATGATAGCTGAAACTCCTTGCCTAACAACCAGTACACCTCCCTGAACTTAATATTAAACTGCGTCTTTTTCTCCCTGTCATGAATGTTTTATGTAAAACAGCGATCCAGATGCATTTCTAGGTACTTGAATGGAAGCATTAAAAGCATTTTACTAGTTATCAAGTCATACCCGGGAGTTTTCTTTGAATTCGTTCCTTTCCTGATTACTCACAGAACTTCTGCTGACAAAATAGGTTTCACAGAAAGATTCATAGAAATTGGTCCATTTAGGAATTCGATTATTTATTCCTCACGAGCCCCTATTATGTCAAAAGCCTGAAAGACCTTTTCAAAGTATCGTGCAAATACGTCAGCTTTCTCACTTCTCTTCGAGCCTACGACCCATCCAACGTTTTCAAAGATGGGAATTATGATGGTGGTCTATTGAAGTACTTCGAGGGCTTCCATAGTGAGTAATCATCCTTTTTCAAAGGGGAGGGATTCTCAAGGAAGTTTCCAGACGCCTCATTTTTAACAGACTTCAGCAGCTGTTTTAATCTATTCAGCAGCCCTGTTCAAATATTTTCTATCCTCAGGCCTTCTGTAATATTGTCACCTCCTCTTGGATATTGCCACCTTTTCCTTCTAAATCTCCTCTTGGTAGAAGTATGATCCATAACGTCCCTCAAGTAGGTCGTTCCCCCCTGTCTTCCATGTCTCTTCATGGTGTTGAACGCCAAGCTGCGTCCAATAGGATTGCGGTTAAGTAATGCGTCCCATTATCTACCGATACAAACACTACTTTTAAATTAATATCTATAATTATTATTTGTTATTTCATTTATTAAACTCATTTACATATATTCTACACTCAATGACTAATGACAACTGATTAACTATGGAAATGCCCATATAAATAAGATTTTAAGCCAAAACCTTTTCTAAATATTTCAAGCGTAATTGTTTATTTCAAACAAAAAATTAAATAAAAATTGATAATGGCATTAACCGAGATTTATAATAATAAAAATCGCATTGTTTAGGGCTCTTCTAATTTTCATGGAAATATTCACTGCAACGTAGTTTTTACAATTATCTTTATTCTGCAGTATACAAGGAATAATAATTGATTTAGTAATCAGTATATTGTTCGTAGTACATATGTATAATAAATTTTTCATAAATTAATATTTCACTTTATTAGCGAACAATTGTAGCGTAAAGTTAATAAGTCTCTTGCAGGAAACCACAAGTTGATATTTTGCCTTATTACAAGTATCATATTAATTTATTATAATAAAAAAATAATAATTTAATTCTTATTCTGAAGGTTTTTAAAGCTCCTATCTTTCTGTTATTTTCATTCTTCAAGATACAAGTTTTTTTTTTTGCAGTTATCACTATTACGATAATTATTATTATTATCAGCAAAAATAATTAATTACTTTAAATGATTATATTGTTAATATAAATAAATATACAAACCATATTTAGTAAATATCTGTATTTAAATGTTTGTAAATATTTTACATTCACGATAAGATTTAATTCTGTTGTAAACACTACGTGAAATAATGTATATTACTTATTTTCATTAACTTTATCTTTCCATTAATTTTAAAAAAATATTTAATAAACTGGAATGTTTAACCATAAAGTAATTATTAATTTAATTACTTTTTTTATAAATAGAATGTAAATCTAAAATCGTCTTAGCAACTATTCGATATTAACTACTCGATTAAAAATTATATTTTTATCTCTGTTGATTTAATAATCAGAAGAAAGATAAATATCTTTGATTAAATTATACGAAGGTTATTTCCTTTATTTTTTTTTCATATTCGTCAGAATATTGGGATTCTAGCCTTTCAGCCTAGATCCCAAAAGCTGGGCTGTTTCTTCGACAAGTCAAACCCGAATAGGTCGTTTAATTTAATTTGAGTTATCAGCGAATTTGTACACAGCGAATGTTTAAAAAATACTAGTGTGTTAATTGTACGAGATAAAAACCTGCTCTGTGTTGACATGTCAGCTCTATAGTAAATGAATCATCATGCATATAAAGCCTTTATAATGTTACGAAGGATGTGAGGATGTTTGCACCCCACCTTCTATTAAAAATCTTTAAAAATATTCCTTTATGTACGTAAGTTATCCCTAAAAAATACTTACGTATAATCAATAATTCAGTATAAAAAGTTACATTAGAGATACAAAAAACCTTTATTTGCCAAAAAAAACTGTATTTATTAGTGCAATTGTAAGATGATATTTTATTTGTTTAGATACATATAAAAACAAGGAAATTTAGATATTAAAATAAGATTAGATAATAAATCACAGTTGTATTCTTCAACCATGATTATAATTACGTAAAAATAATAAGATTTCTCGTTTTCCTTGTTGATAATTGATGCGAAGTCTAAACAAGATACTGGAAACATAGGAAAATAAAGTTTTTATCTAAATAATTTATTATATAAGTTTTAATACAACATTTGTCTTTTGTTTGTCAGATGACTAATTCATGAAGTAATATCTGCGATTGGAAATAATAAAAAAAAATTGGTTAAGAAAAATTTTGAAAAAACCAGATTATAAATCATAACATAGTTTTAACCGGAGCACTTTACATAAATTCATTAAATTAAAAACAAAAACAAAGAGAAAAGTCACTTAAATTATGCGTTCGTAGCCAATATAGTACGTTCCGTGTAAGAAGGAAGCAGAATGTTCTCGAGAATCCCCTATATTCATTGGCTGATACTTGAATAATTCCCGTATATGTTTAATAAAAATTATATAAGCTGAAATTGTACAGTAAAAAAATATATATATAGTTTGTGTGTGTGAATGGTATTAATATTTAATTTTGAAAATAAAATCAATATCAAGTGACAGGTATATGTTGTATTCTGATAAACCTAAAACAATTTTTATAATACACTGTTTTAAATTAACATTATGAAATTTAATAAATTATATTATAATAATTATTGCAATAAAAACATTAATAATATTATTAATAATTTATTTCATTACGTTAGTATAAAAATTACTCGTATAATTTATTGTGTTTAGTACACAATAATACAAATTAATATATTATATTAATATAATATATTAATTATACAATCTATATAATATTGCATTAAAAAAAATTAATTACTCTTAAATATTTTTTATGTGGTTATCAAGCTGCGGAATATGAATAAAATATTGTACTTTTTTTTTGAAGTCATTCTATTTAAAAACTAACATCCTCATAACTTAATATTTACGTGTTTCTTAAAATTTCTCATTATAGTAATGTTTTATGTTTATTTTTTAATATAATTATCTATAATTTTATTAAAATCATTTAGCGACTTATCAGTGTAATGTAAGTGAACTGGTAAATGTGTAGTCTTGAAAAAAATCAGGCCGACCATTCGTAAGACGTGTAGTTAATTGAAACCCAATCACCAAAGAACACCTGTTTTATGTTTTTAATATTTGAATAAAGTTTTTAAAAAGTAATGAAAAATAGGCACTGTAATTAATAATATTATCAAAACTTATTAAAATTTAATAAGTCGTGAATACGTAATCCATACATAATAGTTAAAATGTTCATTTGTGTATGTGAATTACTTCATACTCCGTTATAGCCGAAATAATTTAACCTATTTCCATAAATTGACGCTTTTACGGACATTCTCGACATTTTACGGATGTAAAAGGATCTAAAATTATATAGACAGGCATAACGCAGAGACTCATAAGTTATTGAGTTATCGACTTAGAAACTATTCATATGCCGCTGGCGGTAACAGATCAGTAATTTCCAACTACAGCTTGATTTTCCATTTCTTCATTTTAGATGAAATAATTTAATAAAAATTTACAAACGTTGAATAAATCTTAACTATCGTCATATATTTTAATCCAAAATTATTATTAATTATTCTATCGTTTTATTTTATAGAAAATACTACCTATTTAAAAAATTAAATAAACAAAACGTTAGTAAAAATTAATCATGAACTTTATCATTTGTACTAAATTGAATTTTCTGAACCAGTGACTGTCTACGAGTCACAGTACTAAAACTAATAAAATAAACCGTCTGTATTAATATTAACAAATGCGTATGAAAGATAACGAATAACGTTATGAATAGAAAATACTTTATCCGCAGGTGAAACAACAAAGCTTCTATAGAATTTAAGTTTAACAAAGATCGTTTCCCTGCTAACCTTGGAAGGCCACTGAATTTATGTTGTTACGCAACATTCCATTCCCATACCACGATTTATAAGTTTCTCAACAAGAGATATATCTAGAATCTTTTCCAAGTAAATTTATGAAAAAGAATAAAATTTCAATCGATTTATTTCATCCAGATTTCTCCAGTAATTTCATAAGTAGGCTAAAATAAAACTGTCAAAAACAAAAATTTAAGTCTTCTTTAAAATTAAATACAATCTTTCTAATCACTTACGATTGTTCGTGTACAATTTATTAAACTTTTATCCATAAATATTCAGTGTATTTTAAACTACACGGTTACGTCTTTCCCGTGCTGTACAAAGCAGATAGATTTCAATTTTTTTATTTACAATGAAATATCTATACTAAATGGTAATTGAAATAAATTTGGAAATATAAAATGCTCAAAAAATGTTTAGAAAAAACATTCCCTTAATTGAGAGTGCAATGATTTGTACCGTTATAAAGTTAGCTTTATGATTTTGACCGAGATTATTCAAAATGATACTCATAATTTTTAGTCACCATTATTTTTATTTAATAAATATAGATAAAAATAATTTTCATTTATGATTTCATAAGCATTGTTTATTTAGTTATTAATTATTATTGTTTTATCAATGTCATTTCTTTTTACGAGATTCTCTTTTTATAATACTTTTTTTGAACTTTTTCTATTATAGAATCTATTTATTTATTTGATTCTATATTATTGATAATAATCTAATCACGTTAACTCAGCGAGTAAATTTAGGTTCTGAAACTTGAAAAATAAATAAAAAATAAACACCGGGACTTAATTTAAATGTAATATTTTTAGTTAAGTAAATAGAAATAATATAGAATACAGTGCAACAATAACATACTGTTAAAAAAATAGAAATAATTATTAATTTAGCATTATTTGTTTTAATAACTGTAATCAGTAATATTTGCAAACCAAAAATAAATAAATAATTTGATTTTAATATCTTTACAGTAAGCTTGCTGGATGTTAAAAATTCTTTTGCTAATTTAATGTACACGAGAATAGCATAATCTGTATAACCGGTTTTTAGTTTTAGACGGGATTGAGAAACAACGCAGCCTTTGTTCAATAAGTTTTACAATGTTTTAACCCTTGTAGTCTCTCAACCGCACTACTTAAGTGCCAAAAACGATACATTTTACAGCAACAGTTAGCTGCTCAATTGGTTATTATGACTCATTCGGCGTTATGGTTCCTTAATTCAGGTTAACACACTGTATTGACCTATACTGGATGGATAAGGATGACCCTAGAACCTTTAACGATAGTTTAAATTGAGTAAAATAATCACTTAAAATATCTTTAATTTCTTCATCTACTACAAATAAGTTTTCTCTACGACCACACTTATATTCGTTTCATTTGAATTTGTATTTTTTGCAAAATCTACAACTCCAACTTAAATAAAACGTGTATTTCATTTAAAAATCAGTATTAAATATATTTTACACACAAAACAATATATGATGCTAAAAGAAAAATAAAACAAAAAAATATTAACAATGAAATCTGTTTAAAAGCAGACGGTAACAGTAAATTAAGCGATACGCATAATTATCTGCAAAATCGTAGCAGTCATTTATTGCAACTCTCTCTCAATAATCAACTAACTACAAATCTACATTAAAATGAGGATTCCGATGGAAATCATCGGAATTTACTGTAGATATAAATTGTGAGCTGAAATATTTTTTATACTACATCAACATTTAGTGACTGCTAAATACTATTATTCCATTATCAAGAGAAATTCTGCTACTAAACATAAAATCACTACTCGTTTCAGCCATTTAGTTTATCTCTTAAATAAAATTTATAATAATTAAAAAATATTCAAAATTAAAAAAAAAGTATAGATCTAATCATTTTCCTTACTAATTAGGAAAAACCTGCGAATTATATTTTTTACTTTAAAAAAAAAAATAAACCTGTAATAAAGAAAAAACACATTGTTCTAAAAATAAGGTTTTACTATACTGCGAAAGTATTCTGCTCAATTTACTTCATGAAACTTCTGATTCTTTATTAAATTAGTGTTAATATTATCCAAAAACAAGCAACAAAAAACGGGAAGTTACTCTACAAAACCGGATATCTATAATAAGTTATTTTCTATTCTGTGGTTTTCCTTACTCAAAAAATATAATAATAATAATAATAAATTTTAAACATATTTAGTATAATTTATCCAGTCGCTACTATTGATTGCTATTATATCACTGAAGTTATAAATAAAATATAAATCAATTAAAATTCATAACACCTTACAGTAAATCAAAAGAAATACTAACGTAAAAAAATATTATTAACCTTAGCAAGTACTGGCTAACAAACAAATGATACAGGATATAAAGGGTTTGGCTCCAAGCCATATTATCTTTAAAAATACTTGAATGTCACATCATTATAACGGTTGTTCATGTTTAATACAGAAATATACTTCATTAATTTTATTATTGATGATAGAAAAAAAAATACAAATATTTTTCCTTTTAAAATAAAAACATCACAAAATATGACAATTAATTATTATCGTTATTAATCGACACCTGATGAATGTCAAATGTTATGAGAACAAATATTAGCCATCTTTTGTCTTACAGTTTATTAATAATTAAGAATAATCAACCGATAAATAATCTGATATTTACAAAAACATATTTAGCTCTAACAATAAATTTATTTAAAAAAACAAAACGCAGGATCATTGAAACTATAATAAAGTATACGTACAGTAGAATGAAATTACGAAAAACAGAAGAAATTGCCTAAATATGCGTATATTACACTTTAATAGAAATTATAGACATACTATCTTGTAGTTCGTAAATATCAAAAATTAAAAAAGTGAGTTTTAAAAAAAAAAGCTTAGTATTTAATGATTATTGTAAACTTCTGGATATGTTTATTTGTAAATGTATACCAAATTTTTGCACATAGTTTTAGTTTTAATGAGAAACTTTCAAAAAAATTATAAAACAAAATTATTTTTTTTTTTTAATTTAAACCTTTTAAAATAACCGGCTGCCATATAATAAATTTTAGTCGGAAGATCTTCTTAAAAATTTAATATAATATGTGTACACACGTGCGCGCACATACACACTAATTCTACATGAAGAACACTGGAAGAGTAATCATAAAGCGAAACTAATTTATTTTTTTTAAAATGACAGTTTTCCATAAAAAATTTCAATTATTTCTTATCTCAAGATAGCCTTGATAATATCGTAAAAATAAGATACTACTCAAGACGATGTTTAAAAATAAAAAAAGAAGCTTATAAACGTTTAATAAACTAATGCTATCCCACATGTGCCTTTTTTTAACATAAATATATTTTTTTAAATATATGAATCTTTTCATATATTTAATATATATAAGAAAATAATATAATATATATATACTTATATTTATTTTTTAATGTAACTTTTTTCCCTTGTAGATAATACTTTAAATAAAATAAAACTTTTGTTCTTTACGCATTTTTCCCAGAAGAAAATAAATAAACATTTACTCCTCATATATATATATATATATATATATATATATATATATATCGGAAATTATATACTTCGAAAACGAAACTTACCAAATTTTGACTAAAATAATGGAAAAAAGATCGCACAATTAGAAAGTAAAAATAGGCTACTAGTTTTTTACTCAGGGCCATGAGGTCAAGTGATTCCTCCTTTATTAAAGCCTTCGTAAGATAGCAAGGACATTCTATACTAACATTTAGAAAGGATTTTCTGTTTTTAAGTTTATCTCATAAAACCATATTGAATCAAACCGACGATTACTTTAGATAAATATATTCTGTAATATTATATAAACACAGAATCAAACTTCTATATCCATACCACATACACGAAAATAAACCAAACAGGTTTAAAAATATCTTAATATTACCTGTATTGAAGGAGGAGAAAGAAGCGGTTTCGTAAGTCCTTTCAAAATTTTTGGTTTCTTGAGACTCTTCATGGTTTTACGTGTTATTTTTCATCTTGTAACACAAAAAATAAAATAAAAAATATACATCCCACAGAGGACTACATCGCGAATGATCACAAGAAAAAAATCAAAAATAAAATAGCACACTGTATCACTGAACACCAAGCAACCACTGAACTAAAAGCACTGAACTGACCAGACTACGATGAGATAATAAATAAATAACGCAACACCATACTATATAACTCGCCTACTAATCGCACCAACTACATGAAACAATTGCTCTGTTACGTCACAGCTTGTAATACGTTAAATACACGAGACAGCCGAGCAGTTATAATTATTCAATGCCTTTTAACTAAAGTATTTTTCTTAAATGATGCGATAAAATAATTAAAACAAAGATAATTTTAACAGAGGAATAAAATATATTACTTTCTGTAACGGTATTACAATGTTAAAAACACTAATCAGTTACTTCATTAAAATAATAGTAATAATACTGATAAAAAATATACACAAATAATGAGAAAATAAAAAAGATAAATGACGAATATAATAATAAGTGACAGATAAATTTTTTTTAGACACAACAATTATAAAGACAAGGAAAAGGAAACTATTTTAGATTACATAAACTGCTAATAGGCATTAACAAATATTCTAACTGTTTCGCCTGATGTCTCAAAGCCGACTGGCTTGTGTATGGTTCGTAATACGTACCGACTGGTGTGGCAAGAATGAGAACATAACAGTTATTACCTATGCAATAACATGGACTCCACCTGTCCCACCTAACCTTGGCCTTAATCCTACAACCATTATTTTTAAAAATAATAGTAAGAATAAAAATTTTGCTTTAAAAAATGAACATAAACGAGTGCAAATTCTTAAGTTCTCGAAAGAAATGTATCAGCTAAATTGTAAATTAACGTAGCTCACTCAAATAAATTATGTCAGAAATGAAAAAACGTAATCGAGAACTCAAAATGTATAAAAAATTCATTAAATTATTAATGTGGTCGAAGAAAAAAATTATTAGCACCAAATTATGAAAATGTTATTAAGAACGTTTGTAGCAAGGTCATTTATTCATATTAAAATTTCCGAATATTTTACAATAATTTATAACTACTGATAGGATTAATTAGATAAAGGACGCGAAAAATAACTGCATTTAACCGTTAAAACCAAACAAATTTAAGCATACGTGAAAAACAAATTCTGGTTCTTTAATAAGCAAAACAAACAGGCATGAAGGGACCTATTTAATTTTTAGGTTTATACATGTATAGTATATAGACTAATACTACAAATATATAAATACTAATACTACAAAAACGGACAACCGGAAAATTCGTCATCGAATCATTACTTGATTCTTCCTTGCATCTTAAAAAGGAAGAAATCTACAACAAAGTATAATAATGTTATAAATTTGCAGACTGATTTGATGGTCGAGTATTCTACACTTTTTTTTATCTACGCACAGAAAAGAAACTTACGTAACAAAATACTCACGCCGTTTATTAGCTGATTGGCTTGATGGTGGGGGCACATGTATATGCGACGCAAACACATGTTATATGTTTGTATCTATACCATTCGTTGCCGCTCTACCAGTATTACACAACCGCATAGGTATTATGAAGTTAAGACCAGTTTGCCTATCATAAAGAACAGCATTAGTAGTATAAAGATGCTCGTCAACTGAAGCGAGGATAAAGAAGCGTAGATAAGAGAAGAATTCACGCGGCACAACTTCTGCTAGCACGTGACCGACTCGTTCTTTACTGAGCAGTAGTATACTCTGATAAAACTCAAAAGTAAACCAAGAATTATCCGGATCAGTTATTTTCAGGCTCAACTTATCTTATCTACCAACTAATCAGGCGAAATAAAAGAATCCACCAAAGCGGCTCTTCTTGGTGCTGCCCAATCTTTTATTGCAACGATCATTCCTTTGCTTTTCTTCAAATATTCCAGTAGGTATGATCCGATTGCATATTTTATTCTTCCTGGTTTGTAGAAATTTTCATTTCTTCCTTCCTTAGGAAACGCTTTAAAGACGTGATATTCATAAAAAAGCAGCCTTTTCTTAAAACGTAATTTTTAATAATGTAACGAGCCAAAACTATTACCTATAAAAAATTTCATGACGTAAATTAAACAATAATAAAACTACATACAAAACATCTGTGAGTGATTATTATTAACATTTCAGAAATAGAGAGTAAATGCGTAATAATCCAGTAATACTATATTTCAGATATCAGGATTTCGTTTCTATTTGTTTTTATTATTTTACATCATCCATCAATCGTTTTAATGATGCTTTTTATATTTCAAGCAGTAGTATTTAAAGACTGATCATTCACCACTATCTTTTCCGATGATAAGGATCTGGTTGAACGATTTATGAGTAGCCTGATTCTTTACACGCCACAGAATTCTGGGATGGGTGATCGTTTTCCTTAAGCATGCCTGATCTTGTATGGCTTGTATTCTGTATTTCTACGGAAAAGACACTGTAAGTTTCATCTATACTTCTACTTGGTCCATGGTAGGAATATGAAGACAAAAGACTGCGTCCTTGGTACGAGTATCTGTAAGGTTTCGTGGAGCCCGCGATATCTATGAACCCGTATCGGTACTCTATTTCTAACCGTTGGCTTTACACAAAACCTAACATGGTACCAAGATGTTGTCCTTCTACTTCCTTTCAATACATATATAAAATTTATTCTCTTTCCTATCGTATGTAACTTTCTCACCTCAATCAGTGTGAAATACGTTCTTTGTGCAAAAGGTAGTTCAGAGGTAACTAAACGGAAAAAACGTATCATCTTGTTTAAAATAATATATATGAGGAAGTCGAAAATTTGTAGAACTACTACTTAATTAACTAATCTAAGGTTAGTCGAATTTTCGCAGACGGTTAAAACGTATATTACTGTGAGGAAGGTTGATCGTTGGTGACCGATTGAGTCGGACATATTTTAACGTAATTGTTTTTCTATACTATTCCAGACCATCAATATGTGGTTGGATTCTAATTAAAACACATCGTGGTTTGAAAATTCGTAGATATAATAAACTACAGATAACTACTCATAACATGAACAAGGAACGCAGCTGCCTACAGCCTTGAATCAAGAAAGCTCCACTATATATCGGGATACTTCCGGAAAATAATATGATTCAATCAGTCATAATCTAGGGGCCCAAAATAATTATTTATTAAGATATTTTGCCACATTCTTCATTAAGAAGAGAAACAAATTTTGCGAGCAGTAATAAACGTGTAGAAAGGTTCTGGAACATGTAATCCAGAGAAAATGTATGATAATAAAAGTAGTCGAATTTTTAAAGTAGAGAAACGGCTAAAGATGACAAAATATTGTATTCAAAATAATCTAAAGAAATTATTTATTTTGTTTAAGAAAGATATCAAACCAGGTTTCCTTTTCTTATAGCCATAAAGAAATTTATTTATTTTTTTACATCCAAAGACCACGTTCAAAAGAAAACCAAATAATTAATTTTAACGTTTTTTTTTTTTTAAATTAAAAGATTAAGTAAACAATATCCTAATAAAATTATAACATGTAAGAAAAAGAAAAATCATAAAAATATGAAAAGAGTAATTATAACTATATTAATACGGAAGAAAAAAAATGTCCACTATGAATATGAATCCACGCATAGGGAGCTTTTTAGAACCTTAGCAATGAAGGAGTTTTTTTTCTACGAAATACAAATACAACTGTAACATTCAAAAAGCTTAAATTATTTTCAAAGGACGTACAGATATAAATATTTACGTTAAGGAAACAAAATACAAACGGGGATTTGTTACTAAATTTAAATACTGAGATACAATGTAATCCATAAGTGTAATCTATAAACATATCAAATTCTGTAACATAAGGTACCTATTAAACTTCAAAATGAGTTCAAATTTCTCATAAGTTTTGGAGGATTCTTAGTGTTTACAGGTAATTTCATAAATCCAGCAGCTACTTCGCTTCTAGCGATGTTTATGTTTGAAATGTAACTTATACTACACCGCAATGTAAACTGTATACTAAGTTGCATACAACAGAAGCAATAATTACATCTCAATGCCTCATAAATTACACGTGGAATGTAATTTATAATAAGGAATGACGGTTCCTGCAGAAAATTTTAAGATAAAAATCTTTAAGTTCAAACATCTAACCACACACTCCTGCTATTATGAATTAGGCACGGTCGTAATTTATAAAGAACACTGTGTACAATAGAGTATATTTATTAGAATAACTAAACTTACAAGTCTATGTGTCTATATTTTTAACCTGAAACTTTTAAATTTATCAATTAATTCTAACACAATTCTAAATCGTAATACTTAAAAAAATGTTTTTTTTTTTTTAATTTTTTTATAAAATCAATGTGGTACATGGATTGGATACAACAACGTATTTTATATATGCAATTTAATCACGTAGGAGAAAGTTGAAATCGACCACTTTTACGTTAATTACTTGCGACTTAGACTTTATTAATGATGAAAGTTAATTAAAAAAAAATTACATGCCAAATGGAATCAAAAAACAAAGAGGTCTAATATATATTCATGGAGGTGTAATACAATCGAACGATGAAGCTCAGTCAACAAAAAAAATTGAAATCTGTTGGCACAAATTCATACTATATCAAATATTTAATCACTACATTTATTTAAAACATACCTGAAAAGTAGACCTAGTTGAACTGACCTACTTTACCTGATTAATTAGCCTTTAATATATAAATATTTTTTGAGCAGTTTGACGGTAATTTTAAAACGAAATCTATGATAAATGTTTAACCGACTTTTTTAAATCCATAATAAAGCAGTTGTAAAATATCTGCTTTTTATGAATTTTCAGCTTCTTCCCAGCAGATAGTTTGAAAAGAGAATACGGTTAGATACAGGACCAGTAACATACAATTTAAGGCAATTAAGGTGGTCAGTACTTGGAGAAACATTCTAAAGAAATAAAACCAAACATAACATCGCTTTAAAGAGTTCAAGCTTAAATACTTTTAAATGAACAGGAATAACAGAGTTTAAATGAATCAAACAGGATAATCGTAAGAAGACGCTGAAGAAGAGACAGCACTGACGAATATGAGTTACAGAAATATCTAAATAAAGCAAAGAAAAACAACTTTGTATAAATCAGTGCTGAATGCATAACAGAAAATTACGCGTATATTATGAGGAAAGATTCTGAGAAATTCCTAAATGTTCGTTCAAACTTTACATAAATGTAAACTCTCATCACAAGCGTATCGCATTATTTAGGATATTTAAATTCCAAGCAGCGTCGAAGGCCGTGTTATTAACACATATCACCCTTGTTCATCTAACCGTAAATTTCCGTAGGTGTTATAAATTATACCACTAGTTGCAAGGCGAATATAAAAAATAACGCTACACAAATACAATTTTGAACCCTTTACGGATGGCTATACAAGGGGAAAAGTAAGAAGTTAGTAATTTTTTTTTTTAACCTCCGAGGCCACCGTTAGGTATTGATTCAGAGAATGAGATGAATGATTTGTAGCGTGTGTGAAAATGCCATACCTGACCGGGATTCGAACCCAGGACCACCGGAAGATGCTACTACTCGCGCCACGGAGGCCGGCAAGTAGTAAGTAAATAGGAAAGGATCCTCAACACATTCTTCACCTTCCGTCGTATAGTAACAATATCAATATCAATATTCAGGAACGTATTGACACTGATACTGTTTCCTAAAAAAATTCTTAATCCATGGTTTCACAGGTTTCACCTTAACCAGCACCGGTAACGGACCATCTGAACTCTTTGTTTCCAAACAAATCTTTCAGTTGGAATTAATTTTTTGAACGAAAACTTAGTTTAAATTATCACAGAAATATAAAAATTAATAGGGAGTTGCATTAGAATTTCCTCAGGGCTACTACATTCTAGAAGTTAAAATCATCTTTCATCGAAGTTACGTCGCAAATCATCTTTAATGCCTTCAAGAAATAGGTAAAACAATTAAATCAGTATTTCATTCTACATCTTTAAAAATATTTTAATAAATTTCATTCTCAAACCATAAAAATTGGACGTCAGTCAGTTGCGTGCGCTTGAAAAATAACCCGGTCAATTGCGTCCCTCATAAGAAATTTTACCCGGTTAACTCCGACCCTCGTAGGAAATTAAACCTCGCTCTTCCAAAAAATTGATCGTAATAATAAGTATAGATACTAGTGTATCTTCCACTAATCTTCTAAGATTTTAATATCCCATGATAACCAAAAATATATTTCATACTTATTAGTGATCATCAGCTGTACCTTTAAAGGAACTACAGTGTATGTTTTCTCTAACCACTTATAATAGTTTTATCAATTTATAATTATTTTGTCAATCTACGTATCTTTAATTTCATTTATAATTTTATTGCAGAAATTTCATGCAGACATGAAATTTCTTTATACTGTATTCTAGAAATGGTTTTCTGGTGAATTTATTCGTTTGTTCCCGAAGACACTTTTTTTGCCTCTATCCGTTAATATTTCCTTACATTTTCTATGCTTCTTAATTTGATATATGTATCAGCCTGGATGGAAATTTTCCATAACATCAAATCGGTTTGACAACACTTCAACGACAACTAAATGGGTAATAAATCCCGAAAAAGGTATAAATACAACAAGAAGCAGGTACGGTAGTGGTGTTGAACCGTTCTTACTGTTAGCAATAACAGGCACGCAACTCACCGGTTTGAAAAGTCTCGGTAGCGAAGACGGAACTCATCGAAACCGGAAAAATTTGCACCTCTTTTTCGAAATTACTAATCCAAGTTACTTTTTTCTCACATCAAGTTTGTTTTCTCGCATTTTCATAAAGGCACTCAGTTATTCCAGACTTAAAAATGAGAATTTAACTCAGAATATTCCTTTTTTTATCATTTACAAGTAATAGTACTAAACTATTGGGAAATACCTTTAGTCGTAAATATGGGGCATATTTACCAGAAAGAGTCGTGTTTGATCGGATCGAAAGAATAGAATTTCGCTCCCGTATAAGGTCTAGCCTAAAACTGAAGTATGTTTATTTCTCTCATTCTTGTTCCGGAAAATCGGAAAAATTACGGTTCAGTAAATTATTGGTTAAAAAAAATTCATAGTTATTTAAATTTATTTTCCATATAAATCTAAATGAAAAACAATTAAATCAAATTACAATTTTTTAAACTTGATAATCTACTAAGCTATCTAATAAACACTGGAATAATCTACCAATTAAGACGGGTGTATTTTTATCTCTCTCTTTATATAAATCTCATCCCCTCCATTTCCCACAATCACTCTCATTCTGATCTTTCATTCTCTTTTTCAAAAGCTGCCTGAATCGACAAAACTGAGCTCCTTTACAAATATACATGTATATGGGTATGTGCTATTTTTATACATATTTCGGCATTAAATATCCTTTTTTAAACTTGACCTGCTCTGAAAGGCTCCTCGATGTTTCAATTGAAATTTTCCGAAAGACGACCCCCATAATTTTAATGAAAAATTCGAATTCCGTCTCAAAACCGGAGGGGAAATAGTCGGGAATCACCCGAATTAAACTGGTAGACTAGTCGGCATAAAATAAGTTTTAAAACAAGTAGGCCTACGTCAATTCATTCGATGCATTAATGTTATTATTGAAAAAAAGATTTTATATATATATAATTCTAATACAAACGTAAATCATCGAAAACTATACATATTTATTTATTACATTTGCACAATTATTAAATCAAGAAATGCAAAGCATGTCGTATTGTTGAATATAGTTAGCATAAATAGGTAAATACATAAATACAAAAGGGTAAATCTCAATAAAGACCATTGAAATCTCATTTGAATAGATACCCTTACGAAACAGTTCCATTCATTCAATGCGTACCATTTGAAGACTGTGCTAACGCCATTATCTGTTTTTGTTTTGATTAAATTAACAGAAAAACTGTACTTTATTGTATAGAGATTATTTATATTAATTAACCCAGGTAACGATAGGAACAAGATTTTATCACGGAAGTTTTTTAATAACAGGTTTTATTTCTATTAATTTATTTCGTATTACAATATACAAACAATTTTAAATAAATTTATTACTAGTGAAGACAGTCGTTGATAACGAAAGAAATAGAAAACTAAATGTATATGAAAAATGTCAGTGATTACATAAAAATGAACAGTTGAATTTTTATAAATATTTTAACGTAACGACTCAAAATTAACAGCCACTGACATTAACTCTGACATTTAATATGTTATTTTTTAATGTAAAGCGTAAAATGTTTAAGTTAATTTATGTACAAGCATAAAATAGTTTTTTAATAGTTAACCGCACTGAAAAAAAAACTTAAAGTAGCATAAATTTAAGTTAAATGAAGTCATTAAAGACATAAAACAGGTAGTTTCAAATTATACGACTGAACGATGTAAAATTAAAAATAATTAAAAGAGTATGTTGGCATAAATAATCTAAGTCGCAGTCAACATTACAAGCATTTAGCCTATATATAAATAAATATACATATATAATTTTTTTTATCGCTAAATTATCACAATATAGACTGAGACAGAGCTCAAGATACTGGGAAAGAAAATGTCCCAACTATAAAAAAATCACACTCCACAAGGAATTATGAATGATGAACAAATGTTATGGCATAATATTAAGGATAGATCAAATTTTTATTAAAAACTGCAAACATACACAACTGTCCACAATTCACTACGTTGTTTATAAATTCCTTTAAAAACACGAATTTAACTTTTAATTAGAACCAATAAATATACCGCTATCACAGGTAACAACAGTTGATATACTTTTTTTAAATAATACAGCTGATATACTTTTGACAAGGTTTGGATACCAATTTTCAAACAGAAATCGTGCCTACCACACCTTACTTTTTAATTTTATCCAGCTATCTAGATGGTCGCTTCTCGCGTGTTAATTACAATCAAGAGATGTCTGCGTATTTCGATAACAACTCGGGGGTTCCGCAGAGCTCAGTTCTGCGGCCGGTTGTGTTCCTGATCTACACTTCTGACCTGCCTATTCCAGCCAATGTCACGGTTGCGACGTACGCGGATGACAAGGCTATCTTGACGGTTGACGATAGCCCAGCTACCGCCTCGGACAAAATTGCAATCTGCAATGGATACCATCAGCGTTTGGTTGCGTACATGGAGGATAAAGGTTAATCCCGCCACGTTACATCCACAATAAGAAGGGAACTTGCCCTGCGGTTCGGTTAAACGATGTCAAGATACATCAAGTCAGCAGGATACCTGGCCGTACCGTACCGGTTCATAACGGTTTGACGTGGAGGTATCATGCTAGGGAGAGAGGAAGTTACTTGAAATTAAACTTAAGAAGATGTGCTGAATGCTGGGTAAGAGATCACAACTTTCTTTATCCAACAAGGTTCTGTTCTACAAGGCTTTCTTTAAACCGATATGGACGCCCGGATTGAACTCTGGGTAACAGCCAGTAACAGCAACGTGGAGGTCATTCAACGGCTTCAGAAAAAATATTTTTCGTGAAGAATGCTAAAATCCACCATAACGTAGGCATTCCATACGTTCGGGAGGAAGTTGGGACGTCTAGTTTCGAGGTATGTGTCCAGGTTGGATAAGCATATTAATCATCACTCTTTGAATCTGCTAGACAATAGCGAGGACGTTAGGAAGCTAAAAAGGCTTAATGTATTTAATCTTGTTGATGGCCCGTTATGATGATTCGGTTTGGCGGCTTAGTAGGTTGTTTCTTGGCTTTTTCAAAGTTATTGTTTCGTTTACTGTTCTATTTAAAGTTTTTATTTATTCTGTTGTTTTAAGGTTAATGTTGGTTGGATATTCGAATGGACGTTCAAAGACACTATCAAATGTTATATTATTATATTATACTATTGTTTGTTATGTTGTATAATGCTTTTTTGTTACTTGAGGATTATAATTGGATAGTTCCCTTTCAATGGATGGTCATTCACACGACTAGATAATAGCTGATTTAAGTAAATAAAGAGATTCAGCAAAAAAAAAAAATAAATAAAAAAAAAATTTAAAACAAGTGTATCATTACACTGGCCTCAATGATTATGGGAGAATATTTCTGTACTTCAACTGCTTGAGATTCGTAATTTGGTATAATTTAGATAATGGTTTCATAAGTTTTTTCACACTAATGATGCTCCCACAAAATTTTAAAAGTAAAAAAAAATAAGAATCATAAATAAAGGAGGGTAGATGTAGTTATAATAAATTATAACTTTTCTGTTATATCCTAATCGAACACGAAATTCAACATTGAATAATTGTATGTTCTGAAATCACCATACTGACTTTTCGATGAAAGGTATTACTTTAATGAATTTTCTTTACACTTTGAGCTATGACGAATGAAAATTTCATTCATTTAAAATGTACTCATCACCTTATATATACATATACATATATCATACATACATATATATATATATATAGCATAAATTTATAGCTAGAAAATCTCCAAAACTACTGGATCAATTTCATTGAAATTTAGATATACTATAGTACTGTATCTGAATTATTGCATGTGAAAATTTAATAAAGATTTTTAGATTCGTTCCTGAGTTATGCTTGATTTAAGCTCGCCATCACACATCATAACGTCAATTTGAGGTTATGTTAACTTAATATTTGTGTATTTTTCATATGCGTTTATGCAGTGAGTCATGAAATAAGTCACAATAATAAATAATCACAACAAATAAGCTAATTTTTTTCTTTTTTTTGTTAATGAAATAAAATCTTTTAAATTACCTGTTTAAAAATATAAAAATTTATCAACTTAACAATCCTGATATGGAGTAATCATAGCACAATATATGGAATGTGTAGGTTTATTGAAAAATTCAGATAAGCTTCAGCGTTGCTGTACTGTTGCATTTGAGCGTACAAATCAAGAAAGAAAATCTTGTCTTTAAAATAGATAACTCTTCCAAACTACTTACAAACTACCTAATGAAGAAACTAAACTTTAATTTCATAATAAAAATTTAATGTGTTGGAATTGTGATTTGCAAAACACATGAAGAAAATCTGTAAAATTTATGGAAAATTAAGCAAAATATTATTCATTTTTCGCCGTTTTAAGTTAAAGAATTATTTATATAGAGGTAAGAACGAATTTTATTTAAAAAAATTTAAATGACCAAGTTCTACATAATGTACAAAAATACATTACTATTAGATAAAGAAATACTGATCATTTTTTAAAGTATGATTTCTTTTTTAAATTATATTTTTATTCCTTTATTTATAACCCCAATTCACATACCATAACTAAGAAGGGCTACAGAAGTAATATATAACTGCAAGAAGACAAAAAAAAAAAAAAAATATTACTGCTGTGAAAGTACAATTTTATTGTAGAAAAAATTAATAATAAACAATAAAGCAGACGGTGCAAATAATACTTAGGGATAAGGAATTATACTAAAAAGGGATTATAACAGAAATTTAAAAAAAATAACTGTAATATCAGATAAGACACAATGCAAGATTAGCAAAAGGTTCCTACACAAAAGAAGAGTGAAAATATATAATAATCTTGTGCAAAGAAGATGAAAATAGAAATATATACAATGGACAGTACAGAAGAGTGGAGTAGAAGAAGCTAATATGTACTACTGAATAAAAAAAAAACGAAAATAAATAACAAAGAAAAACTATAATAATAAAAATAAAGAACAATACAAAAAAGCGCACATAAGGGTTGGGTTCAAAACTAACCTTTAATCATTTAAAAGGATGCTTATTATATGCTAACGATCACAACATCGACCAAAATTTGTATCTACATCATATAATTTAATAAATATATATGCAATAATAAATATATATGCGATTGCAAACGAAAATGCGAGTTTCGGCTTAAGTCAGGTGGAGGGGCATTTATTGTCTTTATAGCAACGGTACTGTTACTAGTCCGAACAAAACATTGTTTATGCAGTTTCAAGTTCCTTGTTTTTTCGGCAGTTTTCTTATTTATTTAGTTCTGCATAGCGTTGTTTAAAAATGTTATTTTTTCTTAAATAGTAGTTTTATTGTAGATTTTTATTAATGGTTGTATAAATATACTAGTTAATACCTACAAAAATACATTTTTTCGTAACTACCAATTCTTTAAAGTATTGCTTTTTAAAAAAAAATGAGTTCCAAATTGAAACGAGGACAACAGTACATAATAAGCCCGATAAATAATTCGTAGAGTTATAAATAAGTGCGACGAGTATAGTTAGGGTAAAATTGTGCATCCCATTCAGAAAAGAAATCGGAGAGCATAGCCATAGACTGAAGTTCATGAGCGGACCAAATCTAAGATACGGAAGGAAGATTTAGAAGCAGAAGAAAGTGATCTTATAACTCCAGGGGAAAAAAAGAAAATATCAAGAAACATCGTCATCCGTCAATGAATTCGATAAAAACGTAATTCGTAATTTAATTGTAGATTTCTACGCAAACAAAAAAGTAGTTCCAACAGCACAGAAATTGTGGTCGGCTGTTCGTGAAGCGATTAATTTTCCATGGAGTATAAATAGGGTCAAATGGAAAAAGTGTCAAAATATGAAAAAGATTTTGATTGAAAGACCATATACTGTGAACTGGTGCGCTCGGTATTTAAATGTCAAAATTAACTTGGAAAAACTATTGTCTACACTGACGAAACGTGGGTGGATAATAAACTTACGTTTGGAAAATGCTGGCAAAGTAATAAAGTCGTGAGCATAAATGTAAATCATAGTTCTGCAAACAGACTAATTGTTGTTCACGCTCCACAAAAAATGGCTTCGTAACCGGAACAGAACTTGCTTTTCAGGGAGGAAAAATGTCTGGGGATTATCAATGGGCAAATGAATGCTGAAAATTTTGAAAAGTGGCAGCAGAAAAATTAATACCAACCTGCCAACAATTGGATCATTGTTCTAGACCACGCGCCTTATCATACCGTCAGCTAAACAAGGCAACGACCAAAAATGAATGAAGAATTGGTTGGCTAGCAACAATGTTCCATTCAAGGAAGACTTGAGGAAGTTCGAATTATCGTCATTAATTGATCGCTACAAAAAAGAGAAGACCTACCGTGTAGATGAAATTCTAAAATTTATTTGGGGTAAAATAAAAAGATTATTAAGAAATGATAATTTCTTATTTGAATTTGGTGGAAATCTGAGTATAACTGCTCCGATAACTAAAACACGTGAAGCAATTTCATCCATTTCGAAAGAAGATTGAGGAATTTCCTGGGAAAAGGTAGAGAATATGGAAAGAGAATACTGAAAAAATGACGGATTGATTGACAACTTGATGGATAATTTTGTTATAAATATTAATGACGAAGATAGTGACAGCGCAGAAGAGGATGATAATGACAAAGACGATGAAGAGCCGTTAGCAGAAGTTGTAACCTAAAAAATATATATTTTGAAATTTTTTTCCGGCTCTACCTTCTCTATCCTTTCTTTTACCTTTATTTGTAAACAGAAAAAAAAGAAAGAAATTTTTTTACAAATAAATTAATATAAAAATAATTTTAAAAAAACGTTATAAAAAGAAAATATTTTATGATAAAAAAAAGCAAAACTAAGAATGCAAACATATCATCACACGGTTGCGTGTGTGTTGTGTGTTTGTGAGTGTGCGTACGCATGCGTGTGCCTTTTTGTATAGCAAAAGAGAAGTTAAAGATGAATAAACAAATTTAAGGAAGGGTCAGTGAGGAATGTTTTTAGAAAAGTATTAACAATAACTACCATGACGTCAACCACACACTACTCGTTTAAGGCCGCATCGCTCATCCTCGCACTCTCTTTTGCGGTCGACAATATATTCAGTATAATACAAGAAACAGATACGGAATACCTTATCAACGTCTATCAAATATATTCATTTACCCAAGGATTATATGAACCATATAAAGCCGTAACATGGCATGAAATGTGAAAGTGCACGTGGAAAGGATTACAGAACAGAGATTGCACCGAGGGATAATACATGGAAGAATAGAAAGGACTACGAGAAGAGGGAGGCCAAGAATGCGCTGGCTCCAGGAGTAACAAAGGATCTAAAAACGATGGAGGCGAGAAGATGGAGAAAGGTGGCGAGAGATAAAGAAGATTGAAGACGAATCGTAGAGAAGGCCAAAGCTCACGTCGGTCTATAGCACCAGGATAAGAAGTAATATAAAGTAGTATTGGAATAATATTACCAGACTAAATACATTAGTATTACCTGAAAACAAACGTAAATTGTATAACTGACATATAAACTAATGGGATTAGTTTTAATAATTTCGCAATTTAAATAAAAAAAGTAGAGACATTAGTTTATGAATTTTATTCAACAGTGTATCAATATATTAAAATTCAGATATTTCATTTTATTGAATCATTTTTCACCAAAATTAAAGTAAAAAAAATAGAAAACTGTATGTAAATATTTCATTATTTATTATTTTAATTTATGCAATTGAAAGAGCATATTATTCCGTTAAAAAAAAGATAGAAAAATAGGTATTGGTGAAAACTATTATATGCAAAATATATTACAACGATAAAAAGAATGGGAAAGAGGAAAACGATAGAGTGAGAGACAAATTCAGTGCATAAACAATTTATCTACACCAAAATAAAGTAGTAATGTGAAATATATAATCTATAAACATTACGGCGAGTAAATGCGAATACATTATTTATTATATTATTGTTTATAACAGAACTAAAACATCAAACAAAATTTTGAAATAATCATATTTCTGGTAATCACAATCATACACCAATTTAATCATCAGGAAATAAATGAAACGCTGTAAATCATGGGGCAATCATTTTTTCTATTATGGACGAATACTCAGCCGAAACAGAATATTTATTTTCTGATAAGCTCTCGCGTGAGGTCTTTCATGAAATCCAAGGTAAGATAATCAACCCACTTTGCTACCTTTTACTAAATTAAACAAATTCAAAGCATTATTGTCAATCACTGTATAAAAGAAAACCAGTAAAAATAGGATTTAATTAAATATAACTCATTAAAATTTTAAGAAACGAAATCACTTTAATACTGTACATTAAGATTATAATCGTAATTTTAACTTTCAGATTTGAAACAACAAAATATACTCGATTTTTTCTTTTTGACGGTTAATTAACCAAATAAGCTTCAAAATTTGTGCATGGGAATATGAAATAGAAATTTGTAGCGCATGAAAAATGTCATGCCTGACCGAGATTCGAACCCGGGACCCCCAGATGAAAGGCCGAGACGCAATCATTTCGCAACGGAAATGTTATATCACAATGTTTTTACGTAATACTTAATATCAAATAATACGTGCACTTTCAGAATACAGTTCATAAATTTAAGCATCATTTATAATCTATGCAAGTAACTTAAAACGTAAACAGTAACGTTTACTAATCAAAATAAATTAGAAAATTTATTTTTAATTTTTTATACATCCAGAAAAAAGGTTCGACATCCTGTCCAACAAATTGCATCGGTTAATTTGTTGCAAACCTGTCAGTAAAACACATTAGTTTCAGTAAACGTACTGTAGTCTTATTCATCCCGAAATTATAAATAAGATATATTCTGTAAATGATCTTTAACCGCACAAAAATAAAATTCTTGCGCTGTTCTGCGCAAGAAGACCGACTTTTCGTTATTTATTTTTGTATATTTTTTTTTGCGCAAGAAATAAACAACAAATAAATTAAATCAGAAAACTAAAATAGATATTATCGTTTTTTTAATTAATTTTTTTTTTTAATCAATATTAAATATATCTTCTTTTTATAAGATAAAAAGATGAATAAAATTTAAATAAGAGTAGATCCTCGACACAAGTTTAAGCTTACTCACTACTGTAAGTTACTCCATAAATGCGTATGAAAAATAAACAAATGCAAAGTCAACACGACTCATTACATAAGTGTGTATGAAAAATATACAACACAAAATGAACATGTTGTCTGTTGCCGAGCTGCATTTGAGCGTAACTGAAAAACGATCCAATCAAATTTATCAAATTTTCACATGCACCACTTTACATACACTACTGCAGTAATACAGAGTGAACAACATAAAATCGAACCCATAACGTATCTGCAACAAATCGGTAGGTTATGTTGGAATGAAAAGTTATGAATGATACGGACAAATTAAATAAGAAAAACATAAAACGTAATTGTTATAAAAACGTACCTTATTGTTATAAAAGATGTTCAAAATGACCACCCTAGGCATCGATGCACTTTTGTGCTCGACTGATCATCTTCAGATTTTTCTGACTTAAAACGTCAATTGCATTGATTTCTCGTTGAATGTTCACTTTCAGTTCATCAATAGTGTGGAGATTAGATGCATAAAATCTCTCCTTTAAGTAGCCCCAAGGAAAAAATCGCAACTAGATGACTCTGGGGAACGTAGAGGCTACCGTCCTCTGCCGACAGCGCGTTCATTTGTGAACGCTACATGAACGCGATTCAGTGAAAAGTTTGATGTGCGACACGTTGCTCAGTCTTGTTGGAAGAAGCTGTATTCCTTTTCATTATCAGTTAATTAGACACAGAATTCTTCGAAAATTACATCTTCCGGACTGGCGGTAATCCTTCTTTCAATATCGTCAATGACCTGTGGAGTCCTAAAGGATGGTTGTCTATTTCGTTTTGTATTTGAAACTGAGCCTGTTGTACGCCATTTTTTAACTAAACTATGTTTGCTACTCTTCGATTGGATAAAGGCATTCGGAAATTTTTCTACGAATACTAGACAATCTAGAACGAATAATAATTGTTTGAATTATAATTGTTGAATAATAATTGTTTTCTTCAAACAATCTAGAACAAATATAGGCCTCAACTACAGCTATCCTCTCCTGGATTGAATAAGGCATTTTACACAAACACAACTGCACTCAAAATACTGCTCTGCAACAAAACGTGTACTGCATTCACAAGTAATCACCTGACAAACGGCAGCAACAATTAGTAGTAAATACATCCACTAGTCGTGCTAGTTGTGTGAGAGTCTTTCATAAATAGTGTTGGGTAGCGGTTACATTATGGGTTCGGTTTTATGCTGTTCACTCAGTATAAATCTCAATGCAATTGATTTAATATTTTTTGAGATTTTCAAGTCACAATATCTTATATAACATTTGTGGTAGCTACTTTGGTTTAAATAATCAGAATTTAATTTTTTTGATACAGTTTTGCTTGTCTCGCAACGATCTTTAAAACAAGTATCACGTGAACATATGTCCCATTTAAAACTTTGAGCCACCCTCACCCTCCTACAACCCAGAATGCGAATACCCTAAATTGGACTCACTCAGTTAACATCTTTTAAGGGAGAAAATTTCCAAAGAGAATAGGGTTACCTCAAATAAAATATAATTAAATGGGAGCATATATATCTAGGTATCTGAAACAAGCCCACCGGGTTGGTCTAGTGGTTAACTCTTCATCGCAAATCAGTTGATTTAGAAGTCGAGAGTTCGAAGGTTCAAATGCTAGTAAAGGAGTAAAACTTTTAAACGGATTTGAATACTAGATCGTGGATACCGATGTTCTTTGGTGGTTGGGTTTTAATTAACCACACCTCTCAGGAACGGTCGACCTGAGACTGTACAAGACTACACCTCATTTACATTCATACACATCATTCTTATTCATCCTCTGAAATAATAGCCGGAGGCTAAACAGAAAAGGGAGAGTGAGAGCGATTGAGATATCTGAAACAAACACATTGTTGACCGGCCGCCCATTTTGGATTGGGAGATTAGAATTTAATTGTATCAATTTTCTCGTCTCATCGAGATCTTTAAAATGATATACCAAATGACCATTGCTCTCCCACATGACATTTTTGAGTTACCCCCTAACCCCCGTCACACAAAAATCAAAAAGAGTGAAATATATGTACATTGAAGTAGCTACTTGGTACAAGGAAGAATAAAGCAAACCTCATCCAGTGTTCAATTATACAAAAAAGGTTAGAGGAGGTGTAAGTTACTTTTCAGCCACCATATATATATATGTATGTATGTATGATATAAAGACGAAGAGGGTTTTTGTATTTTTGGGATAAACAAAAAACTACTCGGTCAGTCGCAACCAAATTTTTGCCCATGTTTCTTGGCAAAACTGAGAAGGTTTTACATACATTTCATTGAGATGTATGAAATTACATACATTTCATTTTGAAAAATCTCGATGTACTATTGAAGGGATTTGCCGGTTGAAGCACTCACTTTAACGAATTGAAATAATGAACTGTGTCTCTATCACTGTGTGTGCTAGATCTGAACTGAATGATCCGAATCAATCGAATGAACAATATTAAAAAAATAATAGGATTAAATTTACGTTAAAAAATAATATTAAATAGAAAAACTTTTTTTTAGCAGTAATGAGCTTCCTGTGGGAACTGCGTGTGAGGCTAGAGTGATAAGGTACGCGAGTCCCTCGTGTGAAGCTAGACCAATTATCATCATCAACTAGTAAACTACGGGGTGCCTCTGGGGCGCTGTTTTGGAAGGTGCAATGGGGTACTCTTATAATATATCTGCAAACAATCATTCAATTTTCAAAATTGAAACGAGGTATTTTTTAGTAAGATTAAGGCGGGAGTCCGAAATTACCGGGTATCGTTGGGCTGAGCCCCGAACAAACTGGATTGGTGTAAAAACCAATACTTGATGAAAGGGCTGAAGACTACACTCTCGATCTAACATATCAGGTTATTCGGAAATATATTACATATATGAACATAAAAATATACATATATATATAAATTTTGTCCGTTTGTTAGTTATCGCATCACGCGAGAACCAACCGACCGATTACTTTCAAATTTGTAGGTTACATTCATGTTATGCCAGGGAAGGCATCGACCGAGGCCCTAGCTCCCTTGAAGGTTAAGATATTAAAAATATCCATCATTTCTTTGCATCCAAGAAAGGTGAAATTGTGAATTAAAGATACTCGTTAAGGACAAAATAGATTAATCCTTTCACTTAATCAATATATTTCTTCCACTATGGCAAAGAAATAAGTTATAAATTTTTCATCGTCAAAAGTGCGTGTACGTTTTGGTTACCATAGTTAATACTAATCTATCTTTTGTAATTTAGTTTTTCTTTAAGTTTTAGAAACCATGAATACTATAATTATTATATATCAGTATTATTCTCACAATCATGAAGATAACGTACAGTGCGGAGGTCCAGTGGGTGAAGCCCTCTGGGTAGATGGGAATGGAGACCGAAGCAAGCTCTGCGGCCATGAGATAGGCCCCTTGGCCCCGGACACCTCCCGACTTGGCTCCGGAATTTGCCTGGACTGAAGTGAGCCTCGAGGATCCAGGTTCTGGCTAGACGGGCCGGCTAGTATATATATATATATATGGAAATTACATTTTAAGTGAGTAGTATTTTCGTACTCATACTCAAAAATATAAAGAAAATTCAATTTCACTCCATAATCACACCGTGCGACCGAAAGTAACACCGTACTTTTCTTCGAAATGTCGGTAAAAAAGAAACTTCATTTGTAAAAGTCCTACAGTGTTACACCATATTGGTCACTCATTTAAAAAGATTTTTGATAGTAAGGGAATTAAATTTAAAATTAATTATTTTATATATTTTATAACATTAAAATAAGATCAATTTTTAATCATTTACTTTGTTTAAATGCATACTTTACTATCTACAAACAATATTTAATTTCAATAAAATATAGAACTAAAAATATTTTTTAATACTGAAAGTTGTTTTTTTAACATAAGGAATAAAGAATTTTTTTTTATACTTTTATTTAAAGTCGCTTCAAAAATTAAAGTCATTAGCGACTTAGTGTAATGTAACTGCACCAGTAAATTTGTAGTCTTGAACAAACTCAAGTCGACTGCTACTGAGACGTGTAGTTAATTGAAACCCAACAACTAAAGACCATCCGGCCTCCGTGGCGCGAGTGGTGGCATCTCGGCCTTTCATCTGGAGATCCCGGGTTCCAATCCCGGTTAGGCATGGCATTTTCACACACGTTACAAATCATTCATCTCATCCTCCGAAACAATACCTAACGGTGCTCCCATAGGTTAAAAAAAATAAATAACTAAAACCACCAAAGAACACCAGTATCCACAATGTAGTATTCAAATCCGAATAAAAGTAACCTTTAGGTAGGTATAAAAGTACTACCTTTTATACCTACCTGAGAACTTCGACTTAATAGTAATCAGCTGATTTACGACAACGTGTTTCCCACTTAGACCAACCCGGTGGGTTAATAAAATATTTATTTTTATACCTGAAACGCATTTTTTAATATATTTTCTTGAAATATACCTCTATTCTGTTTAATTTTTTTTTTTAAACACTAACAATAACTAATTCATTATTTACTGTTTTTGAACGTTGTATTCTATAAAAAAAAATGCTTCTTTATAATAAAGTATTATAAAATGAAAGCTATTTCTCAACAAATTATGCACTCTATTGGCATATTTTTTTTAAATATAAGAAATAATTTCTCCAATAAATGTGTAAACCATTTTCAAAAGTAGCTAATTAAAATTCAGCAACACATGAATTTTCAATATGAGTTCAATAACCATTTCATGTACCCATTTCTTTAAATTAGTATTATATAATTCAAGCTACACACTTTTTACACGTTTGCGGGTAATATGTGATTCTTTATTATTTATGGACCTTTTGTACTTTCATAACCCTGTATAACCAAGATTTACAGTATTATTTTTACATTAACTGAATGCAATTAAACATTATTGAATGATTTATGTTGTAATGAACAGACTAAAACTTCACAAGGAAAATACGAGTAAAATAATAAATTTTGCACTATTTATTAACAAACTAATAAATAAAAAAGGCTACAAAAGCCACAATTAATTATTTTAATGAAAACTACCGTATTTATTCGAGTACCTCTCGCACTTTTTTTCTAGGAATTGGAGAGAAAAAATAAGGATGCGGGGCTTACTTGAAACATAGCCTTTAGCCAGGATATTTTATGTAAAGTAAACGTTTTCTTAGAAGTACCTAAATTCAATCACATACAGTTACATTAGGCTTTCGTTTATCAATACCGGATGCCGCTTATACAGAATACATCCTTAATTATTAACATCCTGTACTTATTATCTATATGAACGAAGTTACGGTATTTTTATAAAACTGATTCATTCTGTATAGGCAGCATCCGGTTCTAATGACACTACAGTTACAGTATCAGTTACCCATCGTCGTCTTGTCTATGCGTCATAGTCATTCTACTATTTGTATATGTGCACAGTTATGGGCATTTTTTCTGTTTAATTTATCTTGTAAAGTTTAATACGGTGATTTATTTTAATTACGACATTAAAATGAGTACAAAAGGATAGCGTTTACGATCTTTTACAGTAAATGAAAAACTGCGCGTTATAGAAGAGGCTGAAAAAATTGGAAATCGGGGGACAGAAGAAAATTTGACGTATGAAAGCTGCATTCGAGACTGGCGTAAGAAGAAACAACTTCTGGTGAAAGGCACTGGTTATAAAAGGACTTTTCATGGCTTAAAACCAAATTACACAAACATAGAAAAAAATTGTTTGACTTTGTTATGGAAAAAAGGAAATGCGGTCATGTTGTCACGACAGAAATGTGTCGATCATATACTCGTGAAATCGCTAAATCATTGAATGAAGTTGATTTTAAAGCAGGCCGTGGATGGATAACACGATTTTTTGAACGAAATGATTTGTCAATAAGACGAAAGACGGCCATTTCTCAACGACTTCCAGACGCTTATGAACAAAAATATTACATTTTCACAAATGCATAATAAATCTTAGAATAGATAAAGGCTATTTTCCTTCTCAAATAGGAAACGCTGATCAAATCCCTGTATATTTTGAAATGCCATTTGACAAAACCGTAAACAAAAATGGTGAAAAAGGTTATGCTTTGCATTACTTCTGATAGATCAAAATTACCTCCGTACATTGTTTTTAAAAGAAAAACTCTTCCTACCGTACAGGTAAATGGAGTTGCTATCAGATCACAGGAATCAGGTTGGATGGACGAAACTTTAATTTTAGATTGGATCAGGTGTGTATGGCAAAGCGATCAGGAGATTTAGTTAATAAAGAAAATACCGGTATGGTAGTAATGGATAGTTATCAGGGTCATACGACTAATAAAGTGAAAGACATTTTAAAAAAGGGTTTGACAGACCAAGTAATAATTCCAGGCGGATTGACATCTCTATTCCAATAGATGTCTGCATTAATAAACCGTTCAAATCTGCATTAAAACAACTGTACAGTAAATGGATTGCTGATGACAATTTTTTTCTCACGCCTACAAGAAGAATCAAACGCCCAAATTTTAACCAGATTTGTGTTTGGATAAAAGATGCTTGGGAAGGTATTTCCACGGAATTAGAAAGGAAAAGTTTTAAAAAATGCGGATTATCTAATGAATTTGATGGTAGTGAAGACGATCACCTTTGGCAGAGCGACGTGGAGACTACCGGTAACTCTTCTACAGATATTGACAGTGACAGTGATTAATTAGAAATAAAATCCCATATTAAAAAGTGTATTGAAATGATACTTTTCAACATGATACTTTGTTTCGTTTTAGTGGCCTACTGACTCTGAACTATACTAGTACTTACGGTAATTAATTATTAATGTAATGTTAATATTATAATTGAAATAAACGAATTAAATGCTTTACTTTCTGAATATTTTCGTATTTACGAATTTTTTATCATATCTGTTTACCTTTAAAATACCGGCATATTCTCGATTTTTTTTTTAGATTTTCGGTCCGGAAAATCGCGGTGCGGGTCTTATTCGGGGGCGGGGGGTACTCGAATAAATACGGTAATTAAGAAAAGAAATTACTTTAAATAATGAAACTTATTTTCAAACAATTCTATGCAACTGTAAAAGCTGTTAACAAATTTTCTAAAAAATACTTTTAGCAGCAACTTCTTTTCTATTTTTTTTTTTTTACAAATGTGTAATTTAATTTGTTAATGCTAAAATAATTTTTTAAGTAAAAAGAATCGTTTTTTATTACAACAAAAGAAATACTCAATATATTAACAAACATGAAACGAAATACTGAATTTGTCTTGAGATAAGCTTCACTCAGTGTCAAAGTGGCAGGTAAAATCCTAAAAAGACGGTTAAAGCACGTTTCGTATTACTGTCAGATAGAGAAATCCTTGGGCTTACAGTTATCTTGCTTAGTCTTTGTTATCTTCATTTTAAAACATCATATTGTACGTAATCTTTTGTAAAAACGTAGAATTCCTATAAATATAACAATTTTATTTCATCTAAAATTTGTCCAATATTTACAAAAGAATATTCCACATTACATGAAATAAAATATGAAAATTAAAGGTAATTAAACAAAAAAGAAAAGGTAATATTGCTGTAACGTAGATTTTGGGATATCAAACTTAGATTTTCAATAACAGTGTATGTTTTATAGACCAAAAAAATGAGTACGTATAATCAGATAAAGATCTCTTTTAAAAGGATTTGGTGGGTATCATTGAAAACTAAAAAAAAATTACTTTTAATAATAATGAATACAGTTTTAAAAATATTTAAAACATCCTTTACTGAGTGGTTCTTTGATTTACAGTTGGTTTTCTTTGTTCATTCGAACCTTTACTTTTTTTAAAAGTATTAATTAACAATTTGGAGTTAGGGGTAGCTTCATTTCATTAAAAGATAACTCTACGAATGGATTAGCTCTTAGAATTGCTGGTCTGCTGTTGAAAATAATTTTTTTAACAATTCTTGATGAGGTGGGACACAATTCCAAACTCAGATAGAAGTTAGAAACCATTTTTATTTATTATTATAAAATACATATTTTTTTAATAATAAAACTACAAAACGTTTCCGACAAATGATTACTTTTAATAATACACCAACATATTAACCTATAAGAACTTACACACAAAAATCGAACGGTTCTGACAAACTATACTTCTCGATAGTCATCAAATATAATATCACTTTGATGTAAATGAAAAGTTATTTCGATCAACCAGAACGATTGAAATGTTCCCAGATTACAGTTTACCATTTTATCAACAAATTTTATCACTACTCATGAAATTTTATCCAATCAGACTTCGCAATCACTTTAACCAAAAAGAAGAAGAAAGCAACAGAACCACCGAAATATTCAACGATCATGGCTAGCTAGCTCCCACTATATTGTTAAATCGAATCTCATCATAGTGAAAAATCATTAAAATTTACATTAAAGATTATATTAGAAACGCTACGCGAGTATTTAAAATATGAATTAATAATATGAGAGCGAGAATTTAAAGTTATATTACGTCGCTTGTGCATATTTAAAATTGAAAATTTGCTATTAAAAATGAACACTTTTTTAATACGTCATTAAATTTTGTAGAGAGAATTCTAAAAATTATCAATAAGTTTCATATAAATTTTCAAAAAATCAGACATAACTAGGTTAGGGAACAAACAACCACCCTACTATATTCTAGCACCCAACAAACTACTCATTTTAAGGTAATATAATAATGAATTATTAAATACTTTTTTACTGGAATTCCACTTCGTTATAAAACGTTCGAAATAATAACAATATTCTGTGGGATGTATAATTAACTTTTAATACTATTTAAAGTTTAAATAAAACCAAAAAGGTTTTGAAAAATTTTTAAATCATTATTTTTAAACTTTGATCGGCTCCCCACCATCAATATTTCCCCCTAAAGCATTTTTTCCGGGGTTGCTTACACTTCTACTACACCTAGGAAGACACTAAAAGAAATTCTATTAAGAAATATGCAATAAATAAAAAGAAAACTTTTTTTGACCCATAAAAAAAAAATTGACCCATAAAAGCCCCTCCATTCCCTGGAAATATTTTTCCCAAACGTTTACCAACTACACTAGTCTGTATAAAATTTCATAAAGTTATTAAACTTCAAACAAGCCAACGCACGGCTTTGATTTTTGGCGTCCCTGGGTCATAAAACGTCGAGAAGTGAAAAAACAATTCATACCCTATTTTTTAACTTATCGAATCATAGCCTTGATTCAAGTAAGCATTATGAAAGAATGTACTATGCCGATTGATTGATGATATATGATAATCCAGACGTGTCCAAATATTGGCTTTCTTGATTGCAGACCCCTATGCAGTTACGTCTCTTTTTTGTGTTAAAATAAAAATAATAGCTTGTTATATCTTTGGATTGCTATACTAGGTTATACTGTTAGTTGAAATTCAACAGTATAGTGACCGGAGACAGTATCGAGGAGTATTTAGCATTAAATATAACTTGTCCGTCAAGGCCTCAAACTGTCGGCCCCCAGTAAGGGAATTAAATCGTCAACACATAGCGATACACTGATGCAAAATACATCATGTAATGTTGAATGAAATAATACTGTGCAAGATTTAATTCTAATCAATCAATTCTAATCTAATTCAATTTATATTTTTCAAAAGCAATGTTATAGTTTTTAAATATATATGATCCACTAAATCCAAGATAGTTATTGTCAGCCATTTGAGTAAGTCGTAGTTTCAAATATTTTGGGTATAATGGGACATTTTATATTAATAATCATGTTGAACCGTCTAATAAAATGAATGAGATAATAAAAAAAGTATCAAAAAATAAGGTAAGGTAGAAACAGTCTTAAAATGATATAGTCAATGCCCAGCTTAAATGAAATTAAGAGATGACAATGACATCAGTGGACAAAGAAAAATTATAAACTGCAGAAATTAAATTTTAAAGAATTGTTATAAGATGACTAGTCGAGTCTAAAGTAAATAAAATAAAAAATGTAAATGATAATATACGGTAAAATTTAAATACTTTTTTCTTTACGTAATAAAGTTAATATATACAGAAAACACTAATCCCAACACATTGTATGAATGACTGAAGGACGAAATCCCAAAATTGTCAAACAGTATTTCGAAAAAGGAAAAACAAATTTAGGAAGACTGAATAAGCAATGAAGAGATCAGTTCATAGCACAGTGAATGATACAACAAGCTTTCCACCTCATATAAGTAGGGAAAAAGGAAGAATATTAAGTTAAATTGTTATTCAAGTTTCTTTACATTCACTTCCTTACGTAGTTTTAAATATTCAGAAGATTTTAATATTAAAAAAAATTAATAATTTGTTAATGTAATAAAAAAAATGTTTAATGCAGGTAATTCTAGTGTATTCGCAAAATAGGTTGACTAACCCGTTAAAACAAGTGTTTTATCGGTCCATACGTTGTTGTGGTAATACTATTGTGCACAGTTAACGACCGTGTATGTAACAACTTTCTCCATCTCTTTCTTAGTGCACTTTAGATTACTAGGTAAACTGTACTCAAATATTTATATAGGATAATATTTTCAAAAATATCCTAACTTCACAGGTTGATTCATACGATACTATGAATTACTTTATAAATATATTTTAAATTTACGTCAGCAAACAAAATAAATAAAGCCGGAAATTTGTGAGGTGTAAAATTAAAAACTTCCACCATCGACAAATTTTACACATATACGGTGAATGCACATTATATACTGTGTAACATTAGGTTTTTGTGTGAAAAATCATAGTTAGTTTACATTTCACGTGCTTCTAAATCGATATTTAATAAATTCTACAAATTTATTACAGGACTTTTATTTATTTACTCTCACAACAAATGACCCCATCTGCTCTTCATAAGAATATACGAATTATGTGTTTTTATATAATTTCATGAATTTTATTTATAATGTATTTAGAAATATATTCTTCAGTAATGTTTTTAAGTTACTAAGGTTATATTTAGCCCTTTTTCTGTTGGTACAAACTCATCCACAAGGAGTTTCTCTTCACATATGCTGAAGTAATACGACGTCCCAATTGTTTGGTACTGTTTTCACGACCAAAAGCTTTTAAATGTTCATATGCATCTATAGCGTTGATGTAATACTATAACAAAACGATTTGGCGTCTCTGATAGTAGAATAATTATGTACCATATAACAATGACACAATTATAACAATGATCTATTAGAACAGTTATTCTAAGTAAATTCCTTTGTTACTACGGGTTTAAAATTAATGATACAGAAAAAATACTTTAGATGATCTTAATAGGTAAGCTCATTTACGTACGGTATTAATTTATTAGAATAAAAATATAATGAGCTCTAAAAATTAGGCTAATAAAGGAAAACTAAATTTAAATTATGTTTATACGAGTTCTTTTGAGGAAAATTAACGTAAGAATTACAGTTAACCAATTAACATAACGAATCTGTTAATTAAAAAATTTGTTATATTATGTCAGTCTGTTAAAACACTAAACTAACAATAAAATTTCATTATTTACTTCTATATTTTTTTTATTTTACTTTTTTAAAACCTTTTAGAGAAAATAGTAAACTTATCACAACGTACTTACAAATGGAGAAGTTAACAATCTAAATTGTCAAGAAAGTAAAACAATGTAGTATAAATAAATTGTCACAATTTTAGCGTTCTAAGATAAAAGGCCAATTAGTATAACAAGTCCAAAATTAATATTTTAAGATGGAGGTGAAATGTGCATGTTAAGAGCATATATTTAACACAGAAGGAGTTTTCACTTATGTCTACAAAAGGCAAACCCTCTTGTGTCGGCTAAGATGTAGCGATGAATTACACTCTCCGTCCGTATCGTGTATATTAATTCCTGCATGTTACTTTACGGATAATGTTCAGAGAAATTTTCAGTTAGGTTAACAGGTTTTATATAAGTCTATTGTTTCCAGTAAAATTTAACAGCCTACACGTAATGTACGTAAGATCACTCTTCATATTTCCATCACAATGCGTGGTACTATCAAAATATAGGCTTTTTGTATATGAATGAACAAACACTATCATTACACGTATCTGTAAATTGCTACAAAGATAATTATAGCATATGATTTAAATTTGAATAGAGCAGATCCTAAGTGAAAGTCTATATTTACTTACATAATTCTTTGTTTTAATTTGTCCCGTTAAATAAATTATACAATTTGTACATAATTGACAAGCTTCAACGTGTTATAAAAATATATTTACATTTGGTTCTCACCGTTTATTGAAAACAAATTTAATTAGTTTATACTGCCACAAATCTTTAATCAGATAGAGTTGAATATTTACCGAATTGCGAGAATTTTTTTCAAGCTGAAAGATCTCTCTAACAAGCTAAAGATAGGCTGTGGTAGCGGCCTAGCTGTAATGGAAGGGTCAACCACCCGCCTTGTCGCGCAATCTAAAACTGTAACAATAGTAACTTAACTCTAGTTAAAATACGAGAACCTCTTGTATTTATCTGTATTTACAAAAATAACTTGCACCATCCTAAAATTATATGAACAAAAGAGAAATTGTTTCAAATGGAAAATTTTTAATCCTTCAACATTTTTATTACTTTAATAAAGTTGAAATTAGTAATCATTTAATTCTATATTTATTTTATACAATTTCTTATTAAAATTAAGATGTAAATGCCGGGCTCCGTGGCGCAAGTGGTAGTAGCGTCTGTGCCTTTCATCCGGAGGTCCTGGGTTTGAATCCCGGTCAAGCATGGCATTTTTCATACGCTACATTTCCATATTCTACGCACAAGCTTCAAGTTAATGTGACGATCTCATCAAGCAAAAAAAAAAAAAAAAAAATGCTGTTACGGATTAAACTATTACTAAATGATCAAAAGAATGGCCGGTTGCCACGGGTCAAACACTTTACGCTCTTCTAATTTATTATATTAAGTGATATACTTAATTTGTTATAATTGCAGATAATTTGTAAGTTAACTTATTTTAATTTAAGCAACGGATGAGTTGTAACTATTAAAGACTAATAGGTCGAGAAGGTCAACTCAGCTTGAGTCTGAACACCTTACATCCCCATGTTGACATGAAATGAATAAATATATTGAATCATTCACAAAATTTATAAATTTAAATTCAGATAAAATTCATAAGCTTTTAAAAGTTTAAGGGTTTGTTCTTTCACATATTGTTATTCAAAATGTATTTTAACAGTACCTTTATACACCTTCGAACAGTTTTTTATTTTTACTCACTGAATTATTGATTTTTTGTTAGAAATGGAACAGGGATTTTAAAGAGATTGACTAGAATTTAGTGTATGAAGTATGTGTATACGTTTTATAAAACAACATGCATCAAAAACTTTTAAAAGAAAAGTTACAAATCAAGTTCAAAAGAAAATTGTAATTTTTTTAGTATTTTTCTTGCTATAAACGAAATACAAAATGCTTCTAATAATGTGAACAGTATAACTGGATAAAAATAAATGCGTATCAGATTAGATTAAAAATATGAAAGTAGATAAGAATCATATATTTAATTAATGTAGCTCTAAATTACAATATGGACAGTTGCCAGTTTTTTTTTTTTTTTGTTCGATTCAACAGATAATAGACAATGATTGTTTATAGCATTTCTATAAGTGCCTAAATTCTCAGTTTAAGTGATTTTAAAAATCACTAAACTGACTTAAAATGACCGGTTAAAAAAAATTTAATTAGCAGTTATTAAATTAATAATCGTAATAGACTTGACGTCTAAATACACTGTACAAGATTCTCTCTTATACCAATCAGTTTAATATTTATTACGCAGAAACGTTAATGTGTGTAATATTTGTAAAATTTTGAATGGTTAAGCTGCAAATTATGTTTATTCAAAGATATGAAATTTTGGCTACATAAGAGGACAGGAGCGTTTGGCACTTAAAGTTTAGAAAACAACCACTGTATTTCATTATACTGTAACTGAAGTCAAATTACAATTTAGTGAAATTCTTAAAGGCAAATTCTGGATATAAATGATGAGTAATACGTTATACTAATCTTACTTTTGTTTTTTACTATTCATATAAAAATTAAAAGAATATAACGACTTTGCTTTTTAAACCATCATATACTACAGGGTGGCCCACGAAAAGATCCAACATTAGTTTTAAGTTAATTGCAATAATTGTTTAAGTTAATAATTATTAATGAATTTTATGTTGGCAGAAGTGACAGCAGTTCATGAGAGTTAGGCTCTTCTCTTTCCGAGTGGGCTGTTTGTGTATACTTTCAAGATGGCTGAAAAAAAGGAAGACTAACGCTGTTCAACAGTCAGTTGTTTTTTAATGAAACGAAAAGTGCGGTGCTTACACAAAGGCGGTTTCGTGCACACTTTCAAACTCAATGGTCGCTCTTATTTAAAACAATACGTAGACTTTACGAAAAATTTAATAGTGATAGTTCAGTGTTTGAGAGTAATCACGCACGGCCTGCCAATGTTCGTTCTCCACAGAATGTCGAAGCTATCAAAGCAGCGTTGCTGAGAATCCCGGGCAAATCAACCCGAAAATCGCAGCACAACTTGGGATTTCTAGGCGATCTGTACAGCGAATTTTATAAATAGATCTGCATCCGTACAAAATAACAGTGTTGCCTAAATTAACGGTTGACTACAATGATCAAAGAATGGTATTCGCTTAACGGGCTGTGAATCAAGACGTACTTTTGACCAAAGTTTGGTTTTCAGATGAGGCACATTTTCACCTAGACAGGGTTGTTAATAAACAAAATGTGCATTTCTGGGTTTCCGAAAACCCACATGTGCTTCATAAAAAGATACATCTCGCTCCAAGAATTACGGTACGGGCCGCTATCTCAACTCAAGTGATAATAGGGCCATTCTTTTTTAACAGGCAGTGAAGAGTAAACATTAACTAAACAAGCTGCTTTACAATTTTGTTCCTCAGCTTTCTTGCAAATAAGTTTCGATTAGAAAACGAGAGTTTTATGCAAGATGGAATCAGACCACACACAACTAATAATGTTTTAGACTTTCTGCGTGAAGCTTTTAACGCAATTATCAATTCAAATCGATTTCCTAATCGTTTTACGTGTGAGCAGAACTGGTCCCCGAACAGTCCTGATTTGAATTTGTGTGATTATTTTCTTTGGGGATTTCTAAAGGAAAATATTTTTCATAAACATCTACGTACAGTGATAGAACTGCAAGTGCTGATCATTGAAGCGTGCAACGAGATAACCGATGATATCTGTCATCGAGTTATTAACAACATAGGAGTTCGTACTAACAACACATGTTCATATTGAACATGTCATAAGCACAACATAATTTCCAATATATAGTAAAAATGTTGAATTTTACTTTTCTGTAAGGCAATTCAAATAAATATTTTATAACAAAACCAAATGTTGGATCATTTCGGGCGCCACACTAAAAATATATCATTTTTAAAAAAAAATAACTGATTGATTGTGCAGTATTAAATAAATGTTTTATTTATCGATTAATGACTACATTTTGTGAACGATGACAGAGCTGAGTTTAAACGGGGTGTTCATCTTTCAAAAATGAGACTTAATACTTTTATAAGAAATTACTTTTTTTCAAAACATTTAAGAGTCGATATTGGGTTTTCTAAGTCAAGTAGGTTTTCTCCCTATGTTAAAAAGAATCTCTGGATTTCGTCCATAAGGGATACAATAATAGATTTTTGTGAAGAATGCAACGTTGAAGAATCTAACTTTAAAAAATTCAGATGAACAGATAGTTCAGACGTTTCGTTCGAGGTATGTGCATGTTTTGCGACGATAGAGAATGAAACTACAATAATCCGTACATTTCTTATTGTAAATTTTCATTGTATAACAATCAGTCCACGATGAACAATTTCTCGACAAAAGTCCCTTTTTGACAACAGACCCTTTTTTCGACAATCAGAGACGTCCTTTCGTAGATATACATTACTTATTGAACAGTATCAATGAAGTAATACGAGTTTTTAGCCTTGATAATAGAACGACAAACAAGAATATTGGTTAATGATGATAATGATGTTAAAAACCACACTATTATTCATCCACTGATAATCATTTATACTAATGTTGCTTGAATTCTTTTAGTTAAAGTTTCTCACGGTTTATGGCTTCTACATACTTCGGACATTTAATTGGATTGTTACGTATGGACTCTTGTGTTTCCAAAATCAACTCAACAAATATTAGAAAGATAAGCTGAAAAAGAAATGTAAAACAGTGCAGAAACTGTTACGAAAAGTTAAACAAAGATTGACGCTACATCAATAATTATATGAACAATTTCAATCTCTCATGAGATCTACATGAAAAAACGTAAACAATTTTAAGATTTTGTTTAATTGTATTACATAATTAAATTGCTTTTTATCAATAAACGAATAATTTTAAACAGCTGTGCAAAATAAATGTTTGTAATTCAATAATCGCTGCTGGAAGTTTTATATAATAATGAATGATATTGCATAAATTTCTGAATTAACATATTTAATTAATATCAGGAGTAATGAATCTTATATATCACGCCTAAATTTCAATATTAATTCGATTAATTATCGTAACTCGAATGAAAAATGATATAGTATCGTCTTCCTAAAACTATTTGTTGGTTTGGAAACTTAACCTTACCGGCATAAAAATTTAGACTAAAAATTATTGTCAAACTGACTATAACTTAGTCCAGGATTGAAGTAAAGGTTTTATTTAAAGATTAAGTAAATAAAGATTGAGATACAACGCCAAAATTAAATTTCCTTAAGAGCTAAAACTAATAAAATTAAAAAAAATAAAAGTAGGACTTTTTTGTTTTGAAATTCCCAGTTTCTAATAAGCTGGTAACAAATTAAAAAATTATATTATATGTCGTCTTACTTAATAAATTAAATTTCTTTTTAGTGAAAATTACTATTAAATAAACAACACATATAAACAGAGGTAGACCAAAGCAGGGTAATACTAAATTGGAACAAAAAACTGGGTTTTCTTTTCCCAAAACTTCGAAGTAAATATAAAATAAATAATATCTAGATTATCTTCTCTTATTTACTCAAAACATCCATATCAAATTTGATATGCGAAGAAAACTCATACAAAGGTAATACTTATGCACTGAATACATCTACTTGAAATGCAATAATGGTATATTAATATACGTACAACAAACTAGCCCTTCAACAACTGTAAGTTCTAAGTCACGTCTATATTTAAAAACCAGTAAATAGAAAAAAGTCAGCAGACAATCAAACAGTAGTTAGGGTAAGCATTAGTTACATACAAGTATTCAAACAAAGTTCTTGAGAAAGAGAGTATTCTAATGTAAATCTAACAGCAGTTTCTATATTTCAACACTTTATTTTTCAGTAACTGTAAAAAGGATTTTGTTTCAGTTAAAAAAAAGAAAATCTATTCTTATTTATTTCTCTGTGTGATCTAAAACATATTGTACGAGAAATACGAGATAAGGATGAATCTTACTTCATGGAACCTAGTAGAAAAAGAGTATATTACATGAACGAAATAATGTTCTCATTAATAAAAAAAGAGAAAAATGTAAGTAGTACGAAAGTTAGAAGGTAGTGTTATAAACGAAGGCAATGGAGCAAACATTGTAGAAAATGGGAAGTAATAAGACGCGTAACATGCTGGTAACAAATTCCAAACAAAAAGTCAGCAAAATCTTTATAAAACCCCAAGTAAAATTATACCCGAAGTAATCTACGCACGAAATCTATACACATATTGTAGCAATGAAAATTACATTCTTATTACTTATTTTACAACGATGAATCACAGAAATAATATATTTTACAAGTAAGAATAAACGGTAAAGTAATAAAAAGAGAATATTATATCAGAAATATAAAATAGATAAAACCGTAGGTTACGTATTTAATTTACCAACGATCTCCGAAGTATAAGCAGCAATCTTTTATGATACATAACCAGATACGGTAAAACAGTTTTATACAATAAAAACGGAGAAAGAATTAAAAAGAATCTTAGAAATTATTTTAAGTACCAAACACATACACTTAAATATATTACTCATAAAGAATATGGAGGTGATTAAGAGTATTAATTTAAGTTCCATAATGAAAAAAAAGAAAATCATAAAAAATTTAAAGAATATTTTACTATTCTGTAGTAATAAATAAAATTAAAAAAATATATACAATAGTTCAATAATTAAGGTTTAATTTAGATCGACTTATTTTTTTAAATTTCTTAAATTTAAAAAAATACATTTTTACAATCACTACCAAACTTAATCCCCAACAATCTTAATTTAGAGTTTATAGCCTTAATGGTTTTATTAAAGTAAAAAAAATCATTACCCTCTTTATTGTATTTAACACGCCTTCCAAAATTCTCTTTTCTTCTCCTGACAGCAAAATTGCCATCATCCCATCTCTCTCTTTTTCTGTTTATCTTCCGGAACCACCCTAAGGTATTACTTCAAAGAATGAATGAGGATGATATGTATGGATGTAAATGAAGTGCAGTCTCGTACAATCTCAGGTCGACCGTGCCTGAGATGTATGGTTAATTGAAACCGAACCACCAAAGAACATCAGTATCCACGATCTAGTATTCATATCCGTATAAACGTAACTGCCTTTACTAGGATTTGAATCCTACCTGCTTCGCTTTATATACACCCAGGCAAGTATTGCGCTTAAAAGTAAAATACGATTGAGTCAAATTCTAAGACGGTTTAATTATATTATATTCCACATTATGGTGCGAATGAGCAGTACTCAGCAATTGTGTACTTGTAATAATTTTTCAGTTATATCTTCCGTAAACTTCTTGGCCCCGAGATACGGTCTGATGACAATGTGTGCTCGAAGCTGATGGCTGGAACTGCTTTTTTTCATATTCGTTTGTGCTTAAAACTCTCCCGTAGGTTGATAAAATTATTTTAAAGTAGAAAATGTGATAAATTAATTAGAAAATAACAAAAGCAATAATACAAAATTAATTACAGTACGCTACAATGTTTATGATAAAACTAAAATATACAAAATAAATATGTTTCAGAGAAACTGAATAAAACAATTTATTCTACCTAACGGTACAGTTATATCTGCAGCTACATCGTTTTTTAACGGGAATGCTTGCCGTAATAAAATTTGGGAAAATGAAATTATCTATAAATATAAACTAAATATATATATTAACTAAATATAAATGTATAATATAGTATAAAATTATAGTATATTATATAAAATTATAATAGTATATTATAAATGTATAATATACTATAATATAGTTTATATATTAACTAAATATAAATGACTTTGATTAGTTACTATACTACATACTATAACATCAATTACATACTATTATATTATATTATTAATATATGTTACATACTATTATTAGCAATTATAAATGTTGCGCCTCAATAATTAGTAAGGAGTTTCCATGTTATATCCATTGAAAAAGTAACAAAATCAAAACACTAATCTAGGAAATTATCGAAACAATAAATGCCGCTTCTGTACAGTTAAGATATATTAACATCTGCCAACAGATAAATTAACTGCAGCGGAATGAATGACGGAAATTAAATTTAGTTTCACACACTATTTCGAAAGCAAAGTTGAATATTATTATACTGGTAGGAGTATCTTTTTCAATTTGACACCGACGTTCTTAATGACATTTTTTTTTTAAATTAAGGATAATTTCCACTCAATAAAATACACTTCCCCTATTTACGCTATTTTATAATGTATATAAAACAATAAAATATCTATCCACTTACCAACAATTATGAGTTATTATTGACTATCCAAGCGCTTGCGGATTATTCCTCCATCATCAGGGATTACTGATTAATTATGAATTTTATACTTTTGCATATAAATTTTTATAAATGGAAATTAAAATTAAAATAAAACTTAAAATTATTATGTTCATAACAGTTGCTTGTCAATAGTTAAAATAAATCAACGTTAAAAGAAAAAAGTATTGTCAGTAAGATGTCTACAACTGTTATCTATTTTATAATAGTAGATGACACACAATTTTTAATAAAAGATTTTACTTATCCATTTATAAAAGATCAAAAAAGAAACAGAGCAAAGACTTTTAATGTTTCAAAAAGGAATTTTTACATAAAATTATAGCAAATTAAAAGTAAAAATCATAGATAACAATTAATTTACAACAAAAAATTCGTTAAGAATTTTAATTTATATTCAGTTTAAAAAACGTCAGCTACTGGGAGTAAAACATTCAAAAGTTACACGTACTTTTAAAATTTAATGTATGTGCTTGAATTTATGTAAATATAAGAAAGTTCAGCTTAACTAAGTCTTTTTGGAATTAAGAACTCGCTAATGAAGAGCGAAATTGGAAATGAGAATTTGCATACCTCAGCTCAAATATGTAAATACCATCTTCCCACTCTTCTGTGGCAATTTTTTCATGAGCAAACAAGGGATAAAAGAGAAATGAACGTGATTTAAATCTCTTATATTAAAGAGAATGTCCTGATTGATTCACTGAGTCATAATCAGCGTACAACCAAAACTATTATAGGTAGAGACTTGAAATTTTTAGAGTACCTTCATATCTTTAAGTAGGCGTGCACTAACTAAGAAAGGATTTTGCAAAATTTTGATTTTAAGGGGTTCAAATCGATAAAAAACTAAATTTCATGTTAACAGCGCTATCTGTTGGACGTAAAAGCAACACACGCTATACTAAATACTTTACGATTCCATTGCAAAGTTTCCGATATGTGTGTCCGCTATAGATTAAAAAAATACTGGAACGATTTACGCGCGTGGAAGAAGGGTGAAAGGGAAAAATCGGAAAAGGGAAATAGGGAAAAATAGAAAAAAGTAAAAGAGAAGAAGGTAAATAGGGAAGAAGGGGAAAACGGGGGAACGGAAAAACGGGAAAAGGAAGTTGGAAGGGAAAAAAAAAGAAAAGAGGAAGGGGGAAAGGAAAGTAAGGGAAAGAGAAACGGGAAAAGGAAAGGAAACGAGAAGGGAGAACGAAACGAGCCATGACCCTCTGACCATGACGGGAAGTGTAAGTATCCATAGAGCACGGGCGAAGCCACGATGGGGATGCTAGATTTGGGATTGTAATAAATTTTTTGTTTATCTTTATTGGACTTTTATATCGAACTATTTTAATTCATTCATAAATCTGTAACGTCTCGGATCTATTTCTTGGTCAATCTTTTTTTTTTGGGGGGGGGGGGTTCTTATAAACAACAGATCCTGAACTTCGAAATCCAGGCATTAGCAGGTTACTGATAAGCCTATTACACAAATAAGGGACTCAACTGTCTATTGTCCCAAATTCGCAAAGCTGTACTAGTTATCTGAAAACATCCCGAATATGAATCGAATTAATAATTAACTTTATTCTATCATACCTTTATTTTGTCCTATACCAATGACCATAATCTTGTCGATAGCGAGCGCATGAAAATTGAGCGCTGTGCATGCAAATCGTTTTTTTGCATTCAACGAGTAGGAAGCTGACAACTGTAATAAAGTTGTCCGACTATGGCAACTAATAGTCAGCGCGTACCTTCCGACTACGAACGAGGAGAAGAAAATTAAGTTGAAAGTGCAAAATCCTGAATCCAGACAACAGACTGAAAATTGAATACACAGTCGAGCGGCCTACCAACCAATGCATAGATGCTCTGTGGAGGATGGATGAAGTTATAAAAACGCAGAAGCAAACTGCCACTGAAAAGGCAAATCCGAATAACAGATCCAAATGGACATACAATAATCCTCAACTGGATTGAATGCACGATCTGACCTGAACCCGACAAAACAATGGTACTATATGTTTTGAAAGCTATTCGTAGTTGCTACCTCTTCGAGACCACGAGTTCGTCTCAATCGGTTAACATAAAGGATGCATTATTGCTGGGTCACTTAAGCGATTATTGTACTCGCTGTTTGTATATGGAAAACAGACAACGTTCAGATTTTGCGCGAATAAATATAGCATGTCTTAAAGTCAGCTCATGTACTCCTATTTAAACCTATACATCCTATTGACCTACAAGTGGTTCTCATTAAATGGAATGAAATCGGCCTAAGAAAATGCGAATCAGTAAATTCTCTAGAATAGGTTGCATATTATACTCAATTCGGAAATTATGCATTACGAATAACTAACTCATCCTTGATTGCTTTAAAAAGACAACAGCAACCTTAAAGAGAGCAAGCCCTCTCAACATTTAAGAAAAAAAAAGAAAGTTACGGTATCCATCGCATTTTGATATTAAATTCCAACCTTACAATGATAAATATTTGACAGTATGACACTGTTGACTTCTCCCATATCATTAATACCGTTGTATATAATGGTACATATTTGGCAGTACGAATTTGATAAATAGTGAACTTCTCTCATACCTTCAATACCGTTGTATAACAATAAGATTCAGGCCATGAAGAATAAATCAAAATCACTAAATTTTCGAAAAAATGTTATACAGTTAAAAACAAAGATTAAATAAATGAGTACTTAAATAAATAAGTAAATTTTATTTTATTTTATTTGAATAAATGAATAATTAAATATATATATAAAATTGGAAAAAACATATTTCTTTACATATTAGATTTTTTTGATTGTAAATTTGTATAAAGTTTAATTTTTTGCAGCAATAAAGTATTTCAAAACATGGAATTAAAAACGAGATATAAGCAATGAATTTAGAATGAGAAGTTGTAAATTCTATCATTTCAATGAATTTTAATGTTGAGAAAATGCAAATTTTACTGAAAATAAAAAACAGATAATAATAAATACAACTATCTAAAACCTCTGGGAAATAAGACATTCAACAATTTCTTGGATTACATTATAAAACTGGATATGAAATTTAATAATAAATAAAGTTATTTTTAATGTTATAAGAATAATTAAGAGGTATTTTCTTTCGAAAAGTATATATTATTATTAACTTCATTTTATCATCAGTATACACCAATTAACAGTGATGTTGATTCATTACTGTTTCCAAAAAAATCACACAAATACAGATTTTAGTTTACTTTGGATGGCGAAAAAACACAAAAATGCTGTTAAAGTATAATGTACCAAATTAATTTTTATGTTTTAAAATAAATATCGACCGACTCAGGGCCACAGGCAGTAGAATGTACCGAAAGTCGTTTGAAAATGTTCGTTTCCCAACTTTGTAAAATTTGTAACGAGTTTGAAAATTTTATAATCTCTGGAATTGATGCGACTTTAATAAACATTAATAAACATCGATTGGTGTTTTATAAATCACTTAACACATACGATTATAATTAGAATAACGTAGGCGGGCAGTTAGTATAACGGTTAACATTTGGGTTTTAGATCAACTAGTCTCGAGTTTTTGGCAAGCATCAGGTTTTTTTTACTAAACATTCCATTTATCATAACTTCCTTGTTTAAATATTTGCCAAACTCAAGTTCCAAATCGCAATTTAAAAAAAAATCACATTACAATTAAAAAAAAAGACATCTTTCATATGAAACTGAAATTGTTTTGTTTTGCAAATTTGGAAAATAATTTTTTCAACCATACTCAAAATAACGAACTGTGAATTTATATATTTATTTCCATCATTTCCAGAAATAATTAAAGTTTAGAATAATCATAAAATAGATGAAAATACCTTCATTATTCAAGAATTCCTAAGTTGCAAAAGTTAGTTTCTTCTTACTTCCTTGTACAAACTAAAGGAAGAATTGTGATCGCGAAAGAATTCGATTTCCAGATTTCAACAGAAATATCCATTTTGACCATCCCTAAATCCATTTTGACTAGTTTCGGCGTGACGTCTGTTCGTACTTACGTATGTACATATATGTATTCCGTATAACTCAAAAACGATTAGCTGTAGGATGTTGAAAGTTTTGATTTAGGGCTGTTGTAACATCTAGTTGTGCACCTTCCGTTTCGATTGCAATCAACAGGACCAAAAAAGCCCAAAATAAAAAAAAACTGGATGTTGGACTTTTTTAACTGCAGTAATAAGCCTTCATTGAGAGCTTTTCAACGATATATCATAACTGGTACTTAATTTTCATTGGTTACAGAGTTATAGCCAAATAAAATTTTAATTAATGAAATAACCAATAACATTGAATTATTTATAAATAATTATAAACCTGTGATTGTAAAAAGAATATTACAATAAATAATAATTCAATAATAACAATAAAAAAAAAATGAAAAAATCAGACGGTATTAGTGAAATAAAATTTTATGTACTTTTAAAAATGTGTATATATTACACCAGATTTTTCAATACAAATAAAGAAGGCTGCAAAATAAATATTTTTATTTAATTTTTTATCTTCCTTCAGAGAAAATATTATTTATTTCACGAAAATATTTGTATACTATAACTTAAAGACGAAAGGAAAACTAAATGTAATATTGAAAAATTTGTCTAGAAAAACAAAATCGATTTCTGGTATAAACCAACCTATCTTCGTGTCTTTATCGTTATGTTCGCAATATCTTCGTATCTTCGTGAAGATATTAAAAAAGAAATATGGGACAATTCGGAATATTCTGAAGAATTCCTTAAGGGTCCAGCCAAAGTGAAAATTCTATAACATTTTAAAAAATTAACAAAAAAAGCCCAAGGGACATTATTACTTAATATTACAGTGCAATTATAAGAAAAGCTTCTTTTTTTTTTAACTGTAAATTAAAAATTTAATTTGGTACATTTTATTATTTACTAAACATTTAGCTATGTTAAAATGTTTAATAATAACATTTCTCTCGTTAAAATTTGTAATATTGTTATTTCAATTAATTTACGTGATCAAAAACAAGTTTTTAAACGTCAGAGATAATTAGTCTACATCTTTTTTTACATTTCGGTAAAATAAGATTATACAACTATCATCGGATATTTGAACTATTATTTGGTAATCTTCTCTTTGAAGAGTTGTTATGATATAATAAAGAAAAGAAAAAAAATTTGGATTCATAAAACAAAATATCAAGATACTAGAAATAGTTTGGAAAACAAAGTGAAGCTCATGAAAAAGTAATTAAATGGTAAATAACCAATATTTTCGAAATACTATAAAACGAGCAATTTTAGAATAAGAGTAAAAGAATATAAACAATTTTTGGCTTAAACAATTAGGCTTACATATATTTAAACAGAATTTTAATGTCTTCCGCAACTTCCTTTGCGGTACGTCGATAACAATGCTATTTTTAATACTTTTCTGAATTTTGAAAATTTGGTTATAATATCAAACGAAAACATTAAATCTACCTATTACGCCGAAAGTAAAAGGAGGATTCAATTTATAGATTTAAAATGAATTCGTAAAGAAAATAAAATAGCTTTTGATATATATCGAAAAATGCGCAAATTTTTGGTATGTAAAAAAAATGATTCTTTTTATCCTGTGAAACATAAGATGGCAGCTGTCAATGCGATAGTTTCGAGAGTACCGCTTAATCTAAAAGGTGTCTCAGAGAAGAGAAATCAATTTTATTAAGATTCACCTGAATTCGTTTTATTTTTTTAGCCTCCAGGACCACCGTTAGATATTGTTTCAAAGAATGAGATGAAATGACAATTTTGTAGCGTGTAAAAATGCATGCCTGAGCGGGATTCGAACTCAAGATCTCTGAATGAAAGGTCGAGACGCTACCAGTCGCGTTACGGAGAACGGCAACTGAATTCATTGATTTTAATAGAAAGACCATTAACAGTATTTTAAAAACCACAAAAACAATTTTTAATAAGTACAGCAAAACAACCTTACTTCAAAACAATAAAGAAATAGGATCGGAGAAAAAGCACGGCCAACAATCACATACTGGCGTGCGTGTAAAACAATCTAAAAACTGTTTTAAATACAACAAAGATAACGTAATTGAAGCTACATTAGGGAAATTTACCTTCTGCCTTTGGAAAAGATAAAGAAAAATTAAACCCGTTGAAGGAGTGGCAATTTATAAATTGATCTTAAAAGACAATAACTGCAATTTAAAATATGTGGAACAAACGATCAGACAGATGAAACTAAATAAAATAGAAAAAAAGGAGCGCTTGAAATATTATAAATATAGAACAAAAAGAGGCTATACCCTCAACATGGCTAAGGAAATGGCCAACAAATTAGTTTATTAGAAGCGATTATTTTTAAATAAATATTAATGACTTAATTATCCAGTATTTAAAGTAAAATTACGAAAAAAATTATACTCGTAAATGACCAGTAAAAAAAATTACGTTCCGATTTGACGTTTTTACCTTGAACATTATGCAGTATTAAAAGTATGAGAAAAAATCGAAATTGTTAGTAAAAAATGTTGCATCCCAGGTGATCTGTTTCACCAAACGACGCTTTTATTTTCAAAATTGAAAAAATATATAAATATTTTTTTAAATAGAGACTTTTAATGCAACAAAAATCTAGGTCTTTTGATCCACAACTACTTTATATAAATTATTTTTAAAAGACACTAGTTCAAAAAAAGTATCAAAAGCATTAAAAATTCAACAAAAAAATAAATAAAATTTTAAGTCCATCCAATGGATCTCCCTTTTTAAAAAAATTCCTTTGCCTTGTACATTAATAGTAGATACAGTAGGATTTTCCCTTCCAAATTTAGGTATAAAAAAATTAAATATATTAGTAATGTATATAACATACAATTTATGTATATGTATATTAATTAATGCATACAATTTTTTTGTTTGTTTAACCTCCGGAACCACCGTTAGGTATTACTTCAGAGGATAAGATGGATGGTTTGTAGCGTGTGAAAATGCCACGTCTGATCGGGATTCGAACCCAGGACCTTTGAATGAAAGGCCGAGAAGCTACCACTCGCGCCACGAATGTACATAATATTTATATATATTAAGGTTACTGTTAAGCATATCAGTCTTCCTTTGTTTTTTGAAGCTTAAAAGTTTATTTACTAGAGTAATAATTAATTACCTATTCAATAGGTTTACCCGATTTATTGAAACGTTATTTAACAACGCTAAAAAATAATAGTTAACTAAAAAATAAAAATAAAATATGGGTGCCGTAATACCCTCCTCGTTTGATGGGTCAAAAAGCAGCCCAAATCTGAGATATACATACCCAAATATTTGTACCAAATTATTTTTTTTTTATCACCAGGTTTTCGCGATACGAGGCAAAAAATGTTTAGAAATAATGTTGAACATTCCCCACCCCTAAATCTGACTGACTTAAAACTGTGGAAATCTATATGAATAAATAAATCATACTAAATTTCTACAACCACTAAGCGAAAAGCCAAAAATTCTAAATGACGAAAACTACTCCTCCCACTTTCTTAATTTTGTACAAAATTTAATGAAATCAATATCCCGTACATAGACATTTTTTGAGTCATTTTCAAAGAATTTATATTTAGCTAGTACGATATATTAATGAAAATACATCTTTCCAAATTTCTATGGCTTTTCTGTACTTAGGGATCTAGAAACGTCGATATTGACAAAAATCCGATATCCAAAGTTTTCGCCGAATTCTATACCTTCCCGTTATAGGTATGTTGCTGCAGTAGCATTATAGCTGAGATTGGTAAAGTAAAAAAGTACGTAATAACGTACAAATCAGGTAGTTTGGAAGCTAACTACACCAATAATAATGCAAAAAAATTATTGCTGAACAACTATTGGTCCAATATCTAATAGTATTTTGTTTAAATTTATTTGAATTGTTTTTGTGAAAGTTATGAATTATAGAATTTATAGAAGTATTAAACCCCTCCTTAAATTCATCGCCGAGTATATCTTTTCGATTTTAAGTTAATGCTACTCGTATTTATAACTTTCTTAAGATAAATGTTTTCTGCCCAACTTCACAAGCGAGTATTAAGGGCAAGCGAGTATTTCATAACGGGCAATTTGAATTGGCAATTTAAGGGGATTTAATGTTTTTAAACTAAATTTACGCTTTCTCCAAGAATTGTTTAAAACAACAGTTATTTGCATTTTTTCCTTTTATTCTTCATTTTTATTGAAACAAGAAAAAACTGTATTTGCTATTTTCATTTAATCTCAGATTTTACTTGAGAAGTTTATTTTACGTAGGAAAAAATATAGAAAATATTTCCTTCCGAATTAGATTAAAATAACTTTTTATTTCAAGAATACTTAAGTAAATGAATAATCTTGGTTCAATTAACTCAGAAACTGTTATTATCTAATTATAAATTTAATTTAATCCTAACGAAACTGTTGCAAGGAAAATAATTTCGTTAAATATAAGGCTTCTCAAATTAAAATTAAAATCAAATTAAAATTCTGTGAATACTAAAAAAATTAATAAAATATAAATAAATTTTATTTTGTAAATACATTAACTAACCACAGGTTATTTTAGTCAAGATTTAAAAAAATATATATATTTAGCGTGACAAAAGATTTGTTTACAGCCAGATGTGAAACGTTTGCTTATACAGTTTAGTTCACCATGGCGTCCCTAAACAAATACGGTATGTACATAGTATTTATTCTGTGAGCAACTACTCGGTTTGTTGCTACCATAATAAAATTTTTAGCTCTAGATTATGTTCAGAATTTGATAAAACTTTAAAAAAATATGGTATGCTCTGTTTATTATTTTATAACAAATATAACTTATTTATAAAAATAATATTACCTGTAATTATAAATGAAAACGGTTATATACGAGCTGAGACAATAAAGTAATGAGACTGATGTGAAAAAAATGTTGCTTACCGTTTTAGTCATGTTTAGTATTGTCTCCTTCAAAGTAATTCCCCTCTGATTGCACACACTTTTTCCAGCGCTTCTGCCGAAGCGCATTGATGGTAACATTTCTGGAACTCATCTTCAGTAATATCCTCCAAGACCCTCGTCACAGCTTTTTGGACATCTTGTGTTGTTTGAAAATGGAGTCCCTTGACCGCCATTTTGACTCTTGGAAATAGAAAAAAGTCGCACGGAGCGATATCTGGTGAATAAGGTGGCTGTGGTAGTACTGAAATTTGTTTTGAGGTTAAAAATTGTTGTACTGATAGAGCAGTATCGGATGGCGCATTATCGTGATGCAGAATCCAATTATCAGCAATGTTGGCACGGACACGAAGAACTCATTTACGAAGTCTTTCTAAAATTTCTTTGTAGAAATATTGGTTAACTGTTTGTCCAGGAGGCACCCGCGCTTTATGAACAATTCCCTTGGAATCGAAGAAGCACACAAGCATGCATTTCACTTTTGACTGAGATGCGAGCTTTTTTTTTGTCTGGGTGATCCCTTTGAGCACCATTGCGAACTTTGGCGTTTTGTCTCTGGATCGTATTACAAAAAACCAACCTTCATCACCAGTGATAACACGGTTCAACAAATCTGGATTGATTTCCGTTTGCTCTAACAGATCGGCTGCCACATTTTCCCGTGTTTCTCGCTGATGTTGTGTGAAATTTCTGGGGACCATTTTTGCACAAATCTTTCTCATACCAAGATCTTCAGTTAATATTAGACGAACCGTTTCTCGATTGATGTTGAGTTCTTCTGCAATCATTTTCACGGATAATCTTCGATCAGTTCGTACGATTTCACGCACCCTGGTCAAGTTGACATCTGTTCGTGAGGTTGATGGTCGTCCACTGCGGTCTTCATCTTCAACATTCGTTCTGCCTTCACTAAAAATTTTATGCCACCGAAAAACTTGAGCTCTTGACATAACCTCCTCTCCAAAAGCCTTCTGAAGCTTACCATAAGTTGTCGTCGCGTTTTCACTCATTTTAAGGCAAAAAGAAATGGCATACCGTTGCGCAATATTTTGTGGTTTCATTTCTATGACGAGAGACACAAACACGTGTTCACTTATTACAGCATAACTCACGACTGAGAAGTTGCATCAATATGCCGCTTGGACTAGAAGTAGCTTATAGACCAAGGTAAAAGATGGTGTGCCTACGCAAGCTGCAGGGTTGCCACATTTCAAATAAAAAATTAAAAAGGGTGATCAAATAGAAAATTTAGAAATGTGGCAAAATTTAAAACAGTAATGCAAGAAGAGTTCTGGTAGACCGAAAAAAAGATGACTAATAGAACAGTTTACACTTATCTTTGAGGAGGAGAAGCAAATGTATAGAACCCACCGGGTTAGTCTAGTGGTGAACTCGTCATCACTGAATTTTGCCATTTTCGAAGAACTCTTCCAAAATGGCATCTTCCGGTCTGGCAGTAATCCTTCTTTCAATATCGTCAATTGCCTGCGAAGTCCTAAACGAAGGTTGTCTATTTCGTTTTACATTTGAAACTGAACCTGCTGTACGCCATTTTTTTAACTAAATTGAGTATGCTACTCTTCACTGGGATACACGCATTCGGAAATTTTTCTATGAATACTAGACGTGATTCTTCAAACACTCCAGAATGAATATGGACTCAACTGCACCTATCCTCTCTTGGATTGAATAAGGCATTTTACACAAACACAACTGCACTCAAAATACTGCTCTGCAACAAAATGTATACTGCACTGACAAGTAACCATCTGATAAACGGCAGTAAGCCGTCTAGTGGTTAACTCATCATAGCAAATCAGCTGATTTCGAAGTCGAGAGTTTTAAGGTTCAAATCCTAGTAAAGGCACTTTTATACGGATTTGGATACTAGGTCGTGGATATCGGTGTTCTTTGGTAGTTTGGTTTCAATTAACCACACATCTCAAGAATGGTCGACGTGTTTTTTTTTTTTTTTTTAGTTTTTCTTTTCTGTTATTGATGAGGTGGGGAATCCCAGTTACGAATGAAGTCTCGGACTCGCAACAGGTTCCGCTAGGTGTTATTAAAGTACGTATGTGTACCTGCACCCAACCGACTACGACTAACCAGCTCATTCTCCGAGGCCGGACCCGCAATCAAACTTAGCGCCGGGAGATGCTTTCGAGGTCAGTGGGTCTGAAATTCCCGTGCCTCATTACCGGGCGCTCCATCTACGCACGCGCGGACGAAAAACGGCTCGGCAAGGGGCTGACCATCTCTTCGCTCTCCAGTCCCTTTCTTCACGTGTATACAGGACTTGTCCAAATGATCCTACGGCTTAAAAACCCCTCCTTCTTTCTTTGGCCTCTTTAGTCCGGAGCGTCTCTCTGGCGAACTCCTCCACTACTCTCCAGTTGCACCTCAAGATTAGCATAAACGCCGTTAGTTCTTCTTGTCGTAGTCCACTAATGCCGGCACGTTCTCGCTACACCTCCCATTCTGGACAGTGGAAGATATATGTTCCACCGTATCCCGGGAGCTGCAAAACACACAGTCGGGCGTCTCTCGTCTGCGTATGCGATGCAAATAGTCCTCAAAGACGCTATGCTCGTCAGGATCTGTGCAACTTGGAAATTCGTTTCGCCGTGACGTCTCTTATACCACGTAACTAAGTCCGGGATAAGTCTTCTAGTCCAGGTTGCGTTTCTACGCAATCACCATCTTTCCTGCCAAATACGCAAGGTGTCCGACCTCACCTCTGTTTTCTTCTTCTCTTCATTTCTGCCGATCCGCTCCTGTACCAAAGATACAGGAGCGGGGCGGATACAGAGCTCCGCCCCTATGGTACTGCGGAGCCGCCCACAGGGGCGGCTCCCCCGTCAGCACGCATACCGTGAATTCTACATGCTGTGACCACTCCTAAAAAGGACCTTCCATGTACCTTACTCATCCTTGTTAGGGTTCTTTGGATTCCTACAGCCCTCCCCAAAACCGGGTCTGCATACAGCAACATAGAGGTCACTGCTATCATTGTGGTCCTCCACTTGGACCGACCTGGGCGCGACATGGGAGATCATCAATCGGCTTAACACGGACAAAGTTCTCTCGGCTTTCCCGCAGCTCTCTAGTACATGTTCGCTAAATTTGGTTCCCAGATACCTCACTTTACGGCTGGATGGGATATCATGGTCCCATATCCTTACTAGGACTAGCTCGTACTCTCGACTTCCAAATCAGCTGATTTGCGAAGACGCGTTCACTACTAGACCAACCCGATAGATTTTTATCCCCTACCCTTGGTCTGTAAATGAAGTAAAGAGATTGGTTCACAATAGCTTTTATTAACAATGCAATTAATTATACATGGTCTCAGAAACCAGAATATTCTTCAGATGGTCGGCTACATAGTATTTTATGTTTTCTTCTGTTCCAAAATGGTGTCCTTTGTGGTGTTTTTTTAAAGTCGGAAACAGGAAAAAGTCGCAGGGAATCAAGTTAGGTGAATAAGTGGATTAGGAACTACAGGAATGATTTTCTTTACCAAAAACTCATTAATTGAAAGTTCAGTATGACAAGATGCATTGTCATTATGCACCATCCAGTTCTCTGATGGCCGGTCTCACGCGGGCAAATCTTTTCCACAATTTCTTGAACATATTAATTTACAATCGGTTCTGTGGGCAAAAACTTCTTATGAACAATGCCATTACTATCGAAGAAACAAATTAGCATGGTTTTGATTTGCTCATTTTTGCTTTTTTGGGACGTGGTGAGTTTGAAAACGCCAGAGCACTCCTTGCTCTGGCGTTTTGTTTCTGGGTCGTACTCAAATATCCAAGATTCATCACCATTAACAACATTTTTTTTGAAAATCAAGATAAGTTTCAATTCGCCCTAGAAAACCGCGGCACATTTCCAATCTGTTGTTTTTCTGTTCAACAGTGAGGTTTATTGGGACCGATTTTGCCTAAACTTTTTTCATGTCCAATTCGTTGGTCAAAATTTAATGGACTGTGGTATAATTCAAATTCACAATCGTTTTGCAATCATTCTGACAGTTAATCCCCGGTCCCACCGTATCAAGTATCTGATTCGGTCAACATTGTCTTCACTTTTTGACGTTAACGGTCCTCCTAAGCTTGGATCGTCCGCAACTAATTCCCGGCCATCTGAAAATACTTTAAACCACCTAACAATTTGAGCTCATGACAGAGTGTCATCACCATACAGCCTTTTCAATTTTTAAAAAGTTTCAGTAGCATTCTCACCGAGTTTTAAGAAAAAACTTTATTGTACAACGTTACTCATAATTAGTATCACTCATTTTTGTAACGCATAACAAAAAATCGTTTCACAAAAAGTTTGTTTACGTCTCACGTGGCAACAATAGACTAAAAATATTAAAACCTAATATAAATCAGCTGTTCATATAGCGGTATGTTTACTAGTAACTTTACAGTGTTGCCACTTTGGCTGCCAAAAAAACTAGTCTCATTACTGGTATATTAATATTCTACTCGTATTTTTTTTTTTTTTTTACTGGTAATGTTAATTTTGTTTTGAAAAATCCTTTAAGAATAAGCAAATGGAATTAGAAATGCAAACATTTTTTGTAAAACCGTAGATTACACCACTTCATATTAATTACATATTCTATACATAAATAAAAATAAAGCATCTAAGAAGAATGAAAATGTTCTTATCTACCTCAAGACGATAAACATCTTCTTTTTGTGATAGCCTACCCACGAATGGGAGACTGAATGAATGGTTATCAGTTCAGTGGGAAACTCCGATTCCGGAAATAGGCATGGTCGTTTTTTTTACGAATTCTGTACAAATTCTCGGCTTAATCTTTAATGTTTTAGAAAAAGCGGTTTTTGTAGCAGCATATTAACGCAAAGTTAACGCAAAATTCAGTGATTATCCGTTACCAGCATGAAACCTAGATAGACCGCTCTCATTCTGGGTAAAAATACATCGATATTCGGGGAGATTTGAATGCGGTAAACAACCGCTGGCTGAAGGAAGCATCATGAGTTACTTTATGAAAGGGGTTGCTTATTTCGTGCTCTGGTTCCTCCGCAGATAAATCATATTTTTTTATCATTCACATTTTCTCCGAATTGAAGAAGTAGAAAAGTTTATTAGTATCATTTATTAACCTACATTAAATTCTTAGGAAGTTATTTAATAATTCTACTCTTCTTTTATCAATTAATAAAATAATATTAATAATTATAAAAACAACCGCAGATAAGGTTTTGATATGGTATTTATTTCGGTTCATATACTTTTTTTTCAAAATTAGCTTTATCTATACTTATTTAATTAGAGTATTGATGAGTTTCGACTACTGGTAATTGGCATATAATATTATTTCTTTTTTTGCAGTTCATCCGTTTTATTAGTTTTCTGAATTCTTTCATAAATTAAATAAATTCTTCTGAATAAATCCAAGAATTTCTACTCTTTCCATAATTTAAAAAAAACAGTTTTGTTCTTTCACCCATAAGAATTTGTCTCTAGCTTATCTAACTAACTTCTATTTTAATTAATTTCAGAGGTAAACTTTGACGTATTAGTCAATTAGACTCAGATGTCAGAATGGAGAACATAATAGTTTAAACTTCAAGAACTTCCTTAATTACATTTCTATTTGAAGCCATTACATTCAAAGTTTTTAAAAAATAATTTATTTTTACTTTCTGATCTTTCGTAGAAAAATGACTACATATTTTATCTGCATCTTCTAATATACAGTTCTCAACATTGAGTAACATTCAAAATTATTTTATAAACGACTCTCGCTACTTTATGTAAAGTATTTTCCGGATGATACAACATAAAAAGAGGAAAGGATTGCTATCATTCATAAAATGAATTCATCGTATTTTATTATTACTTTCTGTATGAGGAATAGTTTTGAATTTTTATAAGAAGGTTATTGGATTTATACCACCCATTTCTCCATATCAGGTTAAAAATTACTGACAAATAAAAATAGAATTTTTTACAGATTAATAAAATTATATTTTAGAGAAAGTTGCAGTTACATTTTTACGGTCATTTTTATTTCAATTTAACAGTAAAAATACTACAAGAATAAGACAAAACCTGTTAAAAAAATATGCTGAAAGATAAAAATTAAGCTAACCTAATTATTGATACTTTACATAAAGCATCAACGCACGCACGTTACTGCACACAAGATAAATATAATTTAATCAATGAGGTGAGTATTTAATCGTTTAGCTCTCGTTTCAGCATTCTATATATCCGTTCAGTTAAATGGCATAGTATACTAAATAAATTCATTAATTTTTAATTGATTTAAGAGGCAGTTAAGTATATGATTATTTTTTATTGAAAAGATGCATTAACAAAAAGTTTTTTAAGAAAAAATTCACAAACACTGTTATTCCTTGAAAATATTAAATGAATTATCCGAACTCTTTCAGTAATAATTCAGAAAATATTTCTGAAGAATTTCTGAGGATTTTTCGAAAAAGTCTTGTGAAGTGTGACCTGTTCATATAGTACAAGTCAACAAGTGTTTTAAAAATATTGAAATTTTTTTTCTACAAAAATTTATCTTTCATACCGGATGAAATGTTTTTAGTGTAATAAAAAAAAAAAAAAACATGGAATTCTGATCACAATTATTTTATTTTGTTTTTTGAATGATTTAGAGAAAAGAAGAGTAAGGTAAAGCGTTTTATTTACGACAAAAATCGGAAAACTGAATACCTCAGTCACTATCAAGCCTCCAACTCTGGAAATTTTAAATATAATACCGTTTAAGGCATTTTTTTAAAAATTATACATTAAAAATAAAATTATCTTTGTAGTCTTTTAATTTTAAATGTTTTTAGTTTCCTTTACACCTTTTTTACAAGCCGCATCATCAGCTACTGTGGTTGTTATAAAAAAATAATCTGCGTTATTTTCCTAAAATTGGTTAATTAGCTTTCTGGGTGATTTAAGTCCATGATTTTATAAGGAAGCTTTTATTAATATCAAAATAATTAAAAAGCGTAATAATAAAAATAACTGTAATTTTTTTTTTAAATGTTAAATATTAAACGACGACTCATTTTAAAAATTCTGCAATGATTTCTTCCTTAGTAACTATCTTTTCCTGTAGAGATATCCTATCAGACAGCCTAGTTGGGCTATCTGAGATAATTCGTAGTTCAAAAATCTCAGATATATAAAAGGGTTAAGTACTTTGAAAAAGAATTCATTAATATTAATAATTTCACAGTGTTTCCACGTTTCACGCTATTAAATGAACTTAAGTATTTGATAGCTAAATAAAAAGATCTCTTTTTTATTTAGGTTGAACTGATCAAAGTTGAACGTCTAACTAGTTTTTTTATCACATTATTAACTATAAATAAGATCATTAAAATAAGCAGTTTTTTGTTAAGTAACAATAATTGACAGCTAAACACTGTACAGACAAATAATTGCTGCCAAAATACTGCACAAGATCTGAAATTCGATGTGTTCTACAGTGACGTGAATGCATTCTTATCCAACCAACAGATTTCATCAGTTTTAATGGAAATTTTTCACAAACATTTTTTTTTCATTTCGTTGTTGATTAAAATTAAAATTATAACACAATGAAAACACCGTTATAAATGTTTTATTTCTGCAGATAGCTAAAATATATATTTTTTTTAATTTCCGCCATATTGAAGCCGACTACAGAAAAAATTTAAAGAGTACATTAATAAGTAATCAGACTCTTTTCTTAAATTTATTTAAACAAAATAATTTTTAAATGTATAATTTATTAAAATTATGGAACGTTAAAATTTACTACCAAGAATATTCGTAATGTTAAAAAATTGTAAAAAAATGCTATTACAAATATAATTCCCGAATATTCCTGATATGTTTAACAAAGTCACAAATGAGTGTAATTATTTTTATATATCGTAACATTTACAACGTCAAAGGCAAAATTATACATTGAATGTACAAATATTAAAATAACAGAAATAATTTGGAAAAAAAATTATTTTGATTCTCTAATTTAAGTTACTACACTTCTAAAAAAAAAAGACCTAAGAAAAACAAAACGAATAATTAGTTGAATTATAAATTTTAAGCTTATAATAAAAATATAAATAATGGTAATGCGTAGAAATATATATGAGATACAGAAAATTACGTAACGATGTTTAATTCAACTCGGTTTTTTATTTTTTATTTTTATAAAATGAAAAAAACAAGCGCTCCGCGAAAATACATAACAATTTTAATTAAAACTTTCAGCATTTGTTTTTTTTTTTTTATCAAAGGATAAGAAACAAACGCTACACAGTTAACAAGCATTTCAAATACCCTAAAAAAATTAATCCATACCATTATACTTTGTGTTCTACGTCATTGCCTAAGAATTTTAAGCTTAATAATTCTCTTAATAATAGCATTAATAAATCGAGGGCAGCCTAATTTTAATCCAAATAATTTTTCAGTTACTTTTGAAATTCATTTTCATAACAAAGATTTTACTTATTAATTATGACTTTAAAAAAATGAGGAAAAGTAAAGTAAAAGTAACTTTTGGATTACTTTTTAATGTAAATCTGATTTTCGCTCGTGTTAAACGCGTAAAAATAAATTTAAAAATAAGTTATTTTTTCTTATATATATATTACGCTTATTTCTAATAAGCGTAATATTTTTTTCATTCTCCTTGGTAAATCTGTTCAAATTTAGACCGTCAGTTTTCTAGTTAAGAGCCACTTTTCAGGTCATATTACTTTTTATTATTTATTGTGTTTATTACTTATTATTCAGGGAAGGTTACCAATAAAAAACTGGGCAATTAAGCTTATTTTAAAATTAAGAATAAGAAATATGTGAAAATTAATTAAAAATAACAATTATTAGAAGAGTGAAGGAATTATATTTACAGAAAATATTCTATCGATATAACTTTCAGTTGTATTGAAACTGAAACTTTCAATAATATTGCTACGTAAGTAGCAGTTTCAATAAATGCTACTCAACGTTCCTGCTGCTTAATACAAGGAGCCAGCCGAATAATTTTCTTATAAAAGTGACTGTAAATCGCTCGATCTCGGGTAAAATATTTGATTAATCTTTATTTTACAAATGTCAATTCATCTACAAAATTTAATGAAAACAAATTCTTTTACTTAATTTATTTTCAGAATCTTTTTTTAATTTTAGTATGATTGTTAACATGATAAGGGAAATTGTACGTTCACCTCCGCAAGGTGGAATCGGGTTTTTATAAATAATAATGGTTATTTGTTATTAATATTTAATTTCTCTCGTCAGCTTACCAAAAATAACAAATCAGTTTTTTTTTTTTAGATTTAACTGAAAAATAGTTGACAATTGGAAAATAATTGATCGAAAATTAAGCTTGAGGAATGAAAAACTAATATTATGCAATAAATGGGTCATATCACACATGACCTAAAAGAAAAAATAAACTGCCAAGAAAGATCACAAAAGCTCAGTTATGCACAAAATACCACCAAAACAACATATAATAAAAGATGCATCTTAATAAATACCAAACTCACACATTACAAAACTGTAATCAGACTTATAATATCATATGGAAGCGTAACACTATTCAAACTAAAATCAACATTTACTACTCGGCAGAAATGCAAAGAAAAGAAAGAAAAATTCTAAGAATATGCATAAATAAAAGACGACTTACTGACGGGGGAGAATGGAGACTCATACCAAACCAAGAGGTACATAAAGACGTAGAATCAGCTCTAGACTACTTTAGAAAGAAAAGAATCTCCTTCTTTGGACACATAATAAGAACAGAACCGAGCAGGCTCGTCAGGAAACTGGTCGAGAATTAATGGAAAATGTCCAAAACACCGACCTGGACAACCGAAATTAAACAAGATATGCAAGAACTAGAAATCAGAATAGAAGATTTACGAAACAAAACCGACAATATAAAAATACTAAAAGAAGCAAACTCCAGATTTAAAATTAAAGAAAAGAAAACAACAACGACGGTTTGTTCAGAAGAACTCAAAAAAGCAAGATCTGACAGAATGAAGTATTGGGAAGCAATCAAGAATAAAAAAAATAAAAAGAAAAGACGAACCAGAGTTGACTAAAGTGGTCCAGTGTGACCTCAAAATCCTCAAAAAAAAAAAATTGATAATATATTTTTGCGCGTTTCATAAGGGATTTTTATTCGAGTTTGATTAAGTCAAAAAAAGAGCATTTTTTTAGTTTTCTCAGAATTTTTTAAAAACGAATTTCAATAATACAATGAAATTGCATATATTTATAGAAAATTGACTTTGGAATAAAATAATTTAAATTTTTAATGTTATTATAAAGCTAGTAGTTAATCTTCTAACTCTACGGCAAAATTATATTTCAAGCACTATTGTAAACATACATACAGTTATTACATAATACAGTTACATACAGTTATTATATACATAATACAGTTTAATAATTAATTTTATTAATCATGGCCCGTTGGTATTTACCAACATTTGTGTGTTTTTACACACAAACGTATTTTTTATTCACTGAATTATCAAATAGAGAAAACACTTCTTATAGACACTAAAATGAAATTATTATTAACTAAATAAACGGTGAGGAACTGTTCAATCGTACAACTATAATACAGGGATTACGAGTTACAAATAAAATTATAAAAATAAGAACTTTATACAAATCAAATGAATCTTTAGCCCAATCAATCGTGATAAAATTGCATTTTCATTGATTGTTAAGTTAAAAGCCGTAATGCTAACCGCACTTCCTGACGTATTGTTGCGTGCAAAAAAGGAAACCGACCTCACATCCTCATTCTTTAAGTCGAATGTCATTTTAGGTTGATTCGGAGGATAACATTAATCGTTTAATCATTTTAAATATTATTTTTTAATATTAAACGTTTTAATTTGAGAATATTCACATATAAATAAAATATAAGAAATCAATGTATTTTTAAAAATAATAACTCCTACATTACATAGTAAATATTTACGGATAAATCATTACCATATGTCTTTCTCCTTGGAATTTATTAGTTTACTTTTTCTTGTAGGAGGTTATTTAAATTAAACGCTAAAAAACTAGCTCGTTTTCAAATAAACATATGAAAATATTTTACAGATGCAATTTAGATTTTATGAATGGGTGTAAAATTACAAATTCCAGTAGAGTCGGGAAACAAAATCATAACTAAACCTGAATTAAGTTTATCGTGCGTAAAAAAATTTATACATTCATTTCAATATACCAAAGTGTGTAACTTATACATGGAGATATATAAACGTTATAAAATTTTGTTAGTTCTGACAGCAAGTAAAATATTGATTTTCAATAAAACTAAAGAAAAGGATTAGATTGGACGTAACTAACAAACCATCGTGTATTTCACAGCGAACAAATGCGCAATTTGCCATCATTCAACGCTTTTAACTACTTATCATTTGAAAGCATCCAAACATTATTAATACGAATAAACCGTTCATAAAGAACATCAAAGGTTACAGATTTATGCCCTATTTAAATGTTTTATGAAAGTGATACATACATGGTCTAATCGGGTTACAAAGAATAGTTGCCTACAACGCTACTAGAAGCGCTGTGAATAGTAACCTTCCCACTTAGTACTAAATTTAACAAGCTGATCTCTATAACGAAACTGAATTAATAAAATTAAAATAATGTACGAAACTAAACTGTCCATTGTGGAATGGTTTTAGCTCTACCAAAAGTTGGCAACGATTGGTAGGATTGGCAGTGACAAAATGCAAGTGCTACCTAGATCACAGCACGTTAGTTTAATGTACAAACAACACCACCTATGTAGGTATCATCTGTACTAGTCATATTAGACACTGCCAAAGGAAACTGCACAGTAGAAACGTTATAACATCTAGAAAATTTATATTTTGTAAATCTTATATGTATAAATTAAATATAATTTATATTTTATAAATTTTATCATTATAATATCTAGAAAATTTATGGTCTATAATATAATTATATTTTAATCTGAAAAGTATTTTATTCATTTATTTTTCTTGAGTCATTTTTAACAAAAATTCTTTTCTTTTAATCTTTAAAGTACAACAAATTTTGACGCAAATATTTAAAAACATTTTAAAAACTGATAACCTATCGGTTATTACTCTAACCTAACAATGATTTTTAATTTACATACTCTACCAAAAAAATGTTAATTGTGGATTATTATTTATAGGCTATTACCTAGATAAGATTACTTGTTATAATTTATAATTATTATTTCCAAAAATAGAGTTAAATAATATTTCGTTATCAAAATTTATCTTTTCAAAATAAAAAAAAAAACCAAATTGTTATTATACTCTTAATATAACAAGGCTTAAAAATAACTTTTATAGATATATCTGATTGCGGTTGAAATTTAGACGACTTCAGACGACGTCTTTTGCACATGGATATTCTGCTAAATTGGGTAATTATTTTGACACGCCTTAAAAATTAAATTGGGATCTTCCCTATATACTTTTTTTAAGGGAATCAAAAAATTGATATCTGAATAATTAAAATTTTCCAGTACGATGAAAAATGTATTTAAAAAAAATAATAACTCCTACTTTATATAGTACATATTTTCGGATAAATCATTATCATATGTCTTTCTCCTTGGAATTTATTAGTTTCCTTTTTCTTGTAGGAGGTTATTTAAATTTAAATTTATAGGCATTATAAAAATAAATTTATTTATTGTTCCTAAGATGATAAGATGTACGTATATTTTATCAATAAATAACGAACAAGATACAATTTAAATCTTTATTCTCGCTTTATCTTTCGTTAGATAAAATTTGTGCAGGTTTGTGTAAGTAAAATAAATCAAATTCACAAAGGGTGGAAAAATACCGTAGTAACTATATTTTCTCGATTTCAGTTTTTGATTTATATAAAATCCATCAAAATTTATTTAAACGTACTGAATTATTTATGAAGTCGCACACAATATTAGACGTATTGCAGATGAAATGCTCAACACATGTTATTCTCTAGAAAATTAAACATAACCCTGTACACTGAACTCCAAAGACTAATAATATTAGTAAAATGGGAATTGCAATCCGATTAAACGTACATAATTCTATTTATCAATAAATTTAAATCAGAATCGTTCAGCAATATTATTTTGCTCGTTTAGCAAAATAAAATAAAAATCTTTAATACTAACAAAAATCAAAACCATTACCAAAATTTTCAAATAATTAAAAAAAAATCATCAATTAATAAAGATTAAAGAAAAGGTTTATCTGTATATTATATAATAAATTGTTAAAATGAATAATTATCAGTCTTAGCAAACCAGAACAACTGGTAACTGTAATCATAACACATACAAATGTAGCAAAAATTAAAAAAAAGTTTTTGTTTGTATATTATTAAATAATGCAAGAAATTAAAAAAAATATTGAAAAAAATATTGCATTTGCAACATTAACATACCCTTTTTGGTAACAAGCGTACGCTGCTCTGTAATGAATATTTACCTGAAAAAAAAGAAATCATAATGAAATATTTAAATAATTTAATACATTTTTAAACACTTAACGGTTTTTGTACCTAAAAATCCTTTTTAATCTGAAATGGATGGTAACTAAAAATTTCAAACTGAAAATATAATAAATAAATAGTTTCACATTATCTAAAACTTCTTTTATATTCTACTAAGAGCCTGTATAGATATATCCATTTGAGAAACAATATTTAAATTAATTTTGATAACGAAACTAAGAGCTCGCTTAGAGATCGAAGAGGGGAAAAAATCATGCAAAAATTTGATATTCAGTGAAAAAATAAACTTATTAAATTTTAAACGAAATTATTTAAAATTTACTATTGAAATTAACAATTTAAAAAAGGAAAAGAATGAATTTGTGGGAAGGTATTACTTTACATACGGATAAAATTAGTACTTTACGTAACAATAAACATATAAAAGAAAATGAAAAAAAAAATAAAAACTTTATCGGTATATTTGATAATAAATTGTTAAAAGATGAAAAATTATCAATCTTAACAAATTAGAACAGTTGATACCGTAATGACTGCACAAAAATACAGCTAAATTAAAACAAGTTTTGACTTTTAGCTGTTAAAAAAATATGATGTGGATACCACATGACTTCCTTGTACGCCCATTAAATTGCACATACATATTTTTTTTAACTGAAAAGTATATAAAATTTTATTTCAATAATAACTTCTGATATTTTTTCAAAATTTTTTTTTACTGTTATTATTGAATTATTATTATTTATTGTAATTTTTTTTACAATCGGAGGTTAATAATTATTAATAAATCAATATATTTAAATTTAAAGAAAAGGAAAAGAAGTCTGATTCGAACCGATGTGCCTCCCCTTATAAGATCAAAATATTTCATTAATTAAAATTTTATTTGGCTATAACTCTGGAACCAATGAAAATAAGTTCCATTTATGATGTATTGTTGAAAAGCCCTCAACCAGGACTTATTACTGCAGTTAAGAAAAACCCCAAAATCCAAGTTTTTATTTGAATTTGGGCTTTTTTGAACACTTTTGGTTCAGTCGATTGCAATCAAAAGGGGAGGTGCACAACTAGATGTTACAACAGTCCTAAATCCAAAATTTCAATATCTTACGACTAATCGTTTTTGTGTTATGCGAGATACATACGTACGTACGTACAGACGTCACGCCAAAACTAGTCCAGATGGATTCAGGGATGATAAAAATGGATATTTCCGCTGAGATCTGACCGAAATTTTTCGTGATCACAATACTTCCTTTATTTCTTACAAGGAAGTAAAAAGAAATACATATAAAAAATAAAAAAATTGCAAAAATTGCATAAATTCAGAGAAAATCAGCTTTAAATGTTACCAATACAGTGGTCACATCTACATCGCATTTGGATTAGGATAATTTTATTTTATCTAAAAGTAATTTTAAATAATTAAAAATAAAAAAAAGATTTAATTTATAAAAATACTCAGCAGATAAGAAATTAATACTATTTGTATAAATTATACTTAGCAAGCTTTTAGTTTAGGTATTTTTTTTCCTTTCGCCAATAAAAAAAATTTTCAGCTGATTTCTAACAAAAGATTCTTCCCTTTCTTTAATATATTACATTAACAAGGAAAAAGAAACCCCTTTACAATTACTGTTATACTGATTAAATTAAGATCTAGTAATTCAAAGATTTATTTTGCCTATAAAATTATTGACATTATAAATGGATTTTTCGTGCCTGGTGCTTGACCTGTAAATGGTCTACCGGAAGTTAATAGATATTTCTTACACAACAAATGCAGGAAAAACAATTTTTAACAAATAAAATAACCTTACAATTAAATAACATCAGTCAGCATATACAAGCACATATGTTAAGAAATAATATAATTTCACTGTTAAAAACCTTAGATTATGATCCGATTTACAGAAATAAATTTTCACGATCTATGTAATAATGAGTGAACAGAGAACGAAAAACGAAGCATGATATTGCAGTTTAAAAATATTCCAAAAAAAAAATGTTAAAACTGTTAACAAATCTATTCATAAAATAATATATATAGGATTATCTATGCACAATTTCATAAAGATATATATAAATCGGATTATGAGATTACGTATGTAGCTTGCAGTAAATCAGCAATATAACACAACTACACTAATTCTCAGCCAATTATAAACATGACTTTGTCTTAATATTTATTAACCCAGAATAAAATATAAAACATGTTTATTGCTTTTCTACGAAGTCTTCTTAGAGTTTTAAATATAATTTCCTAACGTGAAATGAGCTTGTTCATAAACCTTTTTTCATAAAACGTTTGGAATCGATATCATGTCAGTGTCAATAATCCAAATAAAATAAATCGCAAGGCTACAAATTTAGACTATAAAGAGGTATTTAAAGGTTTCACAGTAAATTTAGTCCAGTTTATCCCGAGTGCTAACGGCTGTGTGAAATTTGGCCTTGTCGTAACGGAGAATCACATCTTTGATTGGCTGACGGTGCCTTTTTTCTTGCGGCTTTCACTTTGCCCAAAAGCTGACAGTAGTGTTTTGGCATTCACAATTCGATTTTCGTGGAGAAATATTGTAATAGGATTTTCCAGTCGGACGGTAGCGAGAACGTTTCCAGCTGACCAGCACATTTTAATCTTTACAGGTCAAGGCTCTCAATTTTTTTCTTATCCATACTCTCCGATTTCGACGAGAGTGTAGTGATGATGAACCCATATGTCATCATATGTAGCCTACAAAAATAATTACGGTGCTATTCGATGTAAAAGCTTATTTCTCCTCTATTGAAATCGGTTCACAATCCTTTTTAGATCATAAGTCTTTGAACCCATCTCACATAGACTTTGTGGAACTCAAGGTGTTTTGTGTGATAGACTTGGCATACCCATGACTGACTGCCACTTCTGAAACAATTTCACCAATCTTAAGGTGCCAAACGTCTTCAAAGAGGTCAAGGATCGATGAAATGAACTAATAATCACACTTTTCTTTAAACCCCTATTGTCACTCCCATTTTCTACAGCTTCCAGGTCTCCTTTAAATTTGTTGGTCTAGTCTAGATTTCGTACATGATAATCCCATATTCCCAAACAGCGCACGCAGTCTAGTCAAAATTTTTGAGGATATGAATCCCTTATTCTTAACAAACTTCACGATAATAAGTTTCGCAACCGACGATGGAATCTCACGCTCTGACATGACGCTAGTGATCAGATGGCCGCGAATGCCGAGGCGGCTGGAGTGTCTATCCATTCCCCCATATCTTCACCGTCAATTCCCTACGCAACAATCCATTCATGTTCGTACATGAAGACAAAATTCCGGTGCATATTTGACTGACCCTCAAAACTGCACAATAAAACTCTGAAATGAAGACCAGCAGTTTAAAATCAGTTTATTAACACACCGCACTAGTTCAGTTTAGAATATAACCACAGCATGTGCGCGCGCGCGTTTGTGTGATGTGTAAACAGTTTGAAACATAAACTATGATTCTTTCTAGGCTAGCAGTGTTACAGCGTATAATTCTTTATTTGAGTAGTGTACAAGTTTTAGATCGACCCATACAAAGTTTTCAACTGTTTTTTATTGGCAACACATGTTCTTCAACCTGATTACATAGTGAGAAAGGACAAATGGTAAAAAAGATCAAATAAGTAAACCTTAAATAAATCACTTAAAACTTCAGGATAGAAGTAATCATCTGATACTTGTTTTATAATTAATTAACGATGTGAATAGTAATGCGATAAAATGTTAATTGGATCTCCTACCACAGTCTTTGTTCCACGTGTAATAGATATCTGCATGTCATATTAAAAATGAAGAGAGTGGGGGTCACATTCTCCTTCAAACGCAGCGTAAGCGCAGAACAAGGATGTTTTTAAAACAAGTTACTACAATAGGAACTAATAAAATTAGATCAGAGGCAGTAGTAAATTGGATGAAGTCAAACGGTGCGTATTTTCAGTAAATCATTCTTAAAATCTACTAACTTAGTTATTAAAAAATGAGTTGTATATAATTTTTCTTTTCTTTTTTGTCTAAAAATTGTTAATTATATACATTTTCTAATTGGTTGAGTAAAACGGGAAATTGATTTCAAATTTCCAGGTTTTGTGAGAGCCGACCTCCGTGGCCTGAGTGGTTGCGTCTCAGCCTTTCACAGTGGTTGCTTTCGGAAGTCCCGGGTTCGAATCCCAGTCAGACATTGCATTTTCACACGCTACAAAAATTTCCATTAATCTCATCCTGTGAAGGAATACCTAACGGTGGTACCGGAGGTTAAACAAATAAAAAAAAGTTTTTGTGATAACTCGTGTTAGGGATTGTAGAAATTACATTTTTTTTTTTTTTAGAATTTAATAAGTTATTTGTTTACTATATGATAATTTTACAACAAGAAAATACATTCCAGAAGAAGTTTTCTAGCGCACTTAAAATTAGTCGAAGAGCTACCGGCTACCGTGACAAAGTTGTATCATCCAACTTTTCATCAGGAAAGTCGCAAGTTCGAATCCGGATCAGGCATAACAAGTATCATACGCTGTGAATTCTCCAATTCATATTACCACGCACAAGTTTCGCTCGTAAGTGGTGAATTAATCATGAAACCCTAAAAATACTTGCTACTTATGATTGAAAAAATGGCAGCTAAAGTTTCAAATTTGTTTTTTTTTCATAATGACGTTTTTTGTTAATTTTACAGGCTTTTGTAAATATTTTATACGAGAATTAAAAATCCTTATCAGCGAATGTGTATGACTTGTTTAATTTAAATCAGAAAATTATATCGTAAATGAAAAAATTAAATAATTAAAAATATAAAATACAAGTTCTTCTACATCTAACTTTTTAATCCAAATGAAAGCTCAAATATTAAGCCTACATATAAAAGCAAATTATTAATGGAATAAAAAAAATTTGTAAAAAAAAAGGAAGTACAAAAAAAACGTTATAATTAATGTACAATTTACTTAGCAAAAACTAAAACGCAAACTCCAAAGGAAAAACGGTTAAAAAAATGAAATAAAAAAACTGGCACGTAATTAATTAAAAGATTAAGTTAAGTAATTATTTAATAATCCAGAAAAAAATTAAATAAATGAAAAAATTGAAGAATGTTTACGTCACAAAAATTCCGTAAAAGTTAAAATATTTACAATTTTTCTGCGTTAAAGTAGTTTTTAGAAACTTATTTTTAGAAAAATAATCTTCAGAAAATAATAAAATTGTAGCTCACATGAAATAAATCACAACACAGTATCTTGCATGAATTTATACTTCCTAAATACATCATTATAGTATTTAACATTAGCGACAGACTGCGTTTTTCTGTAGTATACTTATTATAGTACAATGTACGCCATCTGTCGAGTTTATACAAAAACGCTTATTTTAATCATGAAAACAAGTTGATACCGCCACGTGATCTCAGATATTAATTCAACCCGCCTAATCATTTTACGATGTCTTATGCTTATGAATGTATACGCGCCACTTATTACAAGATTAACATGTTTTATTACCATATAATATTACTTTACCGTACTTTTTATCGTATTATGCAATAAGATGTATAAAATAATATCATTATCATTGGTTCTTTGAAAAGAATACATAGTTTCAATAAAAAATACTCATGAGCCGTCTATATCAGTAACATGCTATATTTATACGATAAAAAATAAACTCGATAAAAATAAATCATCTAACACAAAATATGATAAAATTAAATCTTACAATAAACATAAATTTAGTTATTCGTAGCTGCAACGTATGTACTGTTATAAAATAAATAATCCATGCATACACGTTTTTTCTTTACATATCCCTTAATATCGTTACACTTTAGTTTTATATAACAAAAATTACTTTCCTAAATTTTGTAATTTCTGTGAACACTCCTTGGATTTTGATATTAAACAATGTGTTTTAATAAATATAAAAAAAAAATCATTCGTAGAAAACTACTATTATTTCTTTACAACGTTAAAAGTAAAACGATAGTTTTAAACATTTTACAGTCAGTCATTTAACTCATTTCTAATTAGCAAAAAATAATGTACACATTCATGAAATTATATTACACATTTCTTCTCACTACTCAGCATTTTACGAGTAATGTTAAATTTATTTCATATTTATTATAGTTTTCTCACACCTAAATGAAACGTTCAATATTATTACTCAGGCAAATAGCAGAAAATCAAAAATTAAATTGCTCAAAATAGTGAGAAAAAGAAGAATATCCCCTCCCTTTTTCCTGATTATCTATTAAATTCTACTTAGACTTTACTTTCATTCTATGAGACACTACTTTTGGCTTATTTTCGCGCGCGCGCGAAAACCGGCCAAAAGTAGTCTCTAAATGGATATTCTTTTTATATATACATAAAACCCGTCGGGTTAGTCTAGCAATTAAACTAGTCATCGCAAAATCAGCTGATTTTCAAAGTCAATAGTTCTAAGGTTCGAGTCCTTGTAAAGGCAGTTACTTTTATATGAATTTGAATGCTAGACTGTGGATACCGTGTTCTTTGGTGGTTGGGTTTCAATTGACCACACGTCTCCGGAGTGCTCGGCCTCAGTTTGTTCAATACTACACGTTTACCGATACATTTACAATTACACGCCAGACTGCGCACAGATATCTTGGAATCTCTGATTCCAACAGTTGATGTCAACAGAGTACTGTTGACATCATGTCACTGTGCTGTTACTCTGTAACTTTTTTTTCTTTACGTCAGGGACCGTCATTACTTGCTTCAGAGGATGAGATGAATGACGAGTAACATGTGAACGCGCCATGACTCACCGGAATTCGAACCCGGGACCTCCGGATGAAAGGCCGGAACGCTACCACTCGCGCCTCAGAGGCCGGCAAGGTTACTCTGTAACCTGATAAAAATAATAGATTTTCATTGTGATTCACGAAGTGTTACCGGTATTTTCTGAGCTCATTACACTAGCGAAAATAATGAAAAGTGCTCATATAAACATGGGACTGGAAACGCTCCGTTAGCGAGTTACGATTAGCGAAAGTTTTCGCCCTGATTCTTGGGCAAAGAGCGAAATAAAACCATACTGAAATTCTAAGAACCAAAATTAAGGGTAAACTTGATGGTTTCTTATGGTTTTTTAAACCTGAAAAATTGAATAAAACAGTTTATAGAACCATATAGTAGTAGTTTTTATAATAGCCGACGTAAAACGGAAAAATCTGTTGTCTAAAAACACATTTTTTTATATTTGCAATACAAGAATTTTTTTAAGTGACTAATAAATGTATAAAATTTATTATCAAAACTTATAGAGAATTTAATTAGAAGAAAACTGATGTAAAATAGCCCAATAAAATACACATAAAACTTCAAGAAATTTAATTTTATTGCTAACACTAACTGTATGAAAACTTTTAAATGTTCTCAACTATAGAAAATGAAGTTATCATACAACTGATACAGTATTAAAAAGATAAAAATGTATCGGTATATTTAATAAAGTTTGCAGTAAATTTTCAAAACTTTTTCCTTTTCTTCAATACATTTTGCTGCACGCTTTCGGATTGCTAGCGTTGCTCTCCGCAATTCTGCACGAATTTCCTTAATTATATTAATTTTATTTAAATATAGCTAAATTATAAATATAAATTTATTCTTATCAGTATTTCGCCATCAAACTACAGCGCCGGTATTTTAACTCATTACGTCCGTCTTGCTTATTTTGGGGATAAAGATCTCATTTTTGTTACTCGAACTCGATATTGTTTTACACTTTTGTTCTACTACAGAAATTAAATTTTAACTACATATTTTTACACCCCAGTAATGGATTTCAAAATTAAGTTTAAAAGCAAAATTGTCTTCTATATATTAAAAATATTTGGTAAATAAACTAAAAAAAATAGTTTTTAGGTAGTTACTCAGTAAATATTTAGTTATTAGTTGTTGGAGTCTTAAAACACTCACCACATCAAACGCCATCAAATGAGCCCACCCGGAACCGACTTCTATCATTCAATTCAGATACACGTTTTGAGGGAATATACACTCAATAAAAGATTTTAGATCTTATTCCAGGAAAATCGAGAATCTACATTAGTGTGAATTGATAATACAGGAATTGATAACTGTTGCAGTTTCCCACCGAATTTTTAAATAGCCTCGAAATGAGTGGTTTGCCGCCACACATGTTGACTTTAAAAGAAGGTAGCATTATAATATTACTGCAATATTTGAATCCGACGAACGTATTATTGAATGCACGGAGACTAATAATCAGAAAAATGTACGACAACAGTTTGGGCGTGGAACTTATAACAGATGTGAATATTGAACATCGGGTACCTCCGTCTCGAACTGAATCAACGCCGTCTGATAACATTGTCCAATTTTCTTTTAAACGAAGACTATTTCTATACAGTTGGTATTTTGTATGACCATCAACAAGTCCCAAGTACAATCTCTGAATCGATAAGGAATCCGCCTACCTGAAAACCAGTTTTTAGCCGCGGACAATTGTACGTTGCCTTATCATGCACAAAATATTTTTTTAATAAATGTGAAGGTGGAGATGAAACCCAAGGGTTGACGGACAGCTAATGTTGTTTGGAAAGAAGTCTTATTAACCGCAGAGTAAATTATTTATTACAACTTAAGTTAATTTATTTACTGATGCCGCGGAGCAGCACTGGTTTCCCTTATTTCCTTAATGTAATTGATTTTTACTTATCAATTATTTTTGTTAAAAACGAAAAGGCTTACGGATTGTATTTGTAGTACTGATATTTAGTGGGCTGCAAAATGATATATAACTATTAATAATTTTTTTGTCGATTAAAATTTAAATATTAGAGATCAGTTATTATGAAAATTAGAAAAATTTTGTATATTTTACAAATTTTTAAACTTATTAAAAGAGGAAAACTAAAATTTCTACTTGCCATTTACGTTTACGATAGTATTCAGTCGTATTAATTAAATTCTTTCATGATATTTTTGGACAACATTCTTTACCAATAAGATGAAAGCTTAACGATTCATTTTATAACAACGGTAAACACTTGAAACATGTTTTCCTAATTCCCTTTCCTACTAAAATTAAAGTAATATTTAGCGTTTATCAAAGAATTTGTAAAAATCGCTACTACGTTCAGTCACATTTTCTAATTGTGTGTCGGTGGAAGGGGGAATCAACTTTTATTTATATTTTGGAGCCTCCTGAATACGATTCTGCAATGTTTATATAAATATATATAAAACATATTTTCGTCCACTCTAACGGAAACAAATCTTAACAGATTTTGACGAAACTTGGTGGCGTGATGTAAACCTATCTGGAATAGAGACCCATTAATCGGTTCACAAGAACCGTAGTTAAGAGTCAAAAAACGGAGTTTTTGGGTAAAATACAGCTTTTATTCGTTTTAATAGCCATAATTTTTAACCGATTTTGACAAACCTTGGTGGAATGTTGTAAACCTTGTAAAAATAAATTCCTATTGACTTTCAAGCATGATTACAGGAACCGAAGTAAAGAGTAAAAAAACTGGGTTATTGAATGCGTTTTCAAGGCTTTCATGTTGTAACTTGAAGGGTGATATGTTAGAAAGCAAAATTACATTTTTTCGAGCACCACTAGCTGCGAGCTGGTTTCCTAGTACTCTCAAAACATGAAGTTTTTTTTAGTACAAATCAGATTCTTGCAAGCACCGCTAGGTTAGAGTTAGTTTAGCTACAGCACTTTAGTTTCGTATAACAATCCAACATCTGATCTGATATGAAAGAAAGGTATTGGTGTCCAAAAAATCAGGTCTTAAGTTTTAATCAATTTAAATATTTTCTTTTTTCTGAGCATGGCTCCAAAACCAACAAATTATACGCAACATGAAACTGCGACGTTGGCAAGTAGCAGAGTTAATTGGTTCAATTACAACTCAATACATACGTGAAAAGGAGGAAGAAAAAACATATATACATATATACACACACACACACACACACAAGTATAATGTATTAATACAATTCACAGTAGCTTAGTATATGGTAGTAACATAACATGAAATACAAAAAAAAAATCACTGAAAGCAATATTATTTTCAAAAATCATTACAACAGTGCAGCATTATTTCTTTATTAATTAAAGACCGGAAATCCACCTTTCCAATGCACTTACTGCAACCACAGTTATTATTACTTTTAAAACGTTTTTAAAATCTAATTTAAACTTATATCCTTGTGGAAGTTCCCCTCTACCGCATTTTCTCATCCACAACCAATCTTTTTTTCTTATTCTCCTCGTCCAGCTTGGGTATTCCGGTTATTACCCATTTTCTATATATTAGATATTTCATTCACGAATTAGGAGAATCAGAAAAGAGGTGTACTGTAACGATCATGAAGACACTGTTTATCATAAGCAAGGCGCCAGCTGATCACTTTCTATTGTAACGAATTTTTTTTAGACAGTCCAAAACCGCGTAACTTGAACTTCCAGATAAAATTATTCATTAGGCAGTTAATATGAAATATTTATAATAACCTTTTTCGTGAGTTTCACACGTACCTAAATTTATAACAGACTAAAAAGTAATAACAAAAAGGTTAGTTTTATGTAATTTTTCATTAACATTTGAAGATAGAAATCGGTATATTAATTATCTTTCTTACCAAGGGTTGTCCTGCAATAGACAAAATCCAACCGGTTTGTTCCTAGGAACAAAACGGTTATCTTATCTTACAGAGATTTCTTTTTGTTACTTTTAAAACCTCATGGGATCACTTTAGTTCAATTTCTGGGCCAGTCCATTTTCCATTTTGTAATCGGTTCTTCTTATTTCCGAATCGTGTGAGTTGTTTTATTCTTGCTTCCTTTTTTTTCCCACATCTTTTTGAGGCTTTCTAATCTTTGGCGCCTGTCCTCGTATGAATACGCCCTATTGAATTTCTTTTTGATTTTAGGTTCAAATGTTATCATATTAGTTTTAATTAGTTTGTCGTATTTTCCAGATTTTGTGATTAGATCTTCTTTGAAGATTCTTAACTCTTCCATATCTTTTCAGACTTCCTTTATCCATTTCGGTTTTGCTGTTCTTTCCCAGTATAAGTTAATTATTTGGTTTGCAAGTCTGGTGTTTTCTGCTCTAAGTAGGGACCCCAAGAATGAAATTCTTTTTTTCTTGAAGAAATTTGCTAGCAGGGTTATCATTTTATTAAGAGAGGTTAAGATTTTATTAATAGCTATTATAAATGAAACAGAACTATTTCCTCATATATTACGTAGAACGTCATTCATTCCATAAAAGCTTCACGTGATATTCGATAAAAAAAATTGGACAAGGATATTCGTAAGAAACCATGATTTGTTATATTGTAACGTCGGATATTACATAAGAATTCTCAAAATTTTAATATTACAAACGAATCGATGAAAAACGTTCCAACACGAAAACGAATAAATTTTTCGTTTACAAAAAAAGCTTAAAAAAAATAAAAAACGTTTTATACTAAATCAATCGTTTTAAAAAAAAATCATCCGATATTTACTCCAGTATTTCCTTGGAATTAATATTGAAAAAAAATATATATATATATATAAATAGATACGAAAACACTTAGTTTTGAATTATTTTTTTTTTAGAAAAAGAAACATTGATTATGTTCTACAGTACCAACTGATGTATTGTGAATAAATAATTAAGTAGAATAATTACTCTGATAAAAAAATGTAGTTATTCAAAATGAATAACGGCAGTCAAACCAATAAATCTTTATTAACTGCTATTCTAAAACTATTATTTTAGTAATATGTTTAATGCGCTAAAAACGTAAGTATATTATTTAAAACTGTCATTAGTTCAAATAAAATTTCGGACAGCCATGCAGGTTTAAATTAAAAAATCGGAAACAAATCAATAGGAGAAATATATATTTTTGTGTGCGTACATACACATCCGCGCACGCACACACATACATCAATTTTCTTATTTTTTTCAATTTTTATTATTTCAGAAAAACTGTACATATAATAAAAATTGTGAAATTTATTTCTTCCGTAATTACTTTCACGTTTCATTTTATAAAACAATAATTTCACCTAAAAACGTAATCTATTCATTACCTCGTAAATGAATGAATATTTATGTATCATTTTTGCATAATGTATATTTTATAACGAATAAAAAGTTATCACGTTACGAAAATATATTAAAAAACATATAACATAACGTGTTTATAAAACTGTTATCGTACAATAATCTAAAATAATTTAAGGCTGCTATTATAACTGTTATCATCACGTATGATAAGACTATAGTAATTAAATGTCAGTTTAGATTTTCTTCTATTGCGTGTAGAAGCTAATTTAATTCAGACCAATTTGAATCTTGCACAATGGTTTCATCACTTTACAAGGTAAATACTTTATTAAACACTCTTGTATTATTATACCTATTTTTAGTGTAGAACTAACATTATTTGCAAAAATAGTTTTAAAAGTACATTAAACATAGAATAAAACGTATCTGAAATCAAAAAGGTTTTAGAAAAAATAACACAAAATGTTTACTTTTTAAACTATTTAATGCATTTTACAGCATTTTGGGTGAAATTTCCATAAATTGTTAGTTCATTAATTAATTTGTAAAATAATTCATCGTTATAGTATCCAATATGTAACATACATATAATTACATCACAAATCTTGTTATTTCAAACTTTTCATATTCATAAAACAAGGAAGATGTAGCTCGTTATGACAATTGCTTGTTGTTTTCTTGATGCGATAGTCTAGTACAACATTCACATAATTATAGTTAAGATGTTTATGCTAATTATACCTATTAAGTAAGAAAGAATTCATTTAAACCAGTTAAAAGTGTTACGTAACGATGGCAAAGTTTAAAGATTTTATCATGAAAACTATATAAAGATATAAAATTCAAATGTTAGTTTAATTGTTTACTACTCGGAAAAAAGATGTACAAACTATGTTGTTTAAAATTGGTTGTATTAATAACAAATAATAATAATAATGTATTTATATTTATTATTTACACGTAAGAATTGTATAATAAATACTTAATATTAACACAAAGGACCTTACTGATTCGAAAGAATTTAGATATTTATTATGTTGTTATTTACACAATCTACTAAGGTGTTATTATGTAGTAAAATAAATCAAGTATTCTTAGTACCGTAGAACAATTTTTCACCATGAGCATTAGCTACGAACAGTTCAAAATGGTTACTTGAACCGCTAATGCATTGTGTTTAGTATTCATGAAATACAATTAAGGATACGGTTTAAAGTAATTTTTAAATCCAGTATTGTAATATTCTCCTTAAAAGACCTATAATTTATTAGCTGATACTAGAAAATGATCGAACGGCATGAAAAAATCAACTCACATTTTTTTTTTTATCCTATCATGTAACCGGTTACGGAAAGCTTTCTACCTCCTAAACGTGCTTTTAGAAAAAATAATTAAAACAGTTCATATCAGGGAATATTTTATAAAATGATTGCTGAATTATTTTATTACTAATACACGTATATGTTATGGTCGGGCAATATTTTTGTCTCGTATTGCCAAAAAAAACGTTGATTGTAATCATTAGCATACGTCGCTTACAAGAATATAGATCAAAGTACTAGTGGAAATAAAAATCGAAGACAGACGGTAATGTTCTTACAGCTTCGTTTATTCATTTCCATAAATATATTAACCAAAAAACTAAAATAAAAATCTAAAATTGTGAATCATTAAATAATGTAATAGTCAGGTGATTGCACAAACTGTGCGCCGCGGCACCTCGGGGAGCCGTGGCCTCTTCACAGGGGCGCCGCGAAATATTGTAAAAGCTTCATAATTAATTGAACAAAGACATTTATAATTTTATTAATTTAATGTTAATAAAGTAAAAAAATAATGAAGATACACGAATTTTATTATTTTTATCTCTTACTTACGAGTAGTCACACTTTTACTTAAGGTAGGGCGCCATGGAAAAATTTTAATTGAAAAATTATAATTAATGACTCTGAAAAGTTTGGAAACTACTGTTATAGTTAATAACAAGATTCGATTTTGATAATTGCCGGTTTAAACATTTCGCACGCTATTGTAAGTGATTTTTCAATTTTCTTAATTATTTTAATGCTTCGTTAATCATGTTAAACCAATAAAAATAATATGTAAAATATCTTTATTTTGTACTGGGATCTTTGTAATATCATGTATTCTTTCATTCTGGACGTAATTCAATAGCAATCATGCTATTACATGTAAATTCTGAGTTACTTGTACAGAAAAAACTTTACAATTACCAGTCAAAAGAAAATTCTGCACCCCCTCCCACTACAAAATAAGCCTAATATTATAATTTATAAAAAAAAACACGTTTGAAGTTTTTGATATAATTTCAGCAGCTACTAAAATACAATTTTATTTTATAGTAATACCTCATTATTATCTCAGTGCTATTATTAAAATAGTGTCACAAGTATATTCTACCTCATTTTACTGGAAAGAAATCAGATATTACTACAATAAAATAGTGAATTAAATGATTTTTTATTTATTTATGGTTTTTCTTTTTTTTAAATTTTCAAGATACAATTAATACAGTATTTTTTTCTATAAAAGAAAACGAATTTCTAAATAGTGTAGTATAAAAATCTCAATTTTAAAAACACTCTGACGATACTATCTTACTAGAGGTGCGATATTACCGTGAGATGCCACATAATTCCCAATTACGCAACATCATCTTACTCGTACATTACATCGTATTGACAATCTAGCTTCAGGTAGACGTTAAGTAAACGTTCGCACTTAAAACTAAACAGAAGTATTGTAGGTAAAAAATTACTATCGCAGAAAAAGTGGCTCGTTCTAAAGTCTATGGAGTTTGCTCGGAAGTGTTTTGGGTACACAAAATGTATCTGGGGAAAAGATTTCGCCTCAGCGGTTAAATGATTATCCCCAACTTAGGATCTGAGGTAGCAAAAGACCTCGCAATTATCAGAATGGTGATCGCCACGGCTTAGAACTTTATATTTTGTGCTCAACACAAATCATAAAGAGAATGAAATCGTTTATTTCATTTGGGTATGCTCGAAAATTTACACAAAGTTAGTCAAAAAGGAAGCTTTCATTTCCAAGCAAGACGGCACATCACCGAACTACTTTTTAAAAAAATCTGAGATTTCCTTCATGAAAGTCCCGAGAATAGCAGCTGGAGGTTGAACAAGGTCACTTCACGGCTATCATGTCGTCCTATTTGACCCTAATTTTTTTTATGCGTTTCATTAAAGATCAAATGAATCTGCTAATTTTATTGAACCTAAAACCTAAATAACCTCTCAAAACTATAGAAGTCAAAAATTAAATTCTAAAAATTCAATTAGGAATGAAATCAATTTCAATTCAGTTATCTGACATCATAAATGGCAATCAATCGAACTATAAAGACAATTTTGTTTTTAAATCTAAACACAAATAGGGTCTAGTCATGTCTAGGGTCTAGACATCAACCCACCGGGTTGGTCTAGTGATGAACGCGTCTTTGCAAATCAACTGATTTCGAAGTCGAGAGTCCCAACGTTCAAATCCTAGTAAAGGCAGTTACTTTTATACGGATTTGAATACTAAATCGTGGATTCCGACGTTCTTTGATGGTTGGGTTTCAATTAACCACACATCTCAGAAATGGTCGACCTGAGACTGTACAAGACTACACTTCACTTACACTCATACGTATCATCCTCATTCATGCTCTGAATTAATACCCGAAGGCTAAATAGGAAAAAAATGGGTCTAGACATCATAGGCACATGGGTGCTAATCTAGACATCGGATGGCCAGGGTTCCGCTTGTATATTTGATTGGCCGGAGGTAGACGCATTGGTATCGAGTCTTGATTAGTTATTGAATTTTAAAGTAATGTTAGCAGCATCGCTGTCGGTGGGCTGATGGTGTCTGCGCTACTTACGGTGTGATAGTCCATGCCGCCGAGAGGTGTGGGCACTGTCTTGCCGACGGCTGGCTAGTTGAATATGATGAAGAGTAAATGTTACGCCGGACTCTGCAATAGAGCTGAATGGGAGCAAGAGGTCTAACCTCGACTACCTGGTAGACCAGACCGGAGTCCAAATAGTTGCAACTAAAGTCTTTAGTCTTTCAATTCGAGCAATTGCGATCAAATTAAGGAGACTAGGTCTAAGTTATCGTTGTAGCGACTAACACATTTTTGTGGTATGCTTTAGTACTGAATAAACTCATTTAAATTACCAAAGTTGAGACGTTTACAGTCACTTATAGTTAGATAAAAGTATTGGACTAGGCGCGGGGTTCATGATTCCGCGAACGCGGTTAACCAGTTCAGAGGGCAGCGATGTAGGATAGAAGAGAGAAGATGTCCGAAAGAAGCCTTCAGCGAAGGCAAAGACAGAGCTAAAATTCATTGGTGTAAATGTCTACCGAGGCACTTACATCGGTGGCATCCCAAGTGAGGCCTGGCTGATGACTGTGAGATATAATCAGTTAGGGGGTCAAAAGACGCCTCCGTTAAAGCCCATCAAGGCTATGAACAGAGGGGGTGTGACAACCGGATCGTCACAAAGTGGGTGTCTCCCCCTACGGGGGGTGTGATGCGGGGATCGCGCTTCGGCGAATCAGTTAACTTGATATTTGAGGGTTGTAAGTTATGGTAGGTCCTCGTGGTTGGTAGAGGCCATACGAAGGCGATAATAGGTTATGTAAATACACTGATGGAAAACACTGCAGAGGCATTTGCATCGATGGCATCCTGACAGAGGCCGAACTGATGATTTTGTTGTGTTATCACGTTTGAAGGGTCTTAAACCCGGTGGTCTTTCATTCCTAATGGATTCTATCCCATTAGGGCTAGGAACGAAAGGGATAGTGTGGCGAATGGATCGTCGTAAGACGGATTTCTGCCCCTGTACGAGTCAGGATGTTAACAATATACTGCAGCAATTTTTGTGTACTTCTTCTGTTTGAACCTTAAATAACTTACAAGCAAATTACTCATATAAAATGTTTACTGGATGCTGATTTTGTATTTGTGTTTTTTTTAAAGTAAAACTGTCGGTTTCTTAAGACGGTAACGAAGCATTATATATAAAGAGTATAAAGCATTATGAATACATTGTTATTATTCTTCTTAAAATTCTATGTTCTGTTTCCTTACAATGGTTAAAATATTAATATTGATAAAACTTACTTTGTTAATTTATCCGTCTTTATTCATCGTTCATAATGCATAAATTTATTTTATAAATATTATCACGTTTACGTTTGAATAGAAAACTAAACAAATAAAAATCAACTTTTTTATAATTTAGTGGAAGTTTGTAAAAATAAATTCTCTTTCAAATTATTGAATGCATAAAGTAAATCTTAAATAAGTCTACTAAACTATATTATTTCTTTAAAGTATAATTCTTCGACTACTAATAAAAAATAACTAAAACCTCTGATTTAAACCAGCGGGAAATTTTCGTAAAACAACCAATTATGAAAGAAAAACAGTAAATATACAAATCTTCTTAATTTTAGTTTTAAATAAACCCTTAAACTACGAATACGTTTCTACATCTTTAAACAAAACAATGTATAATTATTGAAATTAAATAAATGGAAAGCTGCCAAAACATTAAAAAATTATTAAATATAATTATTACAATATCTATTTTTAAAATAAAGTACTTTTCAATTTAATTATTATCCTAAGGAAGAAATACTGTACTACAGTACTTAGGATTATTTAAATATTAGAAAATATTAAAAGAACATGAATACCATTTACTATACCAATTATATAAATTAATCTCTATAACAAGTATGACGTCAATATATTTCAATAATGCAAAGATAATACAATTACGAAATACTGGTATGTATGTTACTGAACTTATCAAACAACTACAAAGAGTTTTAATAATTAACTTTTTCTCATTGATAATTTTGAAAATTATTTTTAAATTTATCTACTTAATTTATTTTTTCTTATCTAAAGAAAACTAAGAAAAATGTTTTTGAGTTTATTAAATCAGAATAAAATCAATATAAATTTAATCTTATTCTCTCCCCTAATCTATCACTAAGAAAAGAGTCAGGTCAATAACTTGAATGAGTTGATTTGAAAATTAGGAAGAAATATAATTACAGATGTTAAAATATTACTTTCCAGTCTAGCGCAATAGCTGTAGAAGGGAAAGTATTGTAATCGGTTCAATTTGGGAATATACTTTTTTCACCGGATCTTGACGTTTTGAAACTTAAGAAACCCAAAAACGAATGGAAATTTTCCGGATGTTCGGTTTTACGTGTGCGTATTCAATTTCTCACATCTTATATATCCATAACTGCGGAACCGATTTGCTTCTGTATATGAGGAATTGATGCCAATAAGTTTTCAACTTAAAAGGTCAAGGTGAGGCTACAGAGCAAGGTCACCCTCAGTATCGCGATTTCATCTTTTTAGGTCTTATATCTCCAGAACTGCTGGACCGATTTACTTGTACATGGGGCATTAATGGCATTAAATTTTCAACTTAAAAGGTCAAGGGGGTGAGGCTGTAGAGCAAAGTCACCCTCAGTATCTCGAGATTTCGCCTAATTAAGGTCGTATTTTTCTCAGGCACATATGTTAAAAATTAAAAAATAATATTTACAAAATAATTTTTTTCCAAAATCGCACCCCCTCCACAAAAAAAAAAAAACATTCTCTAAACTAGTGGCTAAGTGGGTATACTGCGTCAATTGTACCCCCAGTCACCACAAGGGACGCTAGTGTAGCACTGACGTACAGCTGTATAAATATGTGAAATTGTGTGTGTAAGTCGTGCATCAGTAAAAAGCCGCGTGACCGGAAAGTCCTACAACTGTGTTGCCAGCTTTTTTTTTTAATTTTTATTTTTTTTTTAATTAAGGGATTTTATATCTCGAAGGAGATATGTTAATGAAATTTTTATTCTTAAATGTTTCTTAGTTTATAGAAAAATAAGATACGTTTTAAAAATTATGTCAGTGAAAAATATATGAAAAACAACTTTTGAAAAACCGCACTCATAAAAATTTTTAGAATTATATAAAATCTTTCTAAATATTTTAACACTGTAGCTTAAATATTTTTGATTAAATTAGGTTTTATTGCAAACAAAACATTATTTAAACTTTATAAAATTAGCATCAAATAAAATCCGAACATACAATTACAATTTGAACAGTTTTGTCACTTTCGATTCGTTCAAACTATCAACTAGAAATAAACGTAGCTAAATTTGCTTTAATAAAATGAGATCTATAGAATGCAAACCATTTTAGACTCTTATCACCGTAATTGGATAAATTACACAATTTTTAAAATTAAATGCGTAACCTGGATTTTAAAAATGCTTGTTGTTGATAATGAACAGTTTTAATTACTTATTTCACAATTGAGAAGTAGGTTATTCAGTTTTAATGAGTTCTCAAAGAAGGTAAAGAAAACTCATTTTAATATTTTCTTTAGAATTCATTTACAAAATCTATTAGGCATACTCTAAGGACCGAATAGTTTTTCACATACTGCGGAAAACTCCTGATAAATACAATGATACTTCCTAACAGATTAAAAATTTTATTGGAAAACTGTTTCCAACTGTTCTTTAATAAAAAATTATTCGCCTTTTAAAAAATAAATTTTATATGTTGTTTCTGATAGAAATTAAAAAATACATTCTTAATCTACTGAAAAATTGTTGAAAAATTACACCGTATTCAAAAAAAAATGTTTTATTTTTCTATTAAAACAATAATTTAACTAATAAGTTAATTATTTGGCTCGTAGTTAATAAATTTTATTAAAGTAAAAAAGGAACTTTTTAATCTGTTATGTTTATTAAATGATAGTACAAGCCGTATCTTGCTCAACTCCGCGAGAGCTAAACTTCTCTTAGACATCCAGCAGTTGTTTACGCAATCAATGTAAATTATTTATTAGTCTTTTTTCGGGGGGGGGGGGGGGTTAAGGAAACGGAATAAGGTTTTCTTTAAGAAAAAATAAGCAATGATGTAATGGAAAAAGTAATTTTAAATTTACCACTGAGGGATGGATTAAATTATAAACTAGGCATACACCGGAATGTTCCGGATATCGTTAACCAATTTTTTTTTTATAAGCTAATTAAAAAAATAGCTAGTTTCGTAAAAATGTATCTAATAATTATTTTAAATCAAAAATAGTACTTTTATTTTTATTCAATAATTTTCAGGTATTTTAATTTTGCTTTATTGTTTCAAAATTGTAAAAAAGTAATTTAAACGATTTAATTGATTATAAATAACATAATATACGTAGTAAGTGAAAAATACAAAGTCCACCGGGATTTAAATCCAAAACCTTCCAAATAATACACGATAACGTTATCGCTCGGCGTGGTAGTAGTATAAATGAAAAACAATGTAGCCTATTATTACATTTTAGGTAGATTATTACATAAGAAAGTTACCTATTGTAATGGGTACCATGATTCGACTTCCGGAAAATACGACATATTTTCGTGTTTACATCCTCCAGTCCCCAAAACCACCGTCAGTTCAAAAGTTTATACATATATATTTATATGTAATATTATTTCACTTTCTTGTGGACACAATCACTTGTGCGCCAATCACTTTCAAATTGATACATAAAATATAACGACCAAAAATCTCGGTCAAATACGTTAATGGGCTAATCGTACCATTGTGGTGGAAATGGGGGGCTTTTCCGAAAAAAAAAATCACCATAATTTTCTTATTAAGTAAAATATCGAACTCGTTTAAAGTTCCTACTATTCTTTGGATAAGGGCCTAAAACTTACCTAAGTAATGTTTTTTGATATCAAAATTAACATTGGCCCAAGGGGTGGAAAAAATGGAGTTTCGAGGAAAAATATCATACCTCCTTTAATAGGCACACTATCGAATTGGTTTAAAGTGGACGTTAGTCCTATAAACATTACCTAAAACTTTTCTCTGTAACAATTTTTAATATGGCCAACCCTTTCGGCAAGGGATGACCAAAAGTTTGCTGGAATTGTAAGAAGATGGTGCTTGTCGTATGCTAAACATGTGAAAATTTTTTCCCATACAACCATTGTCGTATTGACTAAATTTGAAGTTTTTCTTAACTTTTAAGGTGGAAATCTTTTTTATCCCCTACTTAGCACCGTTGAAATCTACCTCCGCCTTCCGGCGTGCCGAAAGGAACTTTTCTGAATTGAGAACGATTTAGTAAGATTATTCTTTCATATCTGATTGCCTTAAAACCATAAAGCAATAGAAAATCAGACGTTTACTTAAAAATAAATGTAATTGAAATTAATTATTGTTGTACATAAAAAAAAAAATGTAAGTGTTCAAAACAGAACCACAGGCAATACAACAACAATAGATCTAATAAAAAAATTATCAATCTTTCAATAGAAGAATGAAAAATTATTTAATTTTAACATTTTAAAAGGACTACAATTTACTTATTTCAAAACAACTGCAGTATTCGAAATAATGCAATATATAATAGATTACTTAATTATCGTATAAATAAATATGGATCAGAAGAAAGTGTCTAATTTTCTAATAAAATACAATATAACTCCAAGGGAACAAAATAATTACTTACGGATTTTATATTAAAGAAATTTCATTGCTGATTATAATTCTAGAGACCTGATATTTAGTAAACTTTTATAATTAAATTATTAAAAATTTTGTAAAATTTATTTTTCATTGTAAGAACATTAAACATTTTCCCTTTCCTTAACGTTCGTTTAACACTTATTTTTAACTGGGTGAAAAATAAAGAAAAACGGACAAGGAAAGATACAGACAAACTTCATCTGTCTTTCTAGAAATAAATTTCAGTGTCAAATCCTACATAAGCTGCGTGAATTAGTTTTGGTGCGCAGTTTGATTGGTAAAATTATTTTTTATGGAATATTTCTTCTTTTGGGTAGGATTATTTAAAATTACGCGTATAGTCTTGAGTTTTCAGTAAAAAATTAATTTTATAAAACCAACAGAGAAAGAAATTACTTTTTATTGTTACTTTTTCTGTTTATTTAGTTTTCAACATTATTTTAATTTTATAATATTTTCTTCAATTTAAATTAAGTTTTCGATCTTTTTAATGACAATTTCTCAGCAATTTTTTTTAACCGTTTATAAAAATGGTTTATAAAACGTTTTCTAGATTCAAATTTATTTCAATAAGTGTTTATCGCATTTGTATCGTTTTGTTTTGTTTTGTTGTAAATAATCTATTATTAAAAAGATTTATACATTTATACAGTTTAACATTTATTACAATTTTTTCGTAGAAATGACTGGTAATTTTTTAGTCGCTCGTTAGCAGTCAGTTATTTTCAATTTCTGATATCTGATCGGTTCTATATCACCAAACTGTGTGTATTTTATATAATGGTAGCTTAAATCTGTACCATATCTATTCATACTGACTGAAATTATTTAGAAATTTATTTATTTCTAACTTAAAATAAATAATTTAAATTATAATAGTTAGTTTTTTCTATTTAATTTAACTATTAGTTGAGTCTAATGACTAAAGTTATTCATAATAACGAATTCAAAAATTACTAATAACCAAATTAGTACACTATTATTCTGACATTGGTTTTGTGATAATATGAACGGAATCACACTGTTATGGTGAGTGCAGTTGGCCACACTGTTACTATATTCAATGGCAAAATTCTCTTATATTTTTGAACGCAAAAGTGTTTTTTGCCTTATTTAGTCGTCAAACTAAACCAAAGAATTCTTAACGAATAAAAAATCTTAAAAAATTTATATTTGGCAATACGTTTATCAAATAATATATTCATATATTAAAATAACGTTCTGAAGGGAACGAACCCATCTCGTGTTTGTACGTTGTATAAGATCCAAAGATAATAAGGTTTTGTAATTATAATATATCAAAGACGTCACAGGTAACAATCTGAATTTTTGTAGGTGATAAAGTAAATAGAATGGGCTAGTCTGTGTAAAAATCTAAACGAGACTGCATCGGAAATTTTTTAGTAATAAGCGATCAAAGTCAAGGTACAGAAAGCTCAAAAAATACCTTTTTTCTTTTAAACATATCCTAAAAATTAATAAAACAAATTACATTTTAAAATCATTAATGCAGGGTAAAATAGTCTAACAGGTGATCCAATTTGTTTCGAAATCTGATGGGCAGTTTTATTTTTACTAAGCCTCAAATTCGAGAGTACATAATCGTACTTTCTATGCACCCAGTAGACTTCTAAGACAAAAACGTAATTACGTAATAAGAGTATCTATTATAAGCAAAATTCTGCAATAAATTTCTTCCTTTTCAAGTCTGTAATAACATTTTATAAGAAAGATTTATTTATATTTTTAATTATTTATTACGACGACATTTGGATAGGTTCCATTTGTTCTTTGGTGTCTCCTACTGAGTACTGTGTTAAGGTTGTACGCTAAAAACAAGATTAGTACATAAACAATGTTGATAATTATTTTCCATCTGGTAGATTTTAGCAAATATTCAGCCAGCCTTCAACCAATCTAATACATGTACTAAACTTTTTCTTGGCCTGTACTTCCACCTTGATATCATCAATTAGTTGAAATTTTCTCTTCTCTTTTCCTCCTACCATCGATTACAACTTCCAGAGGCTCTATTAAGTTTTTCTTAGCTGAGTGCTCAATGAAAATAAGAAACAAAATTTAATTAACCTAGGTGTTTCCGTTACTATTATTATTTTCAGTTTTACTACTCTGTTCAGCACTTTTTCTCATTTTACCTCATCCATTCTTTTCCATAACCACTTTTTTTGGCGATTCTTGTCTTTTATTCTTCTTCCTTCGGCGTCTGTGATTCTGTTCTACGTGTTTAGTTTTACGCTCCAGATAAAACATTTTTCCAACCTTTTTCTTATATCTACTGTACGCCCAGTTGTCCACATGATAGTCCTTTTTCAGTTAAAAGTTGGTAGTGCCACTGAAATTCGTACTATGAAGCAGTATTCACAATCTTTTAAAAAATACAAAATATTTTAAAAATTACAATATTTTATTGGATTATTAAAAGAAAAAGACTAATTTCGGAATTTTTTTCTGAACCATGTAGTTTAGATTAGTGATTTACAAGTAATCAGTCAAACAGTCCTGAAGAGAAAACATGTATTCGAACATAATCGTAATTTTACTGAAATTAGTTTAAAAATTAAACGTTAAATGTTAATTTAATAAATATAAAATAAAGATTACTGTTATTAAAATTAATATAATCGTGTTTTAATACTTATTAAAAATATAATTACAACGAAAAAAAATGGAAGTAAAACATTTTATCTTGCTCTACATTTAAAGTGTGTGTCAACCTGTCAACTACTTACTGAACTATGTATAATAAAATAAACGACCTGTTTTTTTAAAGAACATGGATTCAGTAAATTATACACCACAAACTTTTAAAAAAAAGGCAATCATAGACATGCATATGTATTTTTTTTATCCAGTATACACAGGTTACGAAAAGTCGATTCAAATTAGATTTTTATCATGCAGTAGAAAATATGTTATATGAAACTCGACAGTTTACAATCCAGTAAACTACCACTATCAATCTGCAACGATCTACGGCATCCATCATAAGACAAGATCATATTCCGAATTATCGGCAATCCTTTTTTTTTTTAAATAAAATGACCGCCGGTAAATGATCTAGACCGTATCAGATAACTTGAAAAAAAAACTGACTAAATTATGGAAAATTTCAGATCAGATATTTCTATCTGAGGTAACGCATAATTTCCGCTAATATTTATACTGCACATCTTAACTCATCTTACGAGTTCATTTAATTTGGCATATTATAAAGAAGCCGCGAATATAATAATATATCCTGAAATTATGTATATCCTGAAATATAAAGTAATCCTGAAATTCAAAATTATAAAAACCACAAGGAATAAAATGACCTTCAGCTAAGTTTTTCACAAAAACAGTGTAGTTTTTTATCTGGAAATTAGAATTTATAACATCTATTAATAAAAAAATACCCCGTAGATCCCGTTGCAGAATAATAAAATGTTAAAACTTAGATAGTCTTTTAAAACGCTTTATCGTTTAGTTGAAAAATTTTTTCGCGTCACGCAATCTGCGGATAGATGTCTGTGTTAGTAAAGCGTTAACCAATTATGTTATGGTGTTATCGAAGATAACACCATAACATCAAAAGAAAAATAAATTTTTGCAGGAAATATGTGGTACATTATCCTTCTTTTATTAATCATCCCTTTCTCACATTCTTGAACATGTGAACCTTAGCAAGATTAATTAAATTTATATTAATGAGGGATTCATAATGAACCAAACTAAGAAATCTGATTCTTAACCGGTATAGAAAGTCAGACTTACAGCTGAGATACTTATCACGTAAAAATGGTCCCTAATTAATCATAAATACATAAATACAACATATATAACTCTTAACATTATTTTGTTTTAATTCGGATTTAATTTTTAATTAAATTAAAGTGTAAGTCATTAATTTTTATGATGTATATGCCATTTTGGTTGAATATTACATCGATTAAAGAAGGTATTGAATGAAATAAAGGAATATTTAAGTAAAAACCGTCACTTTAAAATTACTAACTAAAGCAGCAGTATTTCATTATATATTTTTTAGAGAAAAATAAGAGAGATAAAATTTTAATAAAAATAATCCCATAATCTAGAAAAAAATTCCTAAAATTCCAGGAAGTAGAAATAAAAAGAAAATGCCTTTCATCAGCCCTGTAATAAATGAATGTAATCAATAATATACTTAAACCGAGTAAAATGAGGGTTTATTGTATACGTTTCTAGTGGAAAAGCAAATGAGATCGGGGTTTCCCCCAGCCGGTCAACCAAATTATCTTAACGATTATCAAATTCGAATCTTCCCAAGAACTGTAATGAAAAAGATTATAATCATTTTCATTAAATTCGCCGTTAATCAACGCCGATAAAAAAATACTGATGATAAATTGATGCAAATTTGAATACACATTTTTCCGAAATTTAAAGGGAAATGCAGTAACAACGAAATTTACTATTTTTTTGTTTAATTTCGGTAACAAATGAAAATTTCAACTTGATTTGTGGTGTGTGTGAAGCTTCACGTGAATATTTAAAAACCAATTTCTAGTTTTTTTGCAATTCTATCTTGAAAGAACGGTAAAAAGATTTCGAACAATCATCGCAAATTTTCCCCACTTCCAACCATACTAAACGAGATATTCACTCGAGTTGGGCTTGCAAATACTCCTCAGGTAAATATCTAAAAAAAATTTTCGATTTGTTTTTAATTTTAAGGGCTAAAAATATAAATTGCTTATTAGATTTTCCGTTTTGAGAGTATGCTACCGTAGTTCACTCAGTCATTATGTGATTTGGTAACATTTTGATTATAATTTATGTTTGCAATTCTCATTTGTATTTCGCGAGCGAAGCACCCACGGGAAATTTTAAAAACAAATTAGTGAGTTCAGTACTGACCAAATTGTGCTCTGGAGAAATTACAATACACTGATAATTTTATAAATTATTTGTTATTCTCCTGACAAGCATGAGTTTAATGAAAACATGGGAGTCCAGGGGCAGAGCTTACTGACAAAACCGCGACGGGAAATGCAAGTAACCTTATAGCGCGGGCGAAGCCGCGACAAGAATGTTAGTTTTATATAACTGTATATATATTTTATGATTTTATTTTTATTCATTTCACTCTGCGGTTAAATAAAATTTCGTTAAAAATAGAAGTGGAATCTTTTTATCCAAGTTTTATTAACGTTGTGAAATTTCCTTGGTTTACAATATTACAAGCGAATAAAATAAGCCCGACCAAGTATTTTACCACTAAATGTCGAGCTTTTAAACAACAAATTACTGATATACGTAGAATTATTTACTGTGCAAAATTCAAATTCATAATCTTGCATCTTAACTTAACATTTGCATTTTGTAATTTTAACATGATACGTACGTGAAGAAATGAACACACACCCGCGACTACTATGAGAATGGTAGTTTTCCGATCGAACTTTGATGAGGGGGCAAAGTAAGACCGTTGTCCCGGTGGGGGGATCTCTACGAAGTTCCCTCTTTAGAAGCATAGCGATTAATTAAAGACCGAGCACCGGCTGTCTGAAGAAACTTCAATTCTCGACTATGCAGTTTGAGGCGATAGCAGCCCCTGAAGCTGTATTCATGCTTGGTTTCGGGTCTGGCTCCAGTGGAGGATAAAAACTGATGAACTCAAAAAAAAAAAACCGGGACTACTATATTGGTGCACATAAATTTTACGATACATCTTTCAAGCATAGCAATATTTCTGATTGCAGTATGTTTTTTTCTTTTATTTTATAATTGTTGACGATTCCTTTCGATTTCTGTTAAATTGTTTAATTATTATTTGAAATAATAGAAATTAGCTAATTAACAATTTTATAATTACGAAAATTTATTCCAGGTGCTGTATAAGTTAAAAGGAGATAACCCAATACTTCCAAAACCATATTATAATAAATTTAAACAACGCCGTTTATCTGATAGAGATAATGATATTTTAAATAAAATTTTTGTTGAAATATTTGAAATTCTTTTATATTAGTATGATAATGAACTTGTTTTCATTATAATTGAACCTACAATTAATTTACATAATATAAAATTGATTCGTGAAAAAATTCCCAGCAGTTCTATTAAAACCTAACCTCTGAACCCAGTATATTTTTATCAAGGATATACAAACAAATAATTTTAACAGATTGACTGCTATGATACATCATTTGATGTCTTAGTATAATGTCACAGATAAGATGCAATTATCGTTTATTTTTAATTTTTTTTTTTGTATCAAATTACATATTATTTTAAACATAAAATTATGCGTATCTTTGTGTTGTATGAAACAGAAATCTTTCTTTAAATCTGAAATTAAAGAATATTTTTTTTGAAAATCACCAAATAAAATCAAAGTAAACATAACTGGAAAGTATTATAATAAAATGAGAATTAAATTTAGTTGTTTATTGACGAAGTTTAGTTAGATTTTAATATCAAGTACTCTTAAAATTCTCAATTCAAAGCATAATTATCAATAAAATGTGATTTTATTACAGAAGAGAGTGACTTTTAGTAATTTATGTTAAAAGAAAAGTATAGCAATTAATAAAAATAATATTCAAACAATTCTACAGTTGTAGAATAACAACCGATTGTATTTATTAAAAATGAATACAATCAGTTGTTAGTAAGTAAAAGATATTATGATTCAATTAAAACATTCTGAGATATCAATCGGTGTCTCGTTATTCACGGTTTCTATGAGACACAAATTGATGTCTCAACTTTATTTTTTAATACTTCAAAGAGTAACGTTGCAAAGTGAAATTGATATAAAAGATTAGTAATGAGGTAACAAAACCTTTATTGAAATTGAAAAAAGCAATGGCAGCAGTGGTGGATATTTTTAGGAAAAAGAGTATAGCAGCCTTGGAAATGTTGCATTTTTCAGTGTGACAATCAATCTGTTAATATTCCAGCAACATTGACATAGATTAATTATTTTATCAATAATTAAGAAAGATAATAATTTCTAATAAGGGTAAAAAAAACAAAAACGTAACTAGATGACCTGGTAAAAAGAAATTACTATTCCGTACAATGTAGTATTTAGATTGTACGATATTCAACAACGATTCGATGAAGCGACAAAATGTTTCAATAACAGAAAATATAACAGACATTTTATGATTCTTTTAACGATCTAAGAAAAGAAAATGCGGAACAAGGAACATTCGACACGTGTGAACTAATAATAGTCCACAGCTGTCTAATAATAGACAGTTTTTGATTAAACCGAATATAACAGTACAACACAGAAGAAATGTGGTTTAATAAGATAAAAAAAACAAACGGGAAATAATGTCTGCGTGTACATTTTATATTTTATAAATATTGCCCAAATAAAAATGTTAATACAGTACAGTACAAGCTACATGGCAAGCTATAACACAGTATTCCAACAAATATACTGATAGTACTTGTTGCTTTGATTAATAAAGTACGTTTAACGAGTACTGGTATGCATACTGGTATGTCGTTAAAGAAAAAAAATCAATAAATGTTTAAAACAGACTAAAAATATTTTATTATATTTATATAACACTAAAAACTATCCCTAAATAATGTTATTACAATGTAAGTTGAAAAATTTGTCAAGAAATTAAATGTGGAAAAATCTACACCGAAAATTAATTCAATGTTTTACGGTACATTTTACTGTACTTTACATTTTATCATTTATTTAACTAATCGGGAAAATAGTAACAGATACAAAGTACATTCAGAAATCATTTTAACGTTCCATTATGGGAATAAATGATCGTTCATTAATCTCTCTAAAAAAATACAATCCATTATAGATTTATTTAAAAGTTAAAAGAAAAAAGTATAAATTAGTTGACATTTTTTAATATAAACCAACATATCAGTTATAACAAATAATCTTTTATATTTTAGAACCTCATTATATTCATTTTTTTTAAATTTGTACGTTAAACAAGAGTGAATGATATGAATTCACTTAAATTTAACTTTAACTGCGTTATGTAAATTTTGCATATGCTGAGCGTATTTTTTTTTGTTTTTTTTTTTAACTCCTGGACCACCAGGTCCAGGTATTATACTTCAGAGGATGAGATAAATGAAAAATTGAAATTTATCTCATCCTCTGAATAATACGTAACGGTGGTTTCGGAGGTTTAAAAAAAAAGCTGAGCGTTGAGCCCACCGGGCTGGTTAACTCGTCAACGCAAATCTGGTGATTTTGAAGTCGAGAGTTCTAAGGTTCAAATCGTAGTAAAGGTAGTTACTTTAATACGGGTACGAATACTAGATCGTGGATAATACCGGTGATCTTTGGTGGTTGGGTTTCAATCAACCACTCATTTCAGGAATGGTCGACTTGAGACTGTACAAGACTACATTTACATTCATACATATCATCCTCACCCATCCTCTAAAGTAATGCCTTACGGTGGCTCCGGAGACTAAACAGAAAAAAAAGTTGAACCTTGAGAGAGATGACGATATTCTCTAATCTATTCATTCAAATCGAAACTAATTTTTAAGATAAATAAAAAAAAATATATATAGTAAGTTATTTCTTTAGTTAAAACAATACAATAAATAATAAAATAAGATATATTTAACAGAAAAAATTAATCGTAAAATCCCCTTAATAAACTTCACAATAAAAGAAAGCTTTATTATAATAACTAATTTCTGAATCTCTGTTTTAAAGAATTCTTTTGAATAGAATCCGTATTTAATAAAAATCTACTGTAGATTTTTTTCTAATGAATAATAAGTGGCACTGATTGTTATGACCGTCAACCATAATATTATAACCGTTATGATAAATTCCAGCAGTAAGTAGTAAAAATACATTTTAACATTAACTTCGATTACCTACGGAACCAGTTCATTAAATATGGCTTTGACCATTGACATTTTGTTTTTAATTAATTTTACTTTTGTTGATATCTTTAATGATTTCTGTTAAGTTCCTCTTTGAGAATCTCTGAGGAAGTAGTTTTTAAAATCACTAGCAGAATTTTAATATACGAAAAGAAATTTTCGTGAAAAATTCCGTCGTTCGTATAGAAAATCGTACTTTTAAAAAGTATTGTTTATCTCTAAACAAATTAGTTTTACATGAGAAAACAAAGTATGAAGAATAACACAGATAATAAACGTGGGTCCTCTATTAGTAAACGAAGTTAAAAATTACGACCAAGTCACTGTAAACACTTTTTTTTCATTAATCCAGATAAGTTATTGATACCTTAATCCACACGATATTTCAACTGAACTCAGATCTGATAAAGCTTTGGGGAAGGGTTTGTTATGTCAATAGAAGATTCAACTATACAAGGTTTTCCCTTGATTTTTACCAAGCTACTACAAAAATCTCGGTGACATGTAGCATTTTCATTAGGAAAATTCAAGATTTTTGCAGGTCTAAGATCGTATGGAATAATAATGGTTACGTTATAGTGTATATAAAGTCCCCAGGAAGTATTACAATAAAATCTTTTGTACAAACGTCTGAAAGAACGTTTGATAAATCAATAAATATCTGTAGTAAATCTGACAACAAAAAATATTCTCGTAGGAATAAATGGCTTTTCTGATTTTCATAAGAATTTTCAGCGGTAAAATATTTGATAGAGAAAGTTGGGAATAGCTGCTACTAAAAGTATGATGGTTTAAATGGAGGCATAGTCCAATTTCATGAAGAACACGGAAGAAGAAGCAGTAACACGAATCTGCAACAATAGCCTTACGTCAACGCCAGTTAGTTCTCTTCGGATTGGCCGTACGAATCTTACAATCTTACAAAGTTATATTTTTGTTGTATGCTACAGCATTTTAAAAATTTATTGAAAGATAAATAAGAAAATAAGAAGAGACTTTGAGATTTTTGAGAATCGTTTAATATTCAATTTAATGCTCGCCACAAAAAAAAAAAAAAATATAGTTAATTATACTATCATTTTCTCGTTGTTTACCATATACAGAATAGTTTTCATTAAACAATTTTCCACTTGTTCATCATTAACCAATAATTGATAAATCAGAATATTTGAAAATAATAAAACTCCCTTAGTAAATTAGTGAACATATTTTCATTGGAGCACCCAGATTCTAGTATTAAATTCCGTTCATGCTTGATATTCACGCTACAAACTTCATACCATCATCATAAAAAAAAAAAGATTTTAATTACTGTGAATCTGTAATCAGTAGAACAATAAAGAACTTTGTCTGTTATAACAAGGAAACGTCATTATTTACAATAATTTTTTTGAATGTGGAAGGAAATAATTCCTGCGAAAACGGGTAACCGCACAACACATATATATTTTATTTTGATTGTACTTGATAACAAGTTGAAGATACCTAAAAAATGACAATGTTTACAAATTAAAATTCTTTTGCACATTTTCTTTTTATTTTATGTATTGGATTCCGACGTAATTAGCTAATACTTGAAAAATATTCGTTAATGAACGAATCTCAGTAATGTAACAATGGCAACGATTATCCGATGTAGGGAACTAGGAAAATTCTCAATTTTTGATAAATATCAGTTTATTCTTGAATTTTCTTATCAAGAGCAGTTCCTTCAGTTTTGAAGACAATAGAAGACGACTTAGAAGATAATTGGTTGATCAATTATCACTGAATATGGACGTAAAGCGAGGTCCAACTAAAACTGCAAACTATATCCACTGTCATTTATTTGTAATCATATTCACTTAATCCTTCCCTACTAAAGGACATTTGTATGTGTATCTGTCTGCGTGAGCGTCCCGCCTAGCTGAGAACATTTCTATTTCCATAGTAACTATATATTTAACAGTTACTTATTTTTCTTTTTTATTTCATCCTATCTTATATGGACATTATGGATCTTGATGAAAATTTCGAGTGTAATCTTTAAAAGATGAACAAATCTAATTGAGAAGATTTGCTGATATTTTTCACTTTTTCTTGATAAATTTTCATTAAGAAAAAAAAAAAAAAACATTTTTACACAAGAGGAATTTTGGACACCTAATAATAGCATTCTGAGACGCCGCCCGTCAGGGCCTAGTTGCAGATGCGAGCCGAAGGCACGCCCTGCAGCTAGTTATAAATCAGATTATAAATTAATACTAATTACTAGAAGAGGAAATTCATAATTATAAGAAAACTGAATATTTTATTACTGAATTACAGACCTACATAGTTGCGATATTTTATAATAATATTCAGGTAACTGTTAAAGTATTTAATTTAATCACTATCTCTTGAAAGATATATAGCGTTAATTTTCCGTCTGACAAAATAAAACGTAAGTAAATAGGTAATAATTGCATCCAAGTGCTTGCTAATATATGTGTCTACGAAACAGTAGTTACTGTACTTAGTTTCTTGGTAACTAAAAGAAATGCAATTATTTTTAAGTGCACCGTAGAAAAAGAAAAGTAAAAAAACTATCCTTTAGTTAAGCAACAAAGAGATTCGTGACCTTTTATCTCTTTAGATTACTTCATTCAGCCGAACATTGATTTTAAGACATCAAAACCTACGAAAAATAAGAAAAAAGTCTACATTTTTACAAATCAAGATATGTGAACCATACTAAACCTAATTTATTGAAAATTAATTAAAATAGTGGAAAATATGATTGATAAAATTATATTAAAAACATTATTAAATTAGTAAAATAATGATAAATGAAATATTGCGGTGAGTGAAAAAGAAATAAACAGGAAAAATCTTGATTTTAAATTATATTAAATGTTACTAGAAAGTAAATTAAGCAGTTAAATTCCCGCTATTATTAGGTTTATACAATTTCTACTGCTGTTAAACCACACACCTATCACTTTTCGTAAACGTCTTTTGATATCACAAGTTATCGATATACTTTAAATTAGTAATTCTAATAATTAAATTCACATAAATCAATCACATTATTTATGTAAAATTAAGAATAAAATTAAAAAATAATAATAAATAGAAAGTTTCCACTAGACGAGAAACAAAATCTGTATGGAATTTCTCACTTCCAATTAAGCACGAGAGGGGGCTTTACCGAGTGCTTTTCCCTACTACTGTTACTGTTTAAAGAGAATTTAAATATCGACATATAAAGGGAAGGGATATTTCTCTCCCTACGCGGCTCGTAATCTAATTGCTCTCATTTTTTGTTAAACAATGCCTTGATTAAAATCGATAGATTGCCAAGAATGAAATAATTCATAAACTACTGATTAATCGATGATAAAATAAATATTACACTGCTTAAAAAAAATTAACGTTTTTACCTTTATTAAAAAACTTAAAATCCCTCCATTTATAAGTGAAAAATATAATATCTTAATTATGAAATTTGAGGATAATATTTTTCTTCAAATATTTTAAAGGAAGCTCTTTGTTATAGCCAATGCATAACTATAAGTGCCTTTATATTATTTTAAATTATTATTTAAGTAAAATATATCGATATATTTAATGTTTATAATTGTTTTGGAAATATACAATTATCATTTTGAATTTTTTTTTAATATTACGTAAGTGAATTATCCATTCGGTCTAAAAGTTTTATTTGGGAATTAAATTCTGGATAAATAACTTTTATCATTTATACAGAATTCACTTGGCCGAAAAATTTTGTCGTCACTTTCGCAATTGGTAATATTATTTTGAGAAATTAATAACTTAATTCTTTTTATAAATAAGTTTTTAGCAATTAAAATAAAATGCTAAGTTAAATAATAAAGCTTAAATAATTATAATGCTTAACTAAAATGCTAAGTTAAATAATAAATCTGAAGTTAAACAAATCACTTAACATCATTCCTTTTACATTACTTGTCAAATAATTTAAATCAAAATATCTCCGGTTTAATTTTATTGAAAGTCAGCCTTTATTCTAGCAATAAAATAACATACCTCTCTACTCTATTCTACCTAGTTTTTACAGTTTGAAAAATATATTTAAAGAAAATTTTGCAATAATAAAAATAGAATACAAATTTTAATGATCTTTTTAAAAACTCTTATAACGACTTCTTTCTCCGCGTTTTTTACTGGGATAGCTCAATCATCTGTTTTATAAAAAATAGTTCTGTAGACTGACACGTGTCATCGTATACAGTAAGCATAAACAAAATTGTACTACGACCGAGACAAATACAGACACAATTTTTCCTTTTAGTCTTGTTTTTTTTTTTTGTCTTATTATTTTCTATTGTTTTTTAGTCATTTGAAATTCGTGATAGCGAGGATCGGTTTATCAGCCAAATCGTTGTGTCATCTTCTTTAAGACGTTTGAAAGGAGCACTGCTAAACAGACCCCCTTGAAGATAATCTCGCAGTAGTTATACAAAAATCTCGATTGTGATCGTATGATTGATCTTTGACCTATTTTATAAACTCTTCCACGTTCCCATACCATACTTCTTGACATTATTATCTAATAATTAATATATAATAACAATAATAATAACAAAACTGCTGATATGTTATAATATGCATTCTACAAAACATCAATTGTTATAACCATTGCACCTTAAAATAATATCAACAAAAACTAGAAAGTGTACAGATTAACAAACAAAAACGCAGAAAAAAAATATATATATTTTTTTTTCTGTGAAAAAAAATATGTTGAAAATAAATATATATGTTTTTTTTTCTTAAAGAAGTTTCTATAAAGAGCATTAAGATTTTTAACGAATTTTTAAAAATTTCTTTAAAAATTAACGAAAGTACACACAATAACAAACATAAAACAAAGTTCTGATTGCCAGAGCAATTAAGGCATGGGATGTTTTGAACAGACTGGAAGGCGTGACGACGTCTGTAGCGTAGTAGAAGTGTCAACTGCCCCCAAGAGAGTAGTTGTAAATCTGTGCTGGAAGTTACACATCTGAGGGTACAGTTAAGTAATCAAGAAAAATAATAAAAATTACAAAAAATTATTTGTCTGCATTTCCTTACAAAAAAAAAAAAATTACGACAAGAAAACACAAGTAAAATGGATATCCCCGCCGACCAAATATTTTCAAAGGATTTTCTTCAGTTTAAAGCAATAAGAAAATGTAAGCATTATAATTCTTTTATAATTTAATATGACGGTAAAGTTGCTCAAATAACACTTGAATATCCTAAACAAAAAAATGACCAAATATAAGCCGAAATGTAAATACTCACCTGAGGGTTTGGAACTTTATAGTTAAAAACAATTTTTTTTTTTTAATTTATTTAAATAGGGATATTAAAATAAAATATAATTGATTTCGTTTATAATAAAATTAAAAAAGGTAAGTTTTTATTGTACTAATGTAGTATATTATAATAATAAAATATCGTTATAATATAATTATAACATTAAAAAACAAAATTATAAACACATAATGAAACATATGTTTAATTAATGGATTAACAAGAAAAAAATCTGAAGTAGATACTACATGACTTCCTTGTACACCTATTACATTACATATACACATTTTTAAAAAATTAAAAGTTGATAAAATTTTATTTCATTACCTTCTGATATTTTTTAATATTTTTTTAAAAATTATTATTCATCATAAGTTTTATTTTCAATTAGCGGTTAAAAATTATTAATAAATCAATATATTTAAATTTAAAAAAATTAAAAAAAAAAAAAGGAGATGAAGTCTGATTCGAACCGATGTGCACGACCCTTGTAACATCAAATATTTCATTAGTTAAAATTTTATTTGGCTATAATTCTGGAACCAATGATAATAAGTACCACTTATGATATATCGTTGAAAATCTCTCAAAGAGGCTTATTACTGCAGTTAGAGTCCAAAATCCAAATCATTTTGGATTTTTTTGGACCTTTTTGGTTCAGTCAATTGCAATCAAAAGGAGGGGAGCACAACTAGATGTTACAACAGTCCAAAATCCCAAATTTAAACATCCTACGGATAATCGTTTTTGAGTTATGCGAGACATACATACGTACGTACGTACAGACGTCATGCCGAAACTAGGATTCAGAGATGGTCAAAATGGATATTTTCGTTCAAATCTGAAAACCGAAATTTTTCGCGATTATAATACTTCTACTAAGTAAAAAAATAATACTTATGGGATTTTTTTTAATTTCATTACTGCATTTTGATTCAGACTGAATAGGCTTCTTAAATCAATCAAGTTAAAAATAACCATAATTTTTAGTGAAAGACATCCGCTGCAAATCTTACAAAATGTTTCAAAAAAATTCTGTAGTAATTTAAAGGACATTTTTTTGTTTTTTCTTTAAGTTATTTATTAGAAGTAATTACAGAAATTTATTAACTATAGCGATGCGCAGAATAATCCTACCGGTAGAGCTGATACTTTTTACGGCCAAGTCAAGATTTTCTTTTATCGCTTTCGCTACTGTTCGTAGTTTTTTAGTATTTCGTTGGGAATTCTGTTTAAACGCTTTTGAAACTGTTAGCAATAACCAATTTTAAATTTCTGGATTAAGTAGTAGCGCTAACTCGATGACGGCACTTGCTACGAAAATGTATCGAGAATAGACAATGTGATTGGTACTTTACTACTCCTGCCGAAGAATACTGTGGCGATATAGCCACATCGGTTCGAGTTATGATAAGCCACAGAACAACATGATTATTCTTATTATTAGTAAGCTCTAATAGCTTCCTCCACTCATACCTACCACTACTTTATGGCCAAAATATCACCACGAGTATCAGGATATAGAAGAAACAGATACCTCCAAATGTGTGCATTTTATATACGAAGAACAGAGCCGCACTGGAATGGGTAAATAAGTGTTTCGAATGGTAGTAAATTGTTCATTATGTAGTATTGTAATTCATTACTTTGCTACAAAAAAATATTTAACGCAAGAAAAAATTGAATCTGATGTGTAATTAAATCCCTTGTTGCACTTATTTTCAACAGTGCTGCCAATAGATGAGGACGTAGTACCATTCGAACGTTACTGAATTCTAATTTTATCTAAACGTATAGTGCAAACAAGTGAAAAGGACAAACTAATTAAAAAACATGTTTTATGTTTGGGCATCCAGCCAAACATCCCATATGGAAACAACAATTTAACTAACAGAAAAAGAAGAGTATGATACGGCATATATGGAATGCATATTTTTATTAACTTGCTGGTTAAGAAAATTGGTTGGATATTATTAATCCCTATTTTAATTCAGAAAAATGTAAAGTTTCATTAGATGCATTTTTTATTTCTGTTTTAATGCAAATAAAATTATCAATCCACTTTTCTTGTGTTTTTATAAATTTTCCTTATAATAATTATTTCGAATTTTATTAATAGGTTTAATACATTTAATGTAATATCTCTAATTTCTACACTCTAATTTCAATTTTTGAGACTGGATCTATGAATAGGATCAAGGTTGAAATACTGCACCCTTCTAGTTGAGTACTGAAGTAAATTAAAGTTTTAAAAACATTGCGACATAATTTAAACACTATAAATAAATAATAATAATATACGTCATAAATATTCTGAAGGGAAAATAATTTTTTTCTATACTTTCTTAATATACATAATAAAATAATCAATTAAAATATGAATTAACAAAGTTTAATAGTTTTCACATTTAATCCTACTTTTAAAGCAAGCTTTATTACTTCCACGCGTAACTTTACACATCCAACACAGATTTATGTTACTTAATAACGGCTGTTATCGCATGGCAGCACTAAATTTGACGTAACGACAATACTGTATTGTTCAAACTTGAAAAAAGTTATAAAAAGATTGCAGTTAAAGTTGTAATTAAAACTGAGATGATGGATTAACTAGTTATTAAAACTGGAATAACGGTTATATGAAATATATATATATATATATATATACCTATATATATTTACATACGAGCACATCTTTTACGAAATTATAATTCTGGGACAGACAAGAAATAACTGTGTAATTTAATGGAAGTAATTATAAAAGTGGTGTTCAATAGACCCTCTCATTAGTGATGTTATAACTTAATAACTCGCTCATAATACTGGTAAAGAAAGAATCTGTTCTTACTTCATTCTCTAACCATTTTTCTTGTAAGCAATTTCATACGTTTTTGTGTTTTGTATGTATTTTTGTGTTTCAAAATACAGAAGACAAACAGTAGAAAAGAAAATTTTGTTTTGTTTTTTTGAAAAATATTAACTAATTCGATTTTACACGTGTGAAACGTTGAAAAAGAATCTAAAATTATGTCCTATTAATTGTTTCATAAACAAAACCTTTTCATTGACATCTCTTAATCTGGGCGTTTTGAAACTAAGAGTTTTTCAATTAAAGGTAATTTTTCAAATAATAGCTATTCAAGAATAATAATTTTAATAATTATCTACGTTTTTATAAGTTTAACTATTTTTTATTCCGTAAGACAATGTAGATAATTAAAAATATCCATTATTACGTCGAAAAATAAAGGCTATATACAAGAAAAAAAAATTTTATTTTATGACTGCTAGAGAAAGAGAAATAAACCACATTAAATGTAAATGTTGTAACTGCTATCTTGGAAGTTGCTGCTCAGATTTAAAGATAGTGGAATCGTTTTCGTATTGGTAGGAAATAATTTATCAAAAATATCTCTATCAAGTAATAATAACACTTTTATTATTATTTATACAACACATACACACATTAATTTTATAAAAACTATGATACTAGTTTTTTTAATTAAAAATAATAATGATAAAATAAAAATCATTTCTTGTTGATATAGTTATTTGATGACAGATCATAATAGAAAACCGTATGTCGACTAGCAAATAAAATGTGAAAAGTTTAGTTAACAGATAGAAATATTTAAAAAAATTCTTTTTGAGCGTTTCACATGGGCGAAAAATAGCCAGAAAGGGTACTTTTCCTTCAGTTTTCCGTAAAAAGATTTCAGAAATGAAATAAAATCTCTAAGTTAACTGAAAAGTGAGCGAAAAATTATTAAGGAGCGAGGAATTATTAATAATAATCAATTTTTATTATTAACCTTTATGTTTAACGGAAAAAAAAATTATTTTATTTAATTATTTAATTTTGTAAAGAAATTTTACTAAAAGAAAAACTTAATAAAAAATTACCCAGGCAACGAAACCGAAAATTAATTTGATGAAAGAACTTAGGACATACAATATATCGTAATTTACGGTTGTATTAGAAGTTCCGTGCAGTTGGATTTTGTTCCTGTTGAAATTAACAACGACAAATTTAGACTTAAAATCTTAATGAACGAAATTTAACAATCAATGTTTTCCCTGTAAAATAAGTTAATTATGTTACTATTTAGTTTCTTTTTTCCTTTGTTCTTTAATATTATTTGATTTTTTTGGGTTTTATTTTGGGTTTTATTAACCGATTGTAAATAAACGAATTGTAATACAAAAAAAAATGTTTTCCCAACAATCTAACGAATTTTAATTCAAAATACAATCTTTATTTATACGAAAAAAAATAGTGTGTGTATATAAATACACAAACACAAACACACACACACACACACACAAATAAATAAATATTTATTTATATATAATTAAATTCAAACAATCTTTAAAAGACTTTCTGATAAAGTGACTGCCTAGCCCAATATAGAATGAATCACAGTTTTCAATATAAAATACAATCTGTACTACAAACACGCGCGTATGACTGACTGAATGAACATCAAAGCATTTTATTACATACAAATGTATCACATATTTTATTGCAAAAATATAGCTTTTAAGTTAAATAAAAAAAACGGCTAGATTCAGACGTCATTGGAAAATATTGGAAAACAAAAGTAATAAACGCTAAAACCTTTTTTTATTTTCTTTTTATTTGAAATATAAAACTAGACGACCAGTTAAATATAACAATACTCTCTACTAGATAGTGAGATATTAGTATATATATATATATATAAATATAGAAAGAAAATTGAATATTAATATATATATAAAAATTAAAATTTTAATTAAAGAATTGTTTTTCAATTTTTAACGTGTAGTTAGCATTTTAACCCCCTATATTGTATTTTGTAACTTATAAATAAACAATACTAGACAAAGAATTAAATCATATCATAGTCACATCTTATGACATCATATCTAATACTGATGAGAGAGCCTTCATGGACAAGATTTATCATGTCTGTGCCGGTGAAAACAAGTAGCTAAACACACAGCTGTGTTGTTTGTATTAAGCACTGGATTTAGGAATGAATTAATTTTGTACAGCCTTATTGCTGTCTTAAGTTTGTTAACAGTGCAGTGTCAGAATCATCGAAATTATATAAATGATGTGGATGCCTTTTGTTATGTATGTGGTGATTTTCCCGCAAAATCAAATAGAAAAAACATTTCACCTTTAATTAAAAAAGCATATTATTTGTACTTCCAGTGTACAATTGGTGATCAGATAAGACGTGGATGAGACGCGGATAAGAGGTGGGCTCCTCACATAGTATGCACTAATTGTTCTGTATATTTAAGAGGATGGCTGAAAGGTACACGGAAGGTTTTGCCATTTGGTGTACCCATGGTTTGGCGTAAACCAAAGGATCATGTAACCGACTGTTATATTTGTTTAACAGGTGTATCTGAAATTTCTAAAAAATCCAAATTTACTGTAAAATATCCTTCATTGCAATCTGCAATCAGGCCTGTACCTCACAGTGAAATTATTCCGGTTCCTGAGCCACCTGTGAAATGTATGTTTCAAAAGCAGCTATGAAGAATCAGGTATTACTGAAGAAGACAGCAATGAGTTTGATTTTGAATTATCTTGCAATAAGCCACATCTTATAACATAAGGTGATTTACATGACTTGGTTAGGGATTTAAATTTATCGAAAAATCAAACTGAACTGTCAGGATCAAGACTGTAAGATTGGATTTAGTTTAAAAAATGCAAAAAAAATGCGAATGGGACAGCCGAGCTAGGGATAAACATTATGTAACCAAAGAGTGGAAGAAACGAGACAACTTAATTCCAAATGGGAAAAATATTATTCATGCGCCCTTAGTTGAACCCAAAAAAATATTTCTATCCCCATTCCATATCAAGCTAGAACTAATGAAAAATTTTGTAAAAGCAATGAAGAAGATTAGTCCTGGATTTTTGTACATCACGCAAAAATTTCCGAATTTAAGTGAAGGAAAAATTAAAGAAGGAATATTTGTTGGTCCTTAAATAAGAGAGCTGGTCAAAGATGATGTATTTAACTCAATGTTAAACAATTTAAAAAGTGCAGATAGGGCTTTATTTAAAGACATTTGCAAAAATTTTTCGGCAGACAAAAATCCAACAATTACCACGATATTGTTAATCGACTTCTTACTTCATACAGAGCTATAGGATGTAATGAGTCTTTGAAAATACATTTCCTCCACTCACATCTGGATTTTTTCCCGACAACCTCGGAGACGTAAGTGACGAACATGGTGAACGTTCCATCGAAACATTTCGGTGATGGAAAGCCACTATAAAGGGAAATGGAATACTAACATGCTAGCCGATTACTGTTGGACACTAATTCGGGATGTGCCTGAGGTTATTTATAAAAGAAAAGCATCAGCGAAATCATTCTAGCACAGGCAAAATAATAAATTTTACACATTTAACTATATTTTCCATTATTTTTTTTTTAAAGCGTAATGTATTTAAAACGAAGGATGATAGACGAATTTTATTTACAGATCTGTAATATAAGCAAAAAAGCAATTCAAGAAATGGTCACACTTAATGAAACATTAAATAATTTTTTTGTCAGTGTTATATTTCTTCAATTTTTTACCGACATTTTGAAGAAAAGTACGATATTAGTTTCGGTCGCACGGTGGGATTGGGGAGTGAAAATTAATTCTCTTTACGTTTTGAAATATGAGTTGAATTTAATCGAATTAATCCGAATTTAACAGAGTGGTATTTTCGTGCAACTCATACTTCAAAAAGTAAAGAAAATTAATTTTCTAATATATATATATAGCCTTATTTAATATAGTCTATTATATAAATAGTGTAAATATATTATTAAATATAGTATATGAATATGATATTTTTATATATATAGTATTCAATTATTTCAATTTTGTGGCTCGAAAATTTCCAAATAAACTGGATAGATTTCACTAAAATTTAGGTATACTAGTAGTGTATCTCAAGTTGTGCATGTGAAAATTTGATGCAGATTGGTTGAGTCATTCCTGAGAGTAATACACTCCTGAGAGTAAGTAATACACTCAATTTAAGGTGACAACATAACATCAATTAATTTCAGTTGCATAGTGTGACTGGTAAACGGGTGAGAATGTATAAAATTTTGTGGTAGGAAAATCTCAAAAACTACTACATCAATTTCATTGAAATTTATATATGCTGTAGTAGCGTAACTGAAGTTGTGCATGTGATAATTTGATGAAAATTAGTTGAGTCGTTCTTTTCAATTTACGACCGACAACAGATAATATAACTTCAATTGTAGGTTATGTTGACTTTGTATGGTGTATTTTTCATACGTGCTTATGTAGTGTGTCACAGAGTGCAACGAATACACTACAGCGTCTATTCGCCATTTTCAATTATTTCAATCGAATTATAATAAATTAACTTTCTTAAAAACAGAAAATATAAGTTGATATTAAATAAAAAAACAAGTATCTACCTCTTTTAGTTCTCATTTAATTTGTTTTGTATACTTTCTGCGCAAAATATTACACAAAATAACCAAAGTCGGCATTTTTAATTTTTATGAATTTTGTTTCTATTTTAACACTGATGGTAATGATATGACAATCAAAATGGCTAGTATTAAATTTTAAGTAAGAAGAATTGTAGCGGTTTTCAATGTTTACATGTTTTGTGTAATGTTATAAACATAAAATTCAAGACCGGATATATAATTAGAAATTTATGTAACTGACGTAAAGTTTTTTTTTTTTTTAATAATAATTTTTGTGCAATAAAAAAGTAAAATCAGACTTAAAAAGGCAAAAAAATTGAAAAACTGGTTATGCACCTCCCAAGTACATTCTCGGCTCACTTTGATCATTTTTAGAAGAGTAGTAGATTAAGTAAGCAAAACCGGAACAGATTATTATCGAAATTTAGAAAATTTTGATAAGACATTTTCAGTCATAATCTATTTATTCGAAGCTTCTTATCGATAAAACCATAAGTAATGTTTAATAACAACATATTTCCAAATAAAATTGTTAAACTTGCTCTTTAAGAACAATTAAAATACAAATAATTTAATTATTATTCATTTAAAGAAACTAATAATCCATGTGTTTCGCGGATCAATACATTAATGTTCGCTATTCCTACAAAAGGAATCACGTGTAGTCTTAGAAAAAAAATAGATCAAATAAATAAAGTCACGCATTTTTAACATATTTAAAAAAAGAAGCTAATTTTATTATTTTTAATTTTGTTAAAACACTTCATCAAATAGATTAATTACGATGATTCGATCTTTATTTTACAGGAGAAGTTTGTCTGGTAATTCTGATGTAATCTAAGTAATATGAACGGGTAATATAACGCAAGATATCATCCGTTATACATATAATGGGCTATATTTATTAATGATACTTATTTTTTTATAAGTGTCAAAAATAACTCAAAATTTCAAGTGTCAAAATTTCAACGTACATTAAAAATTGTTTTAATGAAAAGTTTCATTATCTACCAATACAATCTGAAGATATTTTCGTAGCGTATTATCTGATATTTGTAGCATAATGAAACATAGACTGATGACATTCTGATATTCAATAATATCACTATTTTCAAAAAAACAAGAAATTTCAAGAATATTGCTAGAAAAATTTAGGGTAAAAAACTAAACAACCAGTATTCCAGTAAACAATAGCTCACGCTCGATATTAAATCTCTTAACGTAAATTTATCGGCATTCTCTTTCTTAGTTTTACTAAATTTTATCAAAAAATAATAAATAATACTGAAATCAAAAGAACTTTACCTCATGTTCTATCGCTTTTGTTTTTCTGCACTCTTCCACTTATTTGTCAAGACGTTGGTGAATAGCCTTTTTATTTCTTGCAAACTGCTTTTTTCATAGTCAACAATTTAAATAAATTTTAACAATTTCAACAAATTTTAAATAAATATAAATAATATATATATATATATATATATATATATATATATATATATATGTATGTATATACATAAAACAAACATATACAGTTTTGTCTTAGTTATATATTAAATTTCCTTTTAAAACAATGTTTAAAAGAAAACCAATTTTAAAAAAATCATAGTAAAACTTATAAAGTAATACTTTTCAGTTATAAGTCTCACTTTTTTAAATCAGTTCCAAATTAAAAGTGTTTTTAAATCAGTAAAGAATACTAAATCTCGAGATTTTAAAAATTATTGAAAAAAATGTTATTTCTTTCAATATGGATATATTTTTTATACCTACTTTAATTAAAAGAATTTATACAGGATATAATTCCGTTAAGAATTTCTCCGCGAACTATATCAAGGAAAAGAGACATGAGATAATTCTACTGATTTACGAAAATCAATTCGAGTAGGTTTAGATTTGCTTCCAGGAGAATGAAAAACAACTGGAATACGTATTTGTTAGAGATAGAGAAAACAATATTAAAGAAGAATATTAATTAAAATATTTCAAAGACTAAAGCCGAATTAAAAATTAATCTAATTAGAGTAGAATACACTATATAAAAAGAGATTATCATTAAAGTTACATAAAAATGAAACATAAAAATAAAATAATATTATTATTTTAATTATAAATAAGACATAAAACCGAGATTTCAAAGTCCACATTAGATTAAAAAGTTGTTTGCATATCTTCATGCCAACTATCCGCATATTTCATTAAATAGTAGCCACAAAAATTTATAAAATTCATATTTTTAAAAGCAGGTTTGTTTATTTAAAAAAAAATGTCAACGGTATTATTTTTTCCAATAGATTTCCCAGCGGTAACCTTTTTTAATAACAAAAATACAAGTAAAATTTTTACGTAGTATATACATTTTTCAGACCGCGTTTCCCTTCACTACTCGTATCTCTCCATTACATTAAGTTTTTAATAAATTAGAAAAATCAATTCCTGATAAACAAGCTACCACACAAAAAATGTCACTTTTGTAAATTTTCTGAGGTAAATGGAAAGTATAACACTAAAATATATGATATTTTTAAGCTAAAAGTTGTATATAACCTTGATTAACTTTCCTGACATAAATTCGTGCGATAAAATTGTGAATTTTGTTATTAGCCTGACCTTAATTATTTTTAAAGCTAATTGATTAAACTAATGAAAAGTTAAAAACCTAAATTATAATGATTTAAGCTATTTGATTATTACTGTCTTACCATAAGTTATTTCAAAATGATTACCATACTCCTCTCACCAAAATATTTATTATTACATCTAAACATCATAGTTAAAAAGAAAACGAGATTCTCAAGTTAACAAGCAGAAAAAATCAAAAGTAAAAAAACGTTATGGAAATATTTTTTTAACAGTAAGGATATATATCCCCTATAATGAGAGTTGGAAACTTCGAGTATTACAACCTTGGTAATACCACATTTAAAAAAAAATAATAAAGAAGATTTCAGACGGTAGGTTGAAGGAAAAAATTTAGAAATATTTACAGCCGTTCAAATATTAAATATATGTGATATTTTCAAACAAGATAATTTTATACGATATTTCATTCGTTTAATTTTTTTTAAAAAGTACTAAAACACATTCAAATGAAATCCTCATGGTCTAATCCCTTTATATATATATATATATATACACACACACACACACACACACACACACTCCCATCCCCAGGCAAGATTTAAGAAATAAAACTAAACTAAAATTCACGAGCTAATAAACTAAATCACATTACTGTAAATAAAACTACTGCTGAGTTATAAGGCCAAATAAAGCCAAAACCGGTCCATAGAGCTATTCATACATATATTGAAACTAACGTTTAGTACTTCTTTTACTAAATAGCTTACTTAAAGAAAGAAACATCACACACATATCCCTTACTTTGCACAACTAATATATATAATACATTGTTTCTCAAAAGAAAGATATATATATTTATACATAAAGCAACAATTTATATTATTTAATATAATTTGTTGCTTTACACTACCAATTCCAGCCTTTCTTCTGATAGTGATAATCCTTATTGCACACGAGATTAAAGAAATACTAGCCAGAATTTTCTTCTCTAAGGATAAAGATGTTTACTATACAGCGAGTCCCTGTGAGTAGAGTAAAAGTATCGCTTAGGGTGATTATCACCCTGCATTTCGGTGGAATTGGCATGCCAATGTAAAAGAGCATATTTGATTCAATAAAAAGGCAACGAGAAATTACTTCACACATTTTATTACCTATGGATCTGAAATTCATGAGGGTGGCTGTTATTTTTTTGTGACTTGTAACTCTTGTCAGGTCGTTTATAATCATTACGGTTATGGTATATAACTAATTTTTGTTATCACTGAGGCAAAATTATATCATTATATAACAATTAGCATTATTATATCATTATATAAATTAGCAAAATACTATAAATGTAAAGACAGTAAAGATGAAATTAAACAAAATTGTTTTTTTAGTTTAATACTTGAATATTTGGACATAAGTTAGATATAAATTGCATTGTAAATCTCTATGGCACATTGATTATTTTCACTATTATAAATGCTCAATGACAAACATTTAGGATAAATAGAAGAAAAAAGTACAGTGTGATTTAACGTTTATGAAATCTATAATGACTTATAGATATTTTCCATAATTTAATCAACAACCATTAAAAGCGGTATTAGAATAAAATAAAGAATACATAAGAAACAAAGAAATTGAATAAAAAATAAAACAAACCCAAAACTAACCATAATAAACTCATAAATCACAATTAAGTTACGAAATAGTGTTAGTTAACTACTATTTTATGTTAAAAAAATAAAAAATAAATGGCAATAAATCCGAAATCATTTTTCAAAAATGTTCAATACTACATATAATGCAACTTCGTTCAGTCGAGATGTAGAGACAGTTGGGTTATAAGTTAATATATACATTTAAAGAGGAAGAAAAAGGAAGCCATCTACAAAATGAACGTTGAGTAATAAGAAAAATTTGAATAGAATTTTCTTGAATTCTGTATAGCTACTCGAATCAAAATTCAATTTATAAACGAACGATTTCTGTAAATGCATTCAGATGATGATGCATTTAGATGACTTTTTTTATAAATTTCTACATAGTCTTTATCCCTTTCTGATTCTGACGCTCTCCCTCTTGCATTCACACACTAGTTTGTGTTAAAATAAAAGATTTATTTCGTTGAAAACAAATTGGGAATATGTTTTTGATCAAAATCACACCATTTCACACACCTGCAAACTCATAAATAAAATATCAGCTGAAACAAGAAAAAAACATGTGGAAATATAATAAAATTTAAAATTTCAATAACATTGAAGTTCCTTAAACCCATCAGTTAAATTTATTTCCCAATTTCTCCAACCACCTATGTTAAACTCACATTTTGATAACAAAAATTGAATTATTATGTTTATTTACTAATAAAATTAATTTATCAGATAATTAATGTTATTTTTAACATGTCAGTTTTTCTTATGGTTGTGATGTATGTAAAGGATAAGTGTAAGGTCCGTATTTCTTTACCTAAAATTAATGATTAAATACGCGAACTGATGTTCCCTGAGATGAACAGAATGCAAGCGACCTGTTGGGCTTATAATCTCCATTTCAGTAATACTGATATGCTGATAATAAGCAGAATAGTAAGTTTAAAGAAAACAACGATGGGAAACTACTTCACTTTTCAATTTCCTAGAAAGATTGGTATGGTACTCAATTATTACTCATAACGATGTTATTTTCTGGGTTGACTTGAGTCTTACGTAGTTACTTTTTTCTTTTTTTTAACCTCCGTTAGGTATTGTTTCAGAAGATGAGATAGATGATTTGTAGCGTAAAGTTACCTACAACCGTTTACGTATATCACCTAATATACATCCATTTTATACCTGTTAACGATTTAATAACCAGTTTTTTCTGTTATTTGATTACTTGAGTCGGATCTATTACATATATATTAGCAGCTTCGCCAGCACTAGATTGTTACTTGAGTTTCACATCAAGGTCAGGGGATGGTTAACCGGTAAGGGCTCGATTCGCTCGCTTTTCTAGTTTAGCCAGCGGTCTCTGCCCCCTCTGTTCCTTAAACTCATGCTTGTGAGAATAATAACGATAAATAAAAAAAAAATTAAGCCTGTTCAATATCTATAAAAACTATCAGTGTGTTGTAATTTCTTCACAGTAACAGTTTGAACAGTAGTAACTCCATAATTGGTTTTTAGAATTCCCGTCGCAGCTTCGCTCGAGAAATACATAATCAGATTTACAAACATAAATTACCATCGCAATGGAACCAAATCTCATAAAGAATGATTCAAAGGTTGCAAAAATATAAAAATCAATTTGTTTTTTATCCCTTAAAATATTAAAATTCAAAGAACCCGAAAATGTTTTTTAGATATTTATCTGAAGAGTATTTTCAGAAAATTTCAAATCTACAGAATATCTCGTTTTATAGTCGTAAATGGAGAAAATGTTCAATCATTGTTCGACGTTTTTAAATTTCTTCACTCTTTTCAAGGTCGAATTTAAAAAAAAAATAGAAACTGGTTTTTAGATATTCACATGAAGATTACACACACCGAAAATCAAGTTGATATCTTCATTTGTTATCGAGAAATTAAAAAAAAAAAAAAATAGTAAATTCATTATTACTCCACTTTAACCCTTTAAAATTGGAATTTCAAAAAATCCTTTATTAATGTGCACTTTCCCTTTGCGCCATAAGAATACCGTGTATACGAATTTTCATCAATTTACCTTCAGTATTTTTTGCTGGGCGTTGATTATCAGTTAGTTGGTTATATGTTGTTTTACATATATATAGATATAAATGTTACTGTTTCATGCAAAAACTACGAAACCGATTAAGCTAAAATTTTGCATGAACATTTTTTGTACCTCAAATGAACATAGGATGATTGCAGTTACGAAACATGTCACCGTTTCTTGTTGGTGGCCGTTGTAACGGCTTGCGATAACAACCAGATTATGTTTCTTGCCGATTTTCAACTTGATTGCAAGAGGAGACCTCTTGCAATATTTGAAATTAGATTTTCTACAAAAACGATTTCATTGACGTTTTCGACATCCCTTTTTATCGAGAAAAGTAATTCAAGTAAAGATGCAACGGTGTACTGCGCGGCGGCTGAACCTGAGCAGACGGAAGGGCGAGCGAAGCGAGCCTAGACCGGCTAGCGTTTTATAAATAACATTTTTAATTTAAGATGATGATGTGTACCAACAGATTCATCCATAAACATAAAATTCATTCATACATAGAACATAAAATTGCTGAAATCCAAAAAAAAATTAATAAAATAATTGTATTAAGATTAGAAAGCACAAAATTATAACCACAAATCGAAAAAATAGGGTAAGACAATCGTATGTCGAAGCAAGATTTATATCTTACAATTTAAATAAATAAAAGCATTAGTTTAACGAGGAAAGCATAGTACCAACGTGTTCCATAATTTATAAGTTACAAAAATGGGTTAGCACCAACGTTACACTCCACCGCAGGCTTTTATCGTTTTTCACCACTTTCCATTCAATTAAAATTAATAACATGTAAAGAAGATTTAAGTTTAAACGAATAAAAGATTTAAATTAAAACAAAACAAAGGAAATAAACTATAAAAGGAAAAACTAGCTAAATTAAATAGATACAAATTTTAAAAATTCTTTCGAAAAAAGTTAAAATATTTCCCATTATTTCTCGCCCCCGGTAGCGTCAACATTTATTCTTCTATCTCGATAGAAAGAAATAAACTATATATCGCAAAAGATAGAGCCCCTAACCCGAGCAGTTAAGAAGCAGGAAGGCTTCTCCCACCTCCAATAACAGTATACAGATATTTCCACTGATTTTCCGATTCTGAAAAACATATAACGACTCAATCCATTTATTAATTTTATTTATGGATGCATATTATAATAATTTTTAAATATATACATAATTATAATAATGTATAAATATAATTATTTTTAAATAATTTTTAAACACCATTCTTGTAATTAATAAAGCAAAAAATCAATAACACATATAATTATAGATTTCTAGAAAAGCAAATATTGTTAGTTAACATGATAATTTTCCTTCGTATCGTACACGTAAAACACATGCATTCAAATTACACCCACCTTGATCTCTTGCAATGCAATGTTATTAGTTAATATATTGAATTTATTATTGACATAGATTAATAAGTAACCCGTGGTAAACGAAAACAGGACATTGTTACAATTTAATCAAATTGAAACCAATTACCAAAGAGATTTTGGCTTGTTTACAGTTAAGGAATCTATACCTAAGCTCTTGTCTGAAGTATCTTTGTTCATACATTTATTTCTCCTGAATTCATTACGGTAAAATACTACAATCTATTTTACCAATGTTAGGAACGGATGTAAACAAACGGTTCCAGCACAAGACCGATTAAGTAAAACCATTATTATTATGACAAATATATATATATTTGTCGGTTAAATATATGTATATATAACCGTTAGAAACCTAGTGAAGAGTATTTACGTCAGTTTCAAACTTAAGAGGAGTGGGATCGATTTAATAATTAGGCTGTACTCGTATATTATTAAAATATTATATGAAAAAAAATTAAAGCAAGTAAAGATATTTAAAATAAAATAGAGCATTATAAGGAATTTTTATCAGCTACTGTTAGAAATTAATTCCATATTAACCTTAAAAAAATATGTAAATAATTTTTTAAGTGTTTTGTTTAAAAGTTTAAACAAGAAAAAAAAAATCTGAAATTTTTATAAAATTATATTTTTAAAAAAGTAACTAATTTTATGCAAGGTGCTTAATGAAACGACTAACAGCAGACAAGTTATAATAAGTTGTGGTATGACACGAAAACAGGCGAAGAATGGTAGACAGGCAAGCAGCCAAGTCATAACCGAAGTGGAGCGGTTGGGCCTGGTGTATTGCATCTGGTGACCGACACAGTAGAGCGTGCAATGCCTATTAAACGCCAACAACATGCAACCCTCAAGCACTGATAACACTTATATTACTGTACCCTACAATACTTCATTCTACCGCCCCAATTTCAAGAAAATAAAATGAAAAAACGTAACAGAGCAACTGAGATAATTAACTGTAGGGTACACTTTTCATAACGTTAAATATACAAAGTTCTCTTTTGTAATTTAATTGTACTAAAACACGTAATTATATAATGCGCCAACGCACAATTAAAAAAATACAATTCTCATTAAATTTACGCGATTAATTTACTTCTATAGTTCCCGAAAATTTCGTTGTTAAATACGTATTAAAATAACATTAAAAATTTTTCAGCTACCTATAAAATCGGTAATTTTCTTAGGGGTTAATCAAAATCTAGACTCGAGAAAAAAATAATATATAACTTAAATTTAAAATCAAGATACTTGTGTATACATATATACTCTAATCCACCAAATTAAAAATTTTCTATGAAATTTTAAAATTTATTAGTTCATCAGAAACCAAAAAATCTGATGTGGACATCACATGAATTCCTTGTACGCCTATTAAATTATATATACACATTTTTTTTAAATGAAAAGTACATAGAATTTTATTTCATTAATAACTTCTAATAGTTTTTTCTATTTTTTTTTTTGTTATTGAATTATTATTCATCGTAAATTTTTTTTCAATCAGACGTTAATAATAATATTAATAAATCAATATATTTAAATTAAAAAAAAAAAAGTTATAATAAAGGATGGAGTCTGATTCGAACCGATGTGCCTTCCCCTTATAAGATCAAAATATTTCATTAATTAAAATTTTACTTGGCTATAACTCTGGAACCAATGAAAAAAAAAGTACCACTTATGACATACCGTTGAAAAGCTCTCAATGAGGGCTTATACTGCAGTTACGAAAAAGTCCAAAATCCATTTTTTTTTTTTGGATTTTGGGCTTTTATGGAAACTTTTGGTTTAGTCGATTGCAATCAAAAGGAGAGGTGGACACCTAGATGTTACAACAGTTCGAGATTCAAATTTTCAACATCCTACGGCTAATCGTTTTTGAGTTATGCGAGATAAATACACACATACGTACGAACAGATCACGCCGAAAGTAGTCAAAATGAATATTACTGTTGAAATCTGAAAACCGAAATTTTTCACGACACAATACTTCCTTTGCTTCGTACAAGGAAGTAAAAATGGTGATAAATCAAGGAAATTATAATATATTTACTTAAATGAAAAAATAAAACTATTTCCTTTTTAATTAGTTTATAAAAGGTTAATAATTTACAAAAAAGGTTTGCTTTTTATGATATTAAAAGATTTAATATTCAGAATACTTTATTTAAAGCGTGTATTTTTTCAAATAAAAATTGAAATATTAGACAACACCGATTTTGTTGCTGCCTCAATGATCTTGAATGTCGGCGAAGAGTTAAATAAACAGGATAAAAAGACTCATCAATAATTATTCAACATTAATAATAATAATTGTTTCAACAAAGTTTATAGAACATCAAAAAATAATGCAAAATTCGAATCCACAGTTGGATTACACTGGTCTACTTCATTTTGTTTTTTTCTTTTTTCTCTCGGAATCTCCCGAGGATCTAGAAGTGAATGAAATGAATAACGTTCTTTTACATTTTTTTTCTAGGTAATAAAATCGTTAAGTACTTTTATAGAAATTCCCTGAGAAAACCTGGATTTTCCACACAGAAAAAATTTCTGAAAAATCGAGGTATTAAAAGATTCGGTAATTGAAAAACCTCTTTTTTAACAAAAAATATCAGGTAAGATAAAATTTGTAATTCAGTTTTAAATTAATTTAACTACTAAGATCACGGCAGATCTCATTTAAAGATATAATAGCATTTTTCACGAAAATCGCAAAAAAAAATCGTCACGGAAGAATTTTTAACAAAAATTACTAGTTTGTCTCGAATAAAAATTTAATTGAAATTTTTTCAAAATATTTTAATGAAAAATATAAAAAAATATTTTATTTATTTTTATTAGAAGTCTCTTTTTCTCTCTCAATCTCTCTCTCTCTCCTCTCTATTAGTTGTTCCTTTGCAAGAAAGACAATTTTTATACCGTATACTTACAAAGTAGACGCAAAAGTTTATGTCATTATTGTGCTGCTTCCATCTTGGGTATTCCGAGTCCCTGAGGAATTTTGGGCAGGATGGATGGCCTACTAAGTAGTTTCTGAAGGAATGCTATGGGTGGGGCTATTTATTTCGTTTCGTAATTCCTCTAGGGCCGCCGTACGGTCCTTGCTCATCAACCACCTTTTATCATTATTGTTTCCAACTTCCTTCGAATTTTGGGCCTACACACCTTTCAGAGGATTCTGCTTCTTAACTAAAGGCTGTATAATTAACTTACGCTGTTGGGAGGGGGCTGAGGTACTAATCTGGTAAAGCTTGTATAATGGGCTTCTAATCCCTTCCAATGTGTAAAGCTTCATAATCTCTTACAATGTACGAATACTTCGCCAATATTGTAATAATTTCAATAGTTCAGCATCTACTTATTCTTATTCCATTCATAAAAAACTCTCAAATTTTGAAGTTAATGTAAAATTTCCTCTTAACTCATCATAAGCTTTTTTCTTTTTTCTTCTGGCCACGTATCTTTGGGTACTTCTGTAGTTTTATCTTCTCTATGTATAACCTTCTCATTTTTACCTTCCACTAAGATTTTTCTTACTTTATAACAGCGGCTTTCCAACCATACTAGAAAACATAATACAGGCGGGTTTCATTTCTTCAAAAGCATATCTTATTTGTTTTGTATATTACACCTTATAGACGTGTATAGTTCCCTTTAAATAATTTTTTTTTTTTTTACCTTACACTGTCTATTTACTTTATTTCCCAAGTCTAATTCATTTTTCCCACTGTTATTTTTAGTCACATTAATACTAAAAACCTAGTGACAAAGGATAATCTTTTCAATTAGATAAAAATACTAAATTAAATATAATTTTCATTCATTTATCCCCCATACAATTAAATATATACAATCTGTTTCCTTGGAACAATGGGTAGATTTGCTGAACGTCTACAATTAACTACTCGATATTCAGTTTTATTCTGACTGGCTCCTTGTATCACCTGGCGGTGGATGATATCACATAAATTCTTTATAGCTTGTGAAAAAATGCCATGCCTGGAAGGGACTCGAACCTCGACCCTCAAGATGAATGACAGAGACGCTACTAATCCGCTTCGGTGAGCGACTTCTTTTCTTAAAGAAAAAAAAATTAATATTCAAATCCTTTTAACAGGCTTACTATACTAACCGTTCTCCGAAAAATACAGTACAATCTTTATTTCTACAGCCGATTATCTGTATTATTATAAATGATTTTTAAAAGGATTATAAGAACATTATAACTAACCTAAAAATATAATTTCTAAAATTTTAAAACAAAAATTTCAATGTTAAATATCAATTTTATCATTGTATATAATTTTCATATATCACTGTAAATAATTTTATCAATTTTATATATATATATATATATATATTTATTTATTTATTTATTTATTGTCGCGTGTTCGCGGCTCGATCAAAATATTGAGATTGACAATTGAATATGTTTACATAATTACAATTTATTAGTTACATAACATAAGTAAAACAAGACAAATAAATAATAATGACAATAGTAATAACAATAAGCGACAATAATAAACAACTCACAATAATAATTAAACATGACAATAATAAATAAACAGATAATGAACGTAGTAATCACAACCACAACAACAAAAACAATAAGGATGACATAGCAAGATTAATTTCTGAGCTCCCCCCACCTGTTTTACTGGTGGGTGACTTTAATGCTCATAATTCTCTTTGGGGATCGGATAGAGTAGATCCCCGCGGAAGAGAATTGGAAAGGTTCCTGATGAATTCTGAACTTATGCTTTTAAACAATGGGTCAGGAACCTTTTTCAATGCCAGATATGGATCAACGTCCTGTATAGATCTTGCACTGATAAGCGGATAGATAGCACCGAGGTACAGCTTCCATGTTTTAGACGATTTGCATGGAAGCGATCATTTCACGGTGCAAATTGTAACTGATGTTACAAGGAAAATATATCCCGTCTCTAAAAGATGGTTGTTCGAAAAGGCAGATTGGACGAGCTTCACAGCTAGAACGATACTCCCTGAAACAACTGGAGTTATCGGTGACGATGTAGACGCTATAACAAATGCGATACTTGTCGGCATCGAAATTCATTCACAAAACATCTGGGAAACTTACGAAACAACCCGTTCCATGGTGGAACGAAGAAATAAGTGAAGCTATTAAAAGAAAGAAAAGAGCGTATAACGCCTTTAAGAAACGTCCTACCCTACAAAATCTTATTGCCTTTAAAAAATACAGGGCGTATGCAAAACGTCTCATGGTTGACTCGAAGAAACGATCCTGGCAGCAATACGTGTCATCCATCGACAGAACCACTACTGCATCAGATGTTTGGAGGAAAGTGAAGGCGATTTGTGGGCGTAAAAATTTTGCGCCCATACTGGCCTTCAAGACGAAGATGGAATTAAGGACACTCCAAACGAAATCGCAGAGCTATTGTCCAATCACTTCGAGAAGGCCAGCAAAACGGCGAACTACGATGAAGGTTTTCGAACCAAAAGAGAACTCGAAGGTCAACTAAATTTTAGAACTGAGTATAATTACTCATATAATGTACCATTTAAAATGGAAGAATTCGTGAAAGCGTTGGAAAAAGCAGGCAACACAGCTGCTGGTCCGGATGAAATCCATTATAATATGATCAGGCAGCTGAATACCACTGCAAAACGCAGATTATTAGAACTTTATAATCAAATATGGCGGGATGGAATGTACCCGCAGCAGTGGAAAAAAGCTCATGTTCCAGTACCAAAGAAAAATACAAATTTAACAGATCCCAATAGCTACCGTCCTATTTTCTTGACGTGTGCTATGGGAAAAATACTCCAAAAAAATTATCAATAATCGACTCGCCCCGGTTTTAGAAAAAGAAAACCTGATATCACCACATCAAACAGGTTTTCGACAGTACCATTCCACCACCGATCAAATGATCAAATTAGAGAGCATTATATATATCAGCTTTATAACAAGGAAACATTGTGTCGTAGTCTTCTTTGATCTTCAGAAGGCTTTCGATATGACCTGGTGTCATGGTATAATGCTCCAGATACATGAATGGGGCATTCGTGGTAAACTGCCAATCTTATTGAGCAACTATATGAATGACCGTACTTTCCAAGTACGTGTCAAAAACGAATATTCATCTACAAAAATCTTGGAAAATGGCATACCGCAGGGTTCGCTGTTGAGCGGTACCTTGTTTATGATCGCCATTAACAAACTGATATTAGTCATTCCAGTAGAAATCAGCAAAAGCTGAAAAAAAAGTTGATGATTTGGCAATTGTGTATGCCAGCAGCAAGACTGCTATGGTGAAATACAAACTGCAACGGGCGATCGACGCCTTAAATGAAGTTGCGAGGAATAATGGATTCCAATTTTCAACAGAAAAAACGTGCTGTGTACACTTCTGCAGGAAGAGAATTCCTCACCAAAGTCCTGCGTTGAGAATCGGCAATGATCCAATACAATACAAAGAGAATGTGAGATTTTTAGGACTAGTATTGGATAAATCCCTTACATGGGGATTACACATACAGGACTTGAGTGTTAGATGCAAAAAAGCCCTAAACATTATAAAATGTTTATCGAACATTAATTGGGGCTCAGATAAAGAGATATTATTGAGACTGTATAAGGCATTGGTTCAATCGAAACTAGACTACGGATGTATCGTACATTCATCCGCTAGAAAGTCGCATTTAAGAAAGTTAGACGTAGTTCATAATAGCGGCATAAGATATGCGACAGGCGCTTTCCGCACAAATCCAGCGAATAGCCGGAATAATGCCACTACATTATAGAAGAGAGATCCTTTTGTTAAGATATGCAGCAAACGTATGGGCTTTTCCTGCCCATATAAATAATAAACTTTTCATGAATCATCCAATGGCTGCAGTATATGAACGTCGTGCTACCTATTCCAGACCAGCCGGAATTAGGTACCACGAATTAAGAAGAAAATACGAAATTGCTATTCCAGATACAATAGCAATTTCCACAAGAGAAATACCGCCATGCCCCTTGCCGGCGGTAAATACAAGGTTTGATCTCTCTCAGGAAGAAATTAAAAAGAAGCCAGCAGTGAATTCATTCAACAGGAATTTTTAGTCACCGTCAGTAGTTACGAAGAACATATCAGAATTTATACTGACGGTTCTAAAACCGAACATGGTGTTGGATGATCCATATATGTAAATGGAATAGCCCATTGTTGGAAACTGCCAGATATGGCCAGTGTCTACATGGCAGAACTTACTGCCATTCAGCAAGCTCTTCGATACATAAAACATTATTGCGAAGTGAGAGTGCTAATATGTTCCGATTCTCTTAGTGCACTTGTTGCAATTCGGAACAAGAACATCAAGGATGTCCTAATTGCAAACATCCTGTCCATTTTATACGTTCTAAATCAACGAGGACAGGATGCGTATTTGTATGGACTCCAGGGCATGCTGGTATTACAGGTAATGAAATCGCAGACGAAGCTGCCAGAAATCGCAACTATCTGCGATGATTTGGATGCATTTCCTGTAAGAGTGGCAGATGTTAAAAACCGTCTAACAAAAATAGTAAGAAACAAGTGGAATGCTGAATGGAGGAGTTTAAATACAAAATTAAACTCAGTTAAAACTTCTCCATATAAATGGAAAAGCGACTTTAAGTTGACTCGCCGAGAACAAGTAGCTGTGACCAGACTTAGAATCGGTCACACGCGACAACAAATTCATATTTGTTAACCGGCGAAGAGAGACCAATGTGCGGTGTTTGTAATAAAACACTGACAGTCAAGTATCTAATACAAGAGTGTACCACATATGAGGACCTCAGAAAGAGGTTCCGTCTTAGAAATGATATTACTGCTGATCTGGATAATGGAAATGAAGAAAAGATAGTTGCATTTTTACACTCCAGTGGACTCCTTAAAGGTCTATAAAAATTAAAATAAAGCTGTGTTAAAGAATCTCTAAGAGGTAGTTTCATTTAAATATGGAAGTCTCGAAGCGTGGCACGTGTAGTGACGGGAGGTAGCCCTCTTGCCTAGGCCATTCTGGCTCGTCTGCATTCAAGAGCAGTGAGTCGGGGTGTGTCCAATGATGGCATGGGGGACCCTCAAGGGTAAACTGAGGGCGCTAGGCTATGGGTAAGTGCAATGGATGCCTGTAGCCTGTTTATAAGGAGGAGTCAACTGCCACGGCACCCTGGCGCGACTTATATACTGCTCAACGGCGGTTCTGGTCACCCCGAGGGTGCTTAAACAAACCATAAACGAGACACGTAGGAAAACGGAAATGGTATTGATATCTTGTATTTTTAATTTCATGGTCTTTTGAGAACCTTATCTCAAATATTAATATCGGAGCCCTTTACACCCCGTAAGTGACAAGTGTCCTTGTCTTTTGTGTCTTAATGTTTCGTGTAGTTTGTGCTTTTAAATAAAATGTAAGGGCCCTTTACACCCTAACATATGACGATCCTGATGGTGATACTAATTTCTTTCTAAGAACGTGACGAGGGCTAATGACCTTAGTAGTCGATGCCCGTAAAAATTCAAGAAAAAAAAAACAATAATAATAATAATAATAATAATAATAATAAAAAAATGCCAATAATAGTAATAAACAGAGATTACATACAAAACAGAATTTAAAGTAATCACCAGGGTTTAATCACAGGTAAATAAATAATGAGAACCAGAATTCAGTTTTACTGTCAAAAGACATAACTTGACCGCTAGTCTTAACACTTTTAACTACTCACTAGTTTGTATTAATAACAATAATACAATAGATAAAACAAGTATAAAGTTCTTTTACTACAAATACCTTTGCTGTTCACAAATAAAACTACCCTGACAATCTATGAATGAAATTTAGTACATTATTTCTTTCACTTATAATCTTACAGTAACTCATCGAACCATTTCTTGTTTTCGTGTACTATCCATACTAGAATTACTTGTGACGTCACCTTAATCGTGTCGAATTCGCATAATAACTTCTCTATCGTAGCATTCTCATCTCGCAGACTGACATCATAACGTCTCGCTTTGATTGATCTGCAGAACTGATCTTAACTGGTCTTTTTGGAGTATTTATACTCCTATCTCTTTAATTACCGGATCGGACCCAACTCAAAGCGTAAATTAGCTAAATGAGCTACCGCCCTCACGTTTTCCCATGAAATTCCAAACCTTGATGCGGTAACTCTTCTTACGGAGTAATGTTTAGTGTACCAGTGAGCAGTATTACAAAAGACGACCGTTAAACGGACCTGTTACCTTTACTAAAAGGGTGTCTTTTACCCCCTTTCTGGATTCTCCCATTATTATATTTTCTACTACTTTGTTCTTAATTGGTAGGAATCCGTACTCAGGTCCGCTATACCGGTCTTGTTACAATATATATATGAATGAGAAATAAGAAGGATAGTTTTTAAGATGGTATCAATAAATAATAAAGTATATCAATAAAATAAAATTACTAAAAATATTGTCAAAATTTTAGTACGAATTATAATATTTAGATAAATCTACGTACTTTTTTAAACTAGATAAGGACATAAAAATTGTATAGATACCAAATAAATGCAGCTAGTCTTTAAAAAAAAGAAGAATTTTTTCTTACGTGATAATATAAAGCAACATAAAAAATTAATCAACAAAGTATACAGAAATCAAACAAGAAAATCAAAGACAGTATAAAGGGAAGAAGGAATCAAGAGTAATGAAAGATTTTCAATCCTTAATCACGAAGATGGGGTGATTCTACTTAAGATTAGTTTTAATAAGTTATTTCTTTTATCAGAGAGACTACCTTAGGTAAAGTTTTCTTTGCAAATGTAAGAATACTTACGAGAAAAATTTTGCGCACAACTTTATTTCTAACAGAAATAAAATAAAATTAAAAAAATTTGTTCCCTTACTCGTGCTCTATTCTGTTTAAATAATTAGCCATATAGGCGGCTTCATTTAAACATACCTCGTTCCGTTAGAACAGAAAAATAATTTCAATTTTATTTATTACATTTCATACAAATATATTTTTATAAAATCAAGTAGAAATTCTCTCGTTTTGTAGCTATTTTTAAACATTATTTTACTTCGTTATTAATCACTGTTTTATTTTTATTTTTTTAATATCCTAATTCTCAATACCTACTGACAACAGACTGTTTATAGCAAATGAGTTTTTAGATTTTATTTTTTTGCCCGCTTATGAGATTTCTTTATATTAAAATTCAATGCAATAATCGTTTAACACAACTATTGGTTTGTATTTATTATGAACATTTCGTCAAACTAGAATATTCCAATCATAAGAAAAGTAATTGCGAAGAAAGATGGAGAAAAATAGTAATTTAATGTGTAATCGGAAAGTAAAATAAATTTATTCAGTAAAATTAAATAAATTTACAATCAGCTTCATTATATTGTAAAAGATATTATATTTTTTTACCCATCAGATATTTTCAGGTATTACACCTTTAAATACATAATGAAGCATATAATGCCATTTACCAGATGTAGTTTGAATTTTCGATCACAACGTACGGGTCCTAACTATTGGCTGACACCATTTAAATTTTTTGTGACGGCATGAAAAGTAAAAAATTACCCGTTTGTGGTAAGCAGTATACAAATAGGCGGAAAAAGAGATTTTTATAAAAAAAAGAATATCTAAAATGAATAATATTCAATAAAATGAGAAGAATAAAACTACAAAAAAACAATTAGAAATCTAGAGGGTAATGTAACAATACATTTATATCGGGTGATCATTTGAAAAGTTACCAGATTTATTATTCAACAGCTATCAGTCCCATCGTATTTCTGTTTGCATACATGTACCCCATTCTCGGAGGGAACAGAGAATTTCTTTTGATTACTTTCATAGGGGTGGAACCTACCCTCATCGATACATCTACCCCAACTAAAAAATCTTAAATTGCAATGTTTAATTACAATGGCAACATTTAATTACATTAATTGACAACCCGAAAAAAAAAAAAATTTGTTGAAAAGAGAATTAAAATCCGCCCACCTATTGGCACGGTAGTTGCGAAAAACCATTGGGTTAATACCTTTTTTAAATTTCAGTCTAAGAAATCTAACCATAAAATTAAATGATATTACTTCTTAAACCGGTTTAAGAAGTAAGAAATATTTTCAATTCACTTTTCAAGAAAATTCATTATTTTTTTCGGGTTGTCAATTAATGTAATTAAATGTTGCCATTGTAATTTAAGATTTTTGAATTGGGATAGGTGTAGCGGTGAGGGTGGGTTCCACCCCTTTGAAAATTGTTTTAAAAACCTCCCCGAGACTGGTATACATGCCTGCAAACAGAAATACGATGGGACTGATAGCTATTGAATAATCAATGTGGTAACTTTTCAAATGATCACCCGTATATCAATCACAGTATATTCTAACTCTGAATCCCGACAAAAACCAAATCAATATGAGTATCATTAAAAACGAATAACACTGACATTGTTAAAAATTTATTTTTAAAACAGAAAATAAAACCCCGATCTCCGTGGCGAAGTGGTATCATCTTTACCTTTCAACCGGTAGGGGGATACCGGGTTCTTATCCCGATCGGGCATGCATTTTTCAGATGTAACGCAACAAAATTCAATTTCGAAATTCCCTCGTATAAGCTTCTCTGTAAGCTTCTGGGGTGAATTAAATCATTAAAAAAACGTTTTATATAAATATATATATATATAAGCACCTCCGACGCGGCTTCGCCCGCACTATAAGGTTATTTTCATTTCTTATCGAGGTTATTTTTTTTTAATTTTATGATTTTAGCCAAGTAAACGGAGCAGGTGCACAGCCAGTCCCGTCGCATATACGGTGTAATAGTGGCAGAAGCTGTGCTGGTTGACCCGCCGCGCTGTACATTGTTGCACCTCTTAAAAACCCGAAATAAATTTTTAGATATTTGTCTGAAGATTATTAGTAAGCTCAAATATGGTGAATGTCTCGTCTAATACAGTCGGAAATGAGAAAAATTTGCAACCGTTGTTCAACATTTTTTTTACCTTTCTTCACCCCTTTTAAAGTCAAATTTAGATTACAAGATTACACACACAAAAAATCAGGTTATAACAAGAATATCAAATATAGTTATATCAAAGTTATCATCATGTTATACCGATTGTCAAGCTTATATCTTCATTTGTTACTGAAAAATAAAAAAAAAACTGTTTAAAAAAAAAAATTAAATCCATTTTAACTTTTTAAACTCGGAATTTAAAAAAAATCCTTTATTAGTGTTGAATTACACTGTAAGAAGAATATGTGGTTTCAAATTTTAATTAGTTTCTATGTAGTTTTTTCTGTCGGCGTTTATTATGAATGACTCGCCCACTATTTCATATATGTGTACTGAATCCACTTCCGTTTTTAGAATGATTCTGCTTCTGTTGTAACCAATACTGACTGTATAACACCAACCTTATAACACCACCCTCCCACAGCGAACAATACGTAAATATCCGTAAATTTGTACCTGTATATTCAAATGAGTCCCGCATCGATGCGACGGAGAGTCGTGGGATCGATTGTGTATCCACAATAATCGTTCAACCAGTAATTGTATATGCGCGTTCCCAAATCGTTACCGATGTATGAAGTAACAGCGAAATAGTCAAGCAAAGTATGAATTAATTCATCGCCATTTTAGAATTAAACATTTTCACAAATGTCTGATAGAAAAATAAATATACCCTCTTCAAGGCAAAAATGGAAAAAATAAATAATCTTTTATTTTTATTTTAAAAATTATCGTAATTCTACCTTAAATACTCAGATCCTCTTGCCAAGAAAATAAAAAATGATTGTTATATATTTAGTTTCATTACAAAATAATAATGCTAACTAAACAAGATTTATCCTTCATTCGTTTAATAGTAAACATAATTTATATATAAATACAAATGCTGCTAATTACGCGCTTACGTTTCCTGGCATTCTATAAAGCTTAAAATTTAACTCTAAGCTCAGCAAAAATAAATTGAAAATTATTTTTATCATTATATCCTAATTTATCTTTTAATGTTTCTAAAAAATTTTAATTAATATTTATCCTTGCAAACTTACTTATTTTATCTAAGAAAATATTTTTCACCAAAAATTTATTAACTCGTTAAAAAGGTTGTATAAACTGAATCCAGTTCTAAGATAATTTTCTATAAGCTCTAATAAAATATACCCTAAAATATAATATTATAAAAACAAAATTAATTATATTTTAGGTATAAGAATTAAAAACTAGCACGAAAAAACGAATATTTTAATTCCATTTTTTAACAACAAATAAATGTCAAGAAATAATCATATCTTAATAACATTAAATACATATACTTGGTTCATTTCAATAGATAATTTCTACTTGCTATATTTTTATTAGTATTTAAATTTATTAAAATACTATTGTACATTAAATCGATGCTGCGATTAAAAACTGATGGTTAGATATAAAAATAATAATAAATATTCATTGATCACAAAAAAATTTGGTTGTTCTCAATGGGATTAAAAAATAATTAAAAAGATTCGGGTTTTTTTATTTTGCAAGCAGACAATAAAGTTAAATTCGGTTACAATAGTCGGGCTTGCTAATGCAAAATCCAATAGTCTCTCAACTGAGAAAGTGAATCACGCCAATTCAACACTTCTATTCAGAAGGCTGCATCGAATTCACCCCGTTATACAAATAACCCAATTATAGTTTAACTGTCTACTTCACACTAGTAATAAATACAAAAGAAATGAAAGAGAAAGGTGAGATTAATATACATAGTGTAATAATAATCTTTTACATGAAATAGAATTTGCATTGTACACGTTAAACTTATTTAATTCGATTTGTATAGATTTAAATACGATAGCATATAAATTTTAGATTGTATGGATAAAATCATAAGAATGGGGAACAAATTAAAAAAAAAATTATCATTATTACTCCAGTGGAAAATAAAAATTAAAAAACTTTCCAACAATATTCCGAATAAATATCTCTTATAAAATCAAATAACCAAGTGAACCATACACCTGCTATATGAAAGTACATAAATCTATCAGAACAACTATTAAAATAGCCCATCAAATAATTATGATTAAAATTAAACTTAAAACAGAAGGTTTAAAAAGAGTTTAACATAAGTCCAACTGGACGAATGGTTTTAAAGAAAAAATCTAATTAATGAAAAACTTTTCAAACTTTTGAAAACATTTTGAATAAATGTTTTAATAAAACCGGTATGGTATAGAAGGATTGTTTTCCTAATTGTAAAACGAAAACAATTTAAATAAATGAAGTACAAAGTTTTGTAGATTAAAGGCCGTGAACAAAATTAATTAATCAAATACGGATTTTGTTAAAACACTTCTTTGTTACTGAACTCACGGATCTAAAAAACGTTAATTCGTCAAAACCTGGAAACCGAAAACTTGTACTTTGTATATTTTGTTTATGAACTAGTTTATTTCATTTTAAATTAATTTTATTTTCTTTATCCAGCGTTTCCCCCAAAATAAATTTTACAACAAAAAGTTAGATCTACAAAGTAGTTGTATTAAAATACATGATTACAGGAAAATAATACTTGGAAATTAAACTGAAGATAGTTTGGGTTTGTACTCATACTTCTATTATGGTTATATAAATACGAAATAATTAGACAAGCGATTTCTCAAAAACACTATAAAAGTCAGAACTATTATTTTCAGAAGCCTAAATTTAATTTAAAAAAAATTAAATATAAGATATTATAAAAAAAATTAAAAGAGAAACATTAGCTTCGTTTAGATAATCGCAAAATCTTTTATTCCTGCTTCGTCAGTCCCCGTACTACGGAGAAAATCTCATAAAAGGATCACGCATAAACAATTCAAAACAAACAACTAGGTGAATCAGCAACTAGAGTAACAAAATTTTTCAATCATACCTATTTTAAAATATGGAAAACATAAAAGTAAAAATTTCTTAGGCAATTCACAATTTTGTAAGTAACACTGAAAAAAATAACTAAGAAGATAAAAAAAAAGTCAAAGTTGTACAAAATTACACTACAGGTAAATCCAGATGAAAAAAAAAGAAGAAAAACGAGACATTAATAAAAACGAAAAAAATGTTCTCGATTTCTATTCTTTGTAATAGAATAAATGTTCAATAATATGTGGTAAAAATTAAATAGCAAAGAAGACCCTAATATTTGACTGCAAAAGTTAATTAAATATGTCACGAGTAACGGTAATAACAATCCAAACTCCCAAAACAATAAAATTGTTAAGGTTTCGGCGAGAGTTTGCCGTCGATTGAAAACATCAAAAATCCAAAAAGAAAAATTCAACAATTTTATTTATTTATACTTCTTCAAAAAGACATTTTCCGAATCCAAAAAATACAGATATGTATGAAATGCGAGATAATTGTTATATATTTTTCCTACTTCATTTTCCCAAACACAACAATATACACAGTTAAATATTTTATTCCTATATATTGAATATTAAATATTCATAAATATTAAATATTTTATTCCTCTACTAATATTGTAACTAAATGGTAGAACTTTTTTAATATAAAAGAAATATGAAATCATCGAGAAATAAACAATTTTTTTATATATATACTTAATAACACAAATCATATTCGTCAAATTTTCTCAAATGCTAGAAGACATAACGTATCTATTGGTAGTTTATCGATGTAAATGCACAATTCGAGTATAGTCTTATAGTAGTCAGTATTTGTAAAAACAAATTATCTCCAATTAAGTTGTTTTAGATCGTCATTGTTCAAGTAACCGATTCTAATTCGAGATAGCACTTTTGAATATTCTAAATCGTTTTTTTTCGCACATTGATAGTCAATTCATCGTAGTGGAAAAGAATCTTCCATAAATCAAAAGAACCAAATGATCCTTCGTAAGTATTTGTTGGTTTCATCTGAATTAATTTTGATATAAGTTGGATTGACACGCACTGGTTGAAGTTGCAACAAATCTCCAGATAATAAAACGTGTCGTTTTCCAAACCAACCATCTTGTTCATCAGAAGTGTCAAATATTTCACATAATCTAAGATTTATATACATGGAAGTTATGTTAGATATCATCAAAATTTCATCAATAATGATTAAAGGCGTGTTTTTCAAGTTTTCTCGTATTGATTTCAATACCATGTCTGACAATGGTCTATATTTTAGAATAGCATCTTCTTATTTTTCTTATTTTTATGAAAAATAAATATAATTTTTTTTTTAATACATAAATACAATTTTTCGAAATATCACAACCCCAGTGCCACCAAATAGTTCTAATTGTGGAATAAAAATTTTACCAATTTTTTTCTGTTTTATTTATTCCTTTTTTAATAAAACTAGTATAATCTCTTTTAAATTTTATTATTTCAAGTATACGCTACCTAGTACTGGTATCAGTACTGCCATCTAGCGACGCGATTCGTAAACAGGTTAAGAAAAACTCAGGGTTAGAAGAACAAAAATTTCACATTTTCAAATTAAAAAACGTGAAATTACAAATATTATTAGATATTTATAGAAAAAAAAACATATATTCATTAAAAACATCTATTTTTGCGATGATATGTAACTTTATTTCATAAAGTATCATTTTTTTATATTTTAAATAATTTAAAAGTTTTGGAATGTTGATTTGCAAGTTGGTCAGAGTAAATAAGTCTTCGGTGTTTCCGCCGTCGAACAAACTCTCGCTGGCGTCATTCTACCGAACGACTTGATAAAATCATATATTTTAATAAAAATACAAAAAATTTAGGTGATAAGATTTTAAATTAAAATTTTTTATTATCATTCAAAAAAGCTGCATATAAAATAATTGTGGATTTGAATATGATTCAGGGTGGAAAAAAGTGAAAATGTATAATAAAAAGGAAAAAAAATCATTGAATTCGTATTACGTGAGGAAGCAACCACCACAATGTTATACAACGCATATTACGCTTGGACAAAGTCACGAAAGTAACGGCTGATGAACAACTAATGTTACTGTAGCGTTCGGAAACGAAGATCGTAAAATTTAAAATGCACGGTAGTTAAAAATTTAAAAAAGCGAAATGTTTGAATAAATGGTCCGGAAGTCATTCAGCTACATCTCATTCACGAGCCAACAAATTTTTATATTTTATGCATAGTTTAATAGGACTCCTGATAAATAATTATCATGCCATCAGGTTGGCTCAGTTGTAAAGTGAATTATTAATCTAATAATCAGTGGTTAAATCTGACTATGATCGATTAAAATTTTCATCGTATGATTTCAAAATCTACTTCACCGTAATATGTACTCATTTTCAGCGATGATTAAAGTAAAGGCGATAGGACGTAATGTTGTCTACACCATTCTTTAATGCACGATTGGCTCATTTATAGCCCCCTTTAATTTTGGCCTTATGCCAGCATTTTATTCAGCGGCTAAACTCTTAGAGTTCAGTATCTTCTACAATATAACCGCATTGAAAATAAATTAATATACTTAATTAATTGTAACAAAAATAAATGTAATTATTTTTATATTACCATTAGTTAAATATTAAGCTATTTCCCATTGTAATACAATGCTACTTTAACAGCCTGTTGCTTTTAAGTAAATCAATTTATAAATTAATTACTACATCCAAATTTTATTTAGAACGAGAATGTATGGAAATTTTCACGTAATAATAAACAATAATTAAATATTCATCTACAACAGACTTAGACTAAAAATTAAAAAGAGTGATTCTACACACAAGGTACCGCTTCAAAAAAACAGAATTAATACTAGAAGTGTAAAATGCCACATGGCTAAAGGTAGCGGGCCAGGAAAATTCAATGCTGTATACAACGCACCCAGTTAATGATGCTACAGCCTAGAGGAGACTAACTAAAGAGAAAGAAATGGCAAAAAACTGTGAGCATAAACTATTCCTACATTTGAGCTCTTTTTCACTAAATGACAACAAATTTAGAATTCTTAAATGACTTTACTGATACAAGAATAATTTTTTAAAGTGTACAAAGAGTACAAAGCTTTGTATATTTTCAAGTAATTTCCTTATATAATAGTTTCCACTTACCAACAATCTTTAGTAGTATGTTCGAGCGCTTTCGGATAAGTAATCCAAATAATTATAATTTGGATTATAATTATAATCCAAATTATAAATATAATTTTAATTTTTTTCTGTTATAATTATAATTATTTACCTCACATTATCAGTCATGTCAGTATGACATGATGGATACCGCTGACATTACTCATGTTAGTATTCACACTGATATGATGAATAAAGTTGCCATTATTTTACCTTTTGACGATAATTGTTATATTTATAATTTTTTTTTTTTGATATTCAAATTAGTATAATTAATGTTATGTGAAGTAAATAACTATAACTATAACAATGTTCAGAGGATGGATTACTAATCCGAAAGCGCTCGAACATACCATTAAAGATTGTTGGTAAGCGGAATATATTACTATATAAATAAATTATATATCAATAGCAACGGGCCATGATTAATAAATTTAATTTTTTAGTAAATTATAATAATTTTTTCATACAAAAAAATATCTGGCTACGAGCAGACTAAGAGTTATTTTTTCCATCTGATAGTCTTACATCTTATTTAATACCAAAATTATCAATTTTATTATAAAACATAAAAGTAAATAGGGGTGATCAACCCATTATATCTGACTGGTCCATTATATCTGATTGATGGTTAATAATTTGCAAATATTTTTACCAAAAATATTTTGATTATTTGTAAAGAAGGAAAAAAATTTAATTTCTTTAATTTACTACGTAATATTTAACATTATTTTATAGATGTACAAAATTAAATATTTAAATATTGATCAGAATAAGCGATGAGGCGTAAATGATTGATGCGCACAGCAGTGGCGGGACGATCCTTTTGAACTTCCCTGCACACAGGTAGCCGCTACAAGTAGAGATGATATTAGATTAGTGAAAATACTGAGATAAATACTTTTTAACAATTTTGGAGGAAATTTAACTCATTCCTAAACTGTAATTATTTAAGTAGCTTCTTCTCATGAATTAATTACGTTGATCGTTTTTAATCGGTTAATTATTTACTTAATTATAAGATTATTTTAACTTTTGAACGAATTGGGGCATGCATTTTGAGGTATATATTTTTATGATACTGAAAAGAAAGAAAACGGAAAAAGCTCGCAGGTAAACAACTAATTTATTTAATAACTTGTTTGTTTTTTAGTTCGGCAAGAATGAATCTGCTCCTGAAATATATAAAAAAATTGAGCAACGTATCAAGAGACCTTTTGAATAATAATTACAAGGTCATATAGACAATATGAATAAAGTTTTATTTATTAGGCATCATCTTTGCTTATATTACTGGATTGTTGTAGCATAACGACGTTCAGCGCGATGTCATTTTAGGCACATTTCATAAAATGCTACCTATTGCAATAGGTACCATGATTCGACTTCCGGAAAATTTCGACATATCTTCCCGTTTTAAATCCCCCAGACTCCAAAACCACCGTCAGTATATACGTATTTCACTTTCTTGTGAACACGATAACTGCCATAATTTTGCGCCAATCGCTTTCAAATTGATGCATAAAATATAACCACTCAAAATCTCGATCGAGTTCGTTAATAGGCAAAATCGGACCGTGGGGATGGAAATGGCGAGCTTTTTCGAAAAAAAATATCGCTATAATTTTCTGATTAAGTAAATAATCGAATTCGTTTAAAGTTCCAACTATTCTTTGGATGGGGCTAAAACTTATTTAAGTAAAGATTTTTGATATCACCAACCATTAGCTTTGGGCTTTGGGCGTGGAAAAAATGGGGTTTCAAAGACAAAAAAAATTACACGTTCCTTAATAGGCACAGAATCGAACCGGTTTAAAGTGGTCATTAGTCCTCTAAACATTACCTAAAAATTTTGTCTGTAACAATTTTTGATATGATCAGCCCTTACGGCAAGGGATGACCAAAATGTTGCTGGAATTGTAAGAAGATGGGGCTTGTCGTATGCTAAGCATGTGAAACTTTTTTCACATGCAACCATTGTCGTATTGAGTAAATTTAAAGTTTTTCTTAACCTTAAGGTGGAAATCTTTTTTATCCCCTACTTAGCACCCGGTGAAATCTACTTCCGTCGTACCGAAAGGAATTTTTTTCATATTCAATACGGTTAACTTCAAAACTTTAAGAAAATTTGGACGAAAATTTGCATTATCGTGCCTCACAGAAGTTGGTTTAAAACCGAAATTAATAGTTTCGATTGTATATTTTACTAAATTAGGGTATAATTAAACTCCGTGGTAAGTATATACTACGGAGTAAGTAATGTATATACTTACTACGTAAATATATACAACAATCTACTCATGTGATATAATACGAATACAATTACTTCGTAATGAAGTATAAATATACTTCATAAATTAAGTGTATATATTCCGTGGCGGAGTGGTAGCGTCTCGGTCTTTTATCCGGGGGGTCCCGGATCGTACCTCGGTCCATTTTCCATATTCTACAAAATTCCATTTCCATATTCCCACGTACAAGCTTCTAAGTAAGGATCTGCGGTGAATTAATTCGTCAAGCAAAGAAAAAGTAAGGTAAAAAAATAAATGCATATTTCTGGATTGCAAGGAGCCTTAGCTCACCCTAGTTGTTTTAAGTCGTTCCCCGGATTCTTTCTCGAGTTTTTTTTTCTCTAAAGAAGCTGGTATTTATAAAATAAAAGCAATAAAAAAGTTCTCACTAAATTACTATTATAAGGAATGTGGAATTCTATTTGCCCTAAGAAAGTAATCTCTATTTCTCCATTATTTTTCCTACTGCGATCTCTCAGAAGTGAAATTTGTTGTAAAAACTAAAGACATTATCAATGTGTTTATAAAAGAATTTAGAATATAATTTACGCTAAACTGATGATTTTATGAATAAGTTTGATTTTCATTTCATAAAATTATTTTATCATGTACATTCTTTGATAATCAAATCATTAAACTGAGGGAAGTTTTTTCGATAAGGTTGATTTAGATTAGCAAGTCATTTAAATATACTTCAGACATATAAATAAGATGCCCGGAGTTTACGCTTACTTACAGTTTAATTGGGATCTATATTCAACATAAATAAAAGAACTAAATAACTAAAATAAAAATAACTAAATAACTAAATAAAAGAACCTTTACTAAAATAACTGGGAAAATACGATTACACTCAAAAACCGTTTGAAAAATGTTTGAAAATACAAATAACTACTGTAATTTGAGATAATTCCAATAAAGCAAAGATCCTTAAACATAAAAACTGTTTATGCCTTCAATTGTAATTGTCAACTACAATTTCATTAACGCTTTTTTCAGATATTAGATAGATAAAACGTATCAAAAAAGATAAAAGCAAGAACCTTAAATCCATCGACAAACCCATCCACGAACAAAATGTCAGGGAAAGGATAACAGTTTATTCTTCTTTTGGTTGAAAATTTTCACAAAAAAAATTTCTATTAAATTTAAAATTCAAAACACCTATTAAATTTTTTTGGGAAGGGCAAAAAACGCTTTCGCGTTACCATCGCCCGGCTATTACATATTATTCTTTTATTATTTTTCAATAATGGGGCTTAACTACTGACAAAGTAATTTTCCCAACTACTAATTCTTGTTTATTACACACATTGTAAAAAAAAAAAAAAAAATCGTTTGTAATGAACTAATTTTATGACCAGTTTTCAGTCAATACTTCAGTATAGATTTCTGAAGTCTTTTGTGTTTATAATGAGGAAAATTATTTTGTAATTAAGTTTTATGTTTTGTTTATTGCTCTACGTGCCCTAAATTGTAATTTTTTAAAAATAAATTATTATTTAATAAACCGCCGCTCTTTCAATGGGTTTAATTTATATTCAGCGTTTCCAAGGTCATAAGCTAGCTTTCCTAAGCTATTTTTTTACTTGGCTGCTATAAGGAGACCACTAGAAAAATTTTTGCCCATGCTCTCTCCGATCGTTCTTCTCTATGGTTTTGAAGTAAGAACATTTGCTGGATTTATTCAAACATTTTTTCGATTCTTTTCTCTACCCTGTCAATAAAAAACCATATGTAAAATTCAAAACTCAATTTTAAAACCATAGAACTCAGCTGTACCTTTAATAAGATTTATTTTTCTATCATAAGCCTCCAGATTAAGCGGCACCAATTAAAAGCTAAACAAATTTAACATTTTTATTACTTTTTATTTATTAATTGTCTTTTTTATGTTATATTTGCGCAGCGTCTACGAATAACAACTATTGAAATAATACGTTTTAAATAGAATATTTGTAAACGGTTTTTGGGTGTAATACTGTTTTGTAATTTATTGACATCTATATTTTCGTTTAATTTTCTAAAAATAAATTATTCATAATAATAATAATAACTCTAAAGATCTGAATTGTAGACGATCAAAAAGAAGATAAAGAGGTATTTAAATAGTTTTGAAATGTGATCGTAAAGATGAATGGTGAAAATGAAATAGGCAATAAGTAATACTGAAGAGGAGGCGAGAAGGAGATTTTAAGAAAGTGATATGAATGACAAACATTAGGAAAAGCAGAAGCTATACGAAAAATATATTTGCTAAAGAAGTAAATCTTAGTTTGTTCATTTAATTCATTATTACGAAGAATTATACACATTAGCAACGTATAAATCTACAACATAATTAAATTTAAGCAATACAAAAGAAAAGATAAATGTCAATCTCTTTTACCGAATTTTTAGATCACTTTAAACGACTTTCAGTAGACCAGAGGTAGTAGAGAGCAAAACAAATAAATAACTAAATAAAACAGACCCAGTTTCAGCTACTTTCAGTTACAGTAAATCGATAAGAACATGACAGTAAACGAATTCTTAAGTTAAAAGCTAACAGATACCGATTT